>NC_073338.2:41340000-41940000 GCF_027580225.2 Misgurnus anguillicaudatus | reverse complement strand
TATCTAGCAAAACGATTGTCATTTTTGACAAGAAAAATAACAAATATACACTTTTAAAGCACAACTTCTCGTCTAGATCTGGTCGTGATGCGCCAGGTGACCACACGCAATACGTCATGACGTCAAGAGGTCACAGAAGACGAACGCGAAACTTCGCCCCAGTGTTTACAAGTGTGTTGAAAGAGGACCGTTCCTACGTTGTTGTATGTCAACTGAAACTAATTAATGTCTTTGTGTCAGTTTATTGTTTAAGATGGTCCGCAAATGTGCGTTTTTTATATGTAACACGTGACCTCCCTACGTCACTACACATTTACGTTAGGTCGCGCTGGACCGGACCTAGACAAAAAGTTGTGCTTTAAAAGAGCATATTTTTTATTTTTCTTGTCAAAAATGACAATCGTTTTGCTAGATAAGACCCTTATGCCTCGTTCGGGATTGTTTATAGTCCTTTGAAACTCCGTTGAAAAAAACTGTTACATGTTGAGTTAAGTGTTAATTGTTGGTGTCTATTAAAGTCCATTAAAATGAGAAAAATCCTGCAATGTTTTTCTCAAAAAACATCATTTCTTCTCGACTGAACAAAGAAAGACATCAAAACGTTGGACGACACGGTGGTGAGCAAACCATCTGGACTCTTCTTCCAAGAAAATGTAATATTCCTTTAAGCATCTGTCAAAAAAATCATCTCTAGTTGTCACTGGTACACCTTTGCACCTATACAGTTCATATAAGCTCCTCATAGGTACATATTGGTGCCAAATGTATACATATTTTACAGCTCTAGGCCATGTTTCTGACAGTGTAGAATACTGTGGTTCAGCTTGAGTACAGAAACTCAAAAATGAATCAAAATGAATAAGAACCATATCACATTGTATTTTATTATATCAGCAATTAAATTCTTTGACATTAAAAGTCATTACAAAATGCACTTAAAATATTAGTGTGCTTATTAACCACAAAATATTGTAATCTGACTGTAGTAACGCTTGACATTTATTCATTGCTCACTAATGTGCATTTATGTTTGTGAGCGAGAGAGAAATTGTGTGGTGACATTTAGCTCCCGTCTCTAATGGAAAATGACTGCATTCGGTTTAAAATAAGCATTTTAGTATTTTTCTTCTGATTGAGTATGATGTGTTTGTACAGTACTTGAGCTGCAAACATAAAAAATGTTATATACTGTCATACACTGACAGTATAATAAATGGATGTATAATAAATGGGAGCTGATAAATGGATGTAAGTAATTCATAACTATGGGTAGTTAGACATGTAGTGTAGTATACTAATAGCTGATGGTCTCCAAACTGTGTGAGCAATATGAATAATCTGTTTTCTCTCCCTCTCTCTCTCCAGCTGTTAGCTCAGGTGCTGCTGTTCTTATGTATAAACACTGCAGGGATGTTTATCAGCTACCTGTCAGACCGCGCCCAGCGACAGGCCTTTCTGGAGACACGCAGGTGCATCGAGGCACGTCTCCGCCTAGAGACTGAGAACCAGCGACAGGTCAGTGTGTGTGTATATTTTAAAACCGTCAAATGAGTTAAGCTGCTGTGCTGTAATTTTATTTCACACACTTACAAATTGAAATATGTGTGTGTGCAGAATATTTATGCGTTGCATTAGATACATTTGTAACAAGGTTTCCATGATGTGTTAGTTTATGTGTCTGCCATGTTTAGCAAAGCGCCACAGGACACAAGCTCACGCACGTTTAAAATTTTGCTATATCACACCTCGTGCCCAGCAATGAGCCGCTGTGGGTGCGATTAATTAATTTAAAGGAAGAACAGTGTATCGTGGGGATAGATGGTTAATGTACAACGGTTCCAAGTCTCCTTAGGGAATCTTACTTTGTCTCCTTCCCTCCTCCCCGTGTCTTTTTGAGAGCTCTCAGATGTTTGCTGAAGTGGGTTTATTTGCCAGTCAAGTGGAACCCATGCTGGTACCACTGTGTGTGAATGTTTTATTGTGTGTCTGTGCATGTATTTCCTCTTCTTTTGTATGCCCATCTATCGCATTCAGCTTAGCCAGTGGAAAGTCCAATTCATATTTGCAATATAAGCTCCTTATGCGGCAAATTATTGTAAGGAAAAGCTGAAATGTGTCATTTTTTTCTACGTAAGGAGAAGTACTTTGTTCTATCGTCTTACTATGCAAAGACAAGCATTATTAGGCTATTATTAGGTTCATTTTCCAGAAAAGTGTGAACACTCTGACAATGTGGTGGTTTTAAAATAATGGTCTGCAATCTGTTAGAAACCATTTCGTTTAATAACCCATTTTTATCATTTATCATTTTTTGATGTTAGCGCTGCATAATTATTTTGTTTGAATTTTGCATGCAGGTTTTTTAAGATGGCAGATGTTTACTAGTGTGTGTATGTGTAATTAAAACGCAGAATAAGTAATTCATGGTTTGCATAAATATTTATCCCTGTAGGCTTGATGTTTCATTCACCAATGAACCATTAAGAAAACTTACACTGGATAAAAATAGACTTGTAGAAAGAGGCAGTACAATGTGTTATAAAACCCATATTTGTTTTACAAATGCAAGTACGGAAGCCGAGAGAGGTTGTGTACTATTTTTATTTTTACTTTTTCATTTCTCGAGATAACAAAAGTGGTTTTCTCGTAATCTCGACTTCATTTTCTCATGATCCCAAGATAACAAAAGTTGTTTTCTCGTGATCTCGACATAACAAAGTTTTGTATGATGTGATTAAAGCTTACGTGTACTCGATAGAACGTGTTGTTTTGTTTGTAGACAGCAAAATCATATTTTGCTTAATGAGCATGGATGAACAAATGAGATTTTACTTGAATCAGGGATTCGCTCAAGCTGAAATAAATTTGTAAGTAATTGACAATTTGAATTTAGGGACCGTCTCTAAAATTACTCCTTAATATACACGCTTCTACTTTGAACAGCATTTAAATTAAATGACTTAAAGTGAAAAAAGCAATTACAAAACCAGCTGCGTTCATGTGGTTGTCAGCTATAATTATATTTATTCTAGAGCTTTTTAAAAGATTAATCACGATTTATCGCAAACAAAATAAAAGTTTGTTTTTGCTTAATAAATGTGTGTGTGTACTTTGTAAAATTATTTTGTATAAATACACACACATGCATATATGTATTTAAGAAACATTTACATGTATATATATATATATATATATATTTATTTTGATGTTATATATACATAAATACATTTTTATACATGTATTTGTGTATTTATATATACTTAATAATTACACACAACAAACATACAAATATATTATGCAAACATAAACTTTTTTGCATGCAATTAATCACGATTAATCTTTTAACAGCCCTAATTTATTCAAATAAACTGTTAAATACTATTGAAGATAGAAACGTGTACATTATTAGCTCATATGCAGTCCACTTGAAAATACACAAAATATTATCGACAGGAAATTACATTATGACATTTGGAATATCATCCCAGGATAACGAGAAAACAACTTTTGTTATTTCGAGATCATGAGAAAATTAAGTTGTGACCACAAGAAAACAACTTTTTGTTACCTTGAGAACACCAGAAAATTAAGTCGAGATAACCAGAAAACAACCTCTGTTATGTTGAGATCACAAGAAATTAAGTCATGATCACGAGAAAACAAGCAACCAAAAATAATAATAATGCAGGGCCTCTCTCGGCTTCTGTAATTAAGCATTATGTCATAAAGAATATGAAAAGCTCAGATGCAAAACCTCTACAGAACGCATTTGTGGCAGTAAGATGCACCTTTTTTATTGTTTTCTATGGGCAGTGAACATTTTGCACGCTGTTGCTATATTTGCCACCTGCCACACGCCGCAAGAAGCGCGATAAGTGGCTGTAATTGAAAAAAGTCAACTCTGAGCTGAAAAGCGCCCAACCTTCATTCTCGACAGTGAACAGCAAACTAAAGTTTCAAGAGCTCTCACGCTTTACTTGACTGACAGGACAGCTGGTTTGATGGTTGCAACATAAGAAAAAGCAGCGCATTGGTCTTTTTCTACAGTCAATCAAATATAGGCAGTGCAGTCCACCTCACGCTTTTAACCATTAAAAACCTGTTCTGTGTTATCGGCCGCTTAGGGGTTGTGCACACCAAAACTTTAAAACGCCTGGACAATGCCGAATGTCAGCTTTCTTCAGCTAAGAGCTTTGGTAGCTCTGATACGTCAGCTATGAGACGGTTGGTTGCTGTGATACTTGTCCCGCCCCTCCTCCACTGTGATTGGACGGCTGCGTGAGAACTGCGATCGACGAGCGGAGCTTTTCATCCAAAGCTGAACATTTTTCAGCGCTCAGCGGCGAGCGCAGAAAAAACGCCAGACGCTGGTTTTCAGCGCGGAAGAAAACCGCTAGCTGCTGGCTTATTTGAAAAACATTGGAAACAATTAAAAACATGCGCCGGTGTGCACGCTCCCTTAGTGTGTCTAACTTTTTTTTATTGGAAATTAGCTTTTATATCAGACTCATAATGGATTCTGCCAACAAACTGGAATTTCTGACTAGCCTAAGGCCGGGATTAAACGGATTTGAAGCGAAAGTGTTTGAGGCCCATATAATATGTGCCGAGAGCAAATTAATTTTCAAATTTTTATATAACTACACTACACTGTAAAAAATTTGCTGTAATTATGCAGCCGATTGCCAGTAACTTACTGTAGATTTAAAACCCTTTTTTTGTTCAGATTTTGTTTTCCAGAATGCTTTGCATGAGACTGTTATTTTAGTTTTATTCTGTAAAGATAAAGACTTGTGAATGTTTAATGTTGCCAGTAAATAACATACATTTAAAGGAACAGTATGTAATAAATTTATATCAATTAATCATAAAATGGCCCTGATATGTCCCTAGACATTAAGAAACATTTTCATTTTAAATATTTATATCACTGACAACAGTGGTCTGGCCAGGATATTGTCATTAAAAAAATGGATTTGCAGCCCTCAACTGATGGTTATGTTGTCATGTTGTGTATTGGCCACTAGTTGTGAGATTGCAGTACCAGTTTTAGCCACAAGTTTTGTGATTGCAGTACCAGTTTTGGCCACAATCCTACATACTGTTCCTTTAAATCTACATTAAGTTACTGGCAAACAACTGCCAGTAATACTGACATTTCTACAGAATTTTTCCAGTGTATATAATGTTTATTATATAAAGTGCATTACCCATACTGCATCTGTTTTAGGAGCGCTTGGTGTTGTCAGTGCTGCCACGCTTTGTGGTGCTGGAGATGATCAATGACATGACCAACGTGGAGGACGAGACCCTACAACACCAGTTTCATCGTATCTACATTCACCGCTATGAGAACGTGAGGTAATTTCCTCCTTCATTTGTTACATTAACGGTCAATAGAATAAGTTTAAATAGAGTTAGGTCATTCACACGCAAATTTTTTTCACTCTGATTTTGCCTAAGTCACCATTTTATTATATTATATTATTCTTTTTATATATATTATATTTAAAACAAAAGGGTTGGATCTATAATTTTGTTCAATGTGTATATACCAAGCTAACAATTTTTGGTTTCCAGAACGTTCCTAGAACAGATACCTAACGTTCCCAGCTGGTTCCCACGAAACTTTTCTGAACGTCAATAGAACGTTCCCTCTAGATTTAGGTCTTATGGGGGATCCCCACCATGACATAGCAGCAAACCCAAAATGGCAACACATTACTACCTTTGAAAGCAAATGTATGATTTATGTAATATCGATACAAGGAAAAGCAATCCAAAATTTACAGACCTAAACTAGATCAGAATTTACCTTCAAAATATGTAATGTCAGCATTATCTTTACTATAAAAATATTTGAGGGGACCCCTCCAAGTATAATTTTGACTTCTTATAGGGGGTCCCGGATCCCCCAGCCCCCCTCAATTCAAGCACTGGGTTTAGGGAACGTTTCCCTAAGCTTGTGCGAAAGTTAGGGGAATGTTCTGTGTTTGCTTGGGTTTATATATATATATATATATATATATATATATATATGTATATATATATATATATATATGTATATATATATGTATATATATATATGTATATATATATATGTATATATATATATATATATATGTATATATATATATGTATATATATATATATGTATATATATATATATGTATATATATATATATGTATATATATATATATATATATATATATATATGTATATATATATATATATATATATATATATATATGTATATATATATGTATATATATATGTATATATATATGTATATATATATATATATATATATATATATATATATATGTATATATATATATATATATATATATATATATGTATATATATATATATATATATATATATATGTATATATATATATATGTATATATATATATATATATATATATATGTATATATATATATATATATTAGAGTTACAGTTTTTGTACAGTTCTTGATCATAAAACCTTCCTCTAACAGACATTTAAGCTGATTTACACGTGTCTAAATTATGTGTGGTTACTGTATATCCTATTAAGATGTAAAAGATGACTAAAATGTGTCTTAGTTTGATTGTTAAGTTGATCTGTGTGTGATCTGTGTTTGTGTGCAGTATTCTCTTTGCTGATGTGAAGGGCTTTACCAATCTTTCCACCACACTCTCCGCTCAGGAACTCGTACGAATGCTCAACGAACTCTTTGCACGCTTCGACCGTCTGGCACACGTGAGTGTCCTAGCACACACACACACACGGCAATACACACTTAGACTCTAAATCCACATATCAGGGTCATTTTAGGTATAAAAACATCACGTAACTGCATTCATTTATTCGCCTCAGATCTGGATTCTTATAAACATAATATTTATATGGCTCATATCAATAAGCAAACATAATGACATTTAAGTGTTCCCCTAATGACATATTTATGGCTTGATAAGATTTGTAAGGCATGGCCTTTGTTGTGGATATGTTGGGGATTAATCTGGTTGTGGTCTGTTAACACACACAGTATGTATATCTGCAGGCAATATTATTATCAACCTCATGTAGGTCAGTGGTTCTCAAACTTTTTCGGCGTGCACCTCTCCCTTGTGTACGGGTGCCCCCCCTTGCCTTCGTGGCACCCCCAAAGAAAATTAATGACATAAAACATATTAAATTATACAATGTAGTGATGTTGGTTAATAGCCTTATTTTTAGAGGTTTATGATACATTTATGTATTTTATAAAACGTCATGGCCCCCCAGCACAAACTCGCGGCCCCCAGTTTGAGAGCCAGTGATCTAGGTAACGTGAGGCTGTGATGCTGAGTCTGTTTCTTCTGTGCATGGCGCTCTTAAATCAGCAGAAAAAAATGCATCGTAAATCGATTTGTCAAATTGAGTGTTTTGCAACATACAAAGAAGAAAACTACTCGTATTTGAAAAAGAAAACCGGATGTCAGAGTTGATGCATGTTTCATACGCAGTAAGACAATCAGCACTTTATATCCACCCTAAATAAATCCAGGCCATCTAAGTTTATAGACGGTTTCAGCAGTAACAACATAAACAAGCGGCTGTCGCGATCCGCACGTAACTTCCGGTAAAGTCCGCTAAGAATAAATAACAACAAAGTTCTTTAAACGTAGTTTATTCATATAACAAGCAAAAAAAAAAAAACGCATAGATTACCTAAGAAACAAAAACATTTATTATTTTCGACGAGGCATTTGTTCAAGAGATCAATTTAGCAACTAGTCAGACCATTAAAAAAACGAAACCGGAAGTAAGCTTCGGATCCAGACATGTATCACGTGCGTCCGATTAAACCTACATTATATTTTTTGCATTGGGTGTTCCAAGGCCATGGGTTAAATTCCAACAAATATCAAATAAATACATCCTGGTAAAATTCACTGAAAGTCACACTGGACTGCCAAACACATGCTATATACATGTTATGAATATCACTGGTATAAAGATGTCGCTTCTGAGTCTCTTATGTGCTACAGACACATGAATGTCTCAAACAGGCCTGACTCTTTATACGCAGTCTTTGTATTTTCTAAGGGCAGTGACAGGTGATTTGTGCTTGGCATCGTGTGGCACCAGAGGACCAGTTAGAGTAGAGAGGAGGGATGGGATGTGTGTCCGTATGTTCTGGAGTGCACTGATGTGCTAAGTGACTGTAAAAAAAGTTGTGTCATTACTGTTAATGACCTTGATGCATGGTGTGTGTGTGTGTGTGTGTGTGTGTGTGTGTGTGTTTGCACGAGTGTCGACAGCTAGTACAGATTTTGATAGTGTCCCGTAGAGAAAAGAGCAACATTATGTCACATTGTAAGAGTGAAAGTCATGACCTTGTGCAGTTATTTTCCTACACTCTTAAACAAATGTGTTAAAAACAACACAGTGTTGATTCTGGGACAACACACTAACTGCGTTGCCCTGGAATCCACCCATCTCTGTGTTATTATTGAAACAACACGTTTTGTGTTACTTTTAACACATGTTTTATACTTGAACACAAAATGGGTTGAAAGTACACATAATGTGTTACAGTTTTTCTCATTCGCTTTAGTGCATTTCTCACATCACTGTTTACATTTGCACAACAGTTAGTTCAACCTCCACAACATTTAGTCATTTGTGCACATCATAGTAGACGTTTCTCATTCCTTCGAACAAACTGGAAATGCTTTTGGACATGCATCAATTGTTTTTATACAATTCTCTGTTGTTTTATAATAATATCATTTGTTTATGTCATGTCAGTCAAAATTAACTATACTTGTGAATGCTGAATAGTCATTCCATATAAAACTAATAGTCCTAATTTAATTGCTTGAGTCATTACATACAAAAATGTTGAACTGGTTGTCAAAATAATTTTTAAAAATCTTTTTAAAAAAGAATCCCGAAAATTTCTCCTGCTGTGAACAAAATAGGAATTGCAAAGAGCAAATGCAGTAAAAATGTGAAACATACATACGTCATGATTCACGAAGAGGGACGGGACCCAAGTGCAGAGAAGGTGAACTCAAAAAAGGGTTTATTAACAAAAGAGCCCACGTGGGGGCAAAAGACAAAACATTCACAAAGATTCACAAACTAAGACAAAACTTCACAGGACTGACTTGACTATAGCCGTTTCTCAATACCAAGTACGCCAAACTCGGACTTGTGTCCTTCGTAGTTCGAACTTGCAAGTTCAGACTCGGAAGAACGAACTCTTGACGCAAAATGCATTATGGGAAACTTCGCTGTCATAAGTCCACACAAGTCTCCTCTGATGCATCATCGATAAAATGGGCGGATCAAGAACACATCCGGGGATTTTATGTGAACTTGGGCTTGATGCGAACTTTGAATTGGAACAGTACTTGGGCCGCGACTGATGACGTTTCACAAGTCCACAAGAACGCAAGTACAGACAAGAACGCATATTGAGAAACGGCTCATGTCAAAGATAACAAACATCCAAACGATACAAAGCGATTCAGCACAGGACAAGACACACTGGGGCCTTAAATAGGGAAAACTAAACAAGATAACGAGGGAAGTTCAGGTGCGGGGAGTTAATCAATAATGAATAATTAACCAGGAAACAAGGGGGCGGGGGCAGAGACAAGACACTGCAGCACACTACCCAAACAAAAGGCCATGTGCTACAACACAAAACATGGGGACCGCCACGATCCTGCCTCATGACCATGAACAACTATGAATAACTATGACAGACAGGGAGGATCATGACAACATATATAGTGTTTTGTACTCAGTTACCTCACTAAATACAGTAATGTGCAACTTTACTGTATTTTTCAAATAGCTGGGCAAATAGTATATAGTGCTGTCTTGAGCATTTTCAGGTAGTGTCACCAAGATCTGATTTTTTTGCATTAGAAAACACTTATAGAGTAAACTGTCATAATGAAAACATGACTAAGCCATTTGACTATCTTGTTCATAAACAATGGTGTCAGGACTTTTCATTTTGATGACACTGACACTTTCATTGACTTGAATACTTTTGAGTAATGAACTATTTTGAGCAAGTGACACGCTTTTGCAGGTTATCAACTAGGTTTTGCAATTTGTACTTATTGTTTTGAGAATTGCATTAACTGTTGTGCAAATAAAAATAGTGATGTGAGAAATGCACCAAAGCGACTGAGAAAAACTGTAATAAAGTGTTAACAAAAATTAATTTTAACGAAACTAACTGTATAAACGTGTGATTAACGCAACACACATTTTTTGACCCTAGGCCTATAGTCTTATAGTTTGCACTTACCTGTGTACATGAGGTGTCATATACACTCACCTAAAGGATTATGAGGAACACCTGTTCAATTTCTTATTAATGCAATTGTCTAATCAACCAATCACATGGCAGTTGCTTCAATGCAATTAGGGGTGTGGTCCTGGTCAAGAAAAGAAATTTTGAGCGTGGCATGGTTGTTGGTGCCAGACCGGTCTGAGTATTTCACAATCTGCTCAGTTACTGGGATTTTCACGCACAACCATTTCTAGGGTTTACAAAGAATGGTGTGAAAAGGGAAAAAAACATCCAGTATGCGGCAGTCCTGTGGGCAAAAATGCCTTGTTGGTCAGATGAGAATGGGCCGACTGATTCAAGCTGATAGAAGAGCAACTTTGACTAAAATAAACACTTGTTATAACCGAGGTATGCAGCAAAGCATTTGTGAAGCTACAACACGCACAACCTTGAGGTAGATGGGCTACAACAGCAGAAGACCCCACCGAATACCACTCATCTCCACTACAAATAGGAAAAATAGGCTACAATTTGCACTAGCTCACCAAAATTGGACAGTTGAAGACTGGAAAAATGTTACCTGGTCTGATGAGTCTCAATTTCTGTTGAGACATTCTGATGGTAGAGTTAGAATTTGGCATAAACAGAATGAGAACATGGATCCATCATGCCTTGTTACAACTGTGCAGGCTGGTGGTGGTGGTGTAATGGTTTGGGGGATGTTTTCTTGGCACACTTTAGGCCCCTTAGTGCCAATTGGGCATTGTTTAAATGCCACGGCCTACCTGAGCATTGTTTCTGACCATGTTTCCATCCCTTTATGACCACCATGTACTCATCCTCTGATGGCTACTTCCAGCAGGATAATGCAACATGTCACAAAGCTCGAATCATTTCAAATTGGTTTCTTGAACATGACAATGAGTTCACTGTACTAAAATGGCCCCCACAGTCACCAGATCTCAACCCAATAGAGCATCTTTGGGATGTGGTGGAACGGGAGCTTCGTGCCCTGGATGTGCATCCCACAAATTTCCATCAACTGCAAGATGCTATCCTATCAATATGGGCCAACATTTCTAAAGAATGCTTTCAGCAATTTGTTGAATCAATGCCACGTAGAATTAAGACAGTTCTGAAGGCGAAAGGGGGTCAAACACAGTATTAGTATGGTGTTCCTAATAATCCTTTAGGTGAGTGTATGTATGTATGTATGTTTGTATACTGGGTGAGAAAATAAAGGCATTAATAAAATGTTTTATTCTTTTTGCTTTATGTTGCATGTCTCTTTGTTTTAGCTGTGCGTCTCAATAATCTTATTTATGAGTCACTTCAATAGTCATTGGATTTTAACCAACCATAAAATGGCTTACTGATACATAATGCAAATATTCAAATGTGGCATATGTGTGCATGCAGATGGTTGGATCAGTGCGTATTATTTAAATGTCCTCGCGTGTGCGTTTGTGTGAATTTGCAGTCGCACTGATTCCAGCAGGCCTCGCGCAGCTTGTGATCTCAGTAATGCAGTGTTTATCGTGGTGAGCAGTGCTGGTTCTTTTGCCGATGGCAATGTTTACTCAGAGATGTTACATGTGCTGTTGGTGCTGTGCTGGCTAACTGTGCGGTTGTCATTGAAAAAATGACTTAAATGCTTTTGATCGCTCATATCAACACACACATATTTCACGCCTCATTCTGAAAACACTTCAAACATTGAAGGTCTCATTTTACAAACCTGTCCCACTTTCGTCTCTCCGGCATGCTGCCTGATGGGAAATGTAAGATCAGATGTAAAGTAAGATCAGCGTCAAACGTATTTATAAAACTTCTTCCTTTGACAAAAAATTGGCATGATAATGCCATGGATTTTTTACACTGTGGTATTAAAGGGCATTTATTTCATTGTTAAAACATTATTTTGTGTATTTGCTCAAATACAATGTGTTTATGGTAAAAAAAACACATTATTTTCCACATACCGTACATTTTTACACACTTACACACCGAAGGAAATGTAAAATCGTGAATTGGATAATTGGTGCTCTTTAAAAGTAGGCTTTGCTAACATGTTGATATATTTACATAAAAAAAAACGGATGTATATCTAAAAAGTGACTTAGAATGCAAAGTATTCATTTACCAGTAGGTGTGTTCTGTGATACCATTTAAAGATACACTTTTTTTGTCCAAATTTGTTAATGTCACTTACAACGTTAAGCTTAGTAATGATTTAATATTTGAGCTGTACGATTTTGGGAGAAATGTCAGTTTTTGATTTTATTTGGCAACTCACGTTCTGATAGGTATGTAAAGTAAACTGCAATTTTCTGTTTCAAACAAAGATGGCAATATATAGGCGAAAGTTAAAGGTGCAGTGTGACATTTTTAAAAGGATCTCTTGACAGAAATGCAATATAATATACATACCTATATTATCAGTGGTGTAAAAAGACCTTTTATAATGAACTGTTATGTTTTTATTACCTTAGAATGAGATGTTTTTATCTACATACACAGAGGGTCCCTATTACATGGAAGTCGGCATTTTGTTTCTACATAAGCCCATAACGGACAAACGTTTTTACTAAGTTGTCTCCAACAATGACATGGTTGTCCAGTGGCGCCTACAGTAGCTTTTCTATGCGTTTCGGTGAAAGGTGGACTGAAACACCACTAGATGCACTAAAATGTACACACTGCACCTTTAAATAGTTTAGTACAGCCCAGTCTCACAAAATTTCGTTATATAGTCACATAATATTTCGATTCTTTTTTCGTGATATTATCACAAATTTCTGCGTTTTTTGTGATCGTATAACGAATTCCTGTTTTCGTGTGATTATCACGTATTGGTTACTCAACGGTTTTGACCTATTTTCTTACCATTGTCACTTCGGTTTAGGGTTAGATTTACATAAAATGACATCCTCACCCAAACCCAACTCTAACCCTAACGCCAGGTGACATATAAAAAAATAAATCAGAAAAAATAGTATAAACGAATGTATAAAGTGACATTCTAATTCAAGCACCAAATCTAACCCTAAACCGAAGCGACAATGGTTTAAAAATAGGAAAAAGCAGCTGAGCAACCAATACGTGATAAGCACACGAAAACAGGAATTCGTTATACGATCACAAATAAATGCGGAAATTCGTTTCACGAAATGAATTTCACAAAAAAAAGAATAAAAAAAATAACATGACTATACCACGAAACCTTGTGAGACTGGGTAGTTTAGTAATATAGTATGTCAAGCCATTGGTCAACCAAAAAAAATTACCTCCCCAAACTGGACGTCAACATCAAGGCAACTGGGGTAGAAGAAAAACATTTAAAAATCTGAACAAATTTACCTTTCATCTTTAATTACCAATTGATTTTCAATTAGCAACATACTATTAGTAAAAATATTGGATATAACAAAATTGAGCATTCATATTACTATGAATAGGGGACAATGCAATACTCAATATAGCCGTACTGGCGATGAAGGGTCACTCCTTCCAGTAAAAAAAACAATAATAAAAATTTATGCAGAGTTGTGTAAGGCATTTGCCAACCTGTTTGCATGCGCAGTAGCTAAAGCGACCTCGAAAAAAATTGTTTTAGCGCAACAGCTTAAAAAAATAAAATGTATGGTACAGTTGATACGTTTAATTGTTGGTCAGAAATATGTAGTTTAATATGTTTATGTTGTTGATATCTCTCTTTCTCCATTCAAATAGATAGGACTTTAGTCTCGCATAAGTGCCTGCAGGCGTGGCAAAGAATGGCATTTAGAGGCGCGACCTCCCTGAGGGGCTGGTATTATGTTGATGTTAAGAGTATGGAGTATGTTGTTACACTAGCATTTAACGCTAGTCCGTATTTTTACATCTAATAAATTGACCCACGGTTTGGTGTTGATAATGTAAAAGGCATTAAGCAGCGAATTAGTTGCGAATTGTCGTGAATTGTCATGAGTCAGGCCATAGCTAATCAAACTGTAGGTGGTGTTTTTAGTAACTGACAAATGTCTGTTACAGCCATCATGACTCTTTGTCTCCAAAAACATGCATTAATACGGCAGTAGGCATGAGTAATTGATCTCAGAGAGCCAGATAAGTGAACGGCGGCCCTTATAATTACTACCCTCTCTGAGATCAATAGGCTGAGAGATAACTAATGGAGATAGCGACTGCCATAGAAATTACAGGCTGATTGCATTTATAAATGCTCTCTATTACACATACATGCTCCAGATGTTGCTTCAAGCAGCTATTTCTAACAATGGATCTGATGGCCTAAATGTACTTTGATTTGGTGCAAGTAGCTACACACAGTATGGAAGATAAATGTGAAACTAGCCCACATGCTAAATAATGCTATGCATTATGCAATATGATAATGCTTCAAGTTTGTAATATTAATTTGAACCTTTTACTAACACTTTATAACAAGGGTCCATAAATCATGATGAACTAATAGGCTTACCTAAATTAATTCTTAATACCTTAACTTACAAAAACATGTTGTGTTGTACTTAAAGGAATAGTCTACTCATTTTCAATATTAAAATATGTTATTACCTTAACTAAGAATTGTTGATACATCCCTCTATCATCTGTGTGCGTGCACGTAAGCGCTGGAGCGTGCTGTGACGCTTCGATAGCATTTAGCTAAGCCCCATTCATTCAATGGTACCATTTAGAGATAAAGTTAGAAGTGACCAAACACATCAACGTTTTTCCTATTTAAGACGAGTAGTTATACGAGCAAGTTTGGTGGTACAAAATAAAACGTAGCGCTTTTCTAAGCGGATTTAAAAGAGGAACTATATTTTATGGCGTAATAGCACTTTTGGGAGTACTTCGACTCTGCGCAGTAACACCCTCCCTCTCCCATTATGAGAGTGAGAGGGGGAGCGGACTTTTCAGGCGTAAAATATAGTTCCTCTTTTAAATCCGCTTAGAAAAGCGCTACGTTTTATTTTGTACCACCAACCTTGCTCGTATAACTACTCGTCCCAAATAAGAAAAACGTTGATGTGCTTGGTCACTTCCAACTTCATCTCCAAATGGCACCATTGAATGAATGGGGCCAAGCCAAATGCCATCGAAGCGTCGCAGCCCGCTCCAGCGCCCACGCGCACGCACACAGACGACAGAGGGATGCATCAACAATTCTTAGTTAAGGTAATAACATATTTTAATATTGAACATGAGTAGACTATTCCTTTAATAATGACTCTTCATTAGTTTATGATTAGTACATGCATTACCCAGCATTAGTTCATATTTAAGTAAAAATAAATTTGTCTTATTTCATTAAGTTTCATGGACCCTTATTAAAGTATAACCAACCTTTCTCACACACGTAGTAATGCGCACACAGTTACCAGCCACTCTTCAATCTGCATTGGCCTAAATCTTTGACTTTGCTATTTTTTGAAGTATTATGCAACGTACACACCAAACTCGTGGCATCGCGTTACCTGCTCTAGATTACTCGCGGAGTTTAACTTTAAATTTTTCGTTCGAGTTGAATATTTTAAACTTAGGCAAAGACGCCTGTTTTTGCAGCAAGTGCGCCGCCCGTATCGCGCCATATGCATTGCCCCTTGCGAGGACACATCTTATTTTGTCTTTGCATTGACTTTGTATGTAAAATCGTGCAAATCGTTGACCTCGCGTCTGGTGTGAACCCACAGTTAAAATCAATGAGTCTTTGCAATCCATTGCTATATGCATATTGCGATATGCGCATGTGCGATGTTTCGTAGATTTCGATTATATTTATGTTGCCCTAGAAAAGCTTATTACAACTGTTGTCCTTTTCTCCTGTCCTCCTCTTCTCCGTCCTCCTGTCTCCTTCTTTCTTCTTCTCTACCTTTCTCCTCTCAGGAGCATCATTGTCTGAGGATCAAAATATTGGGTGATTGTTATTATTGTGTCTCCGGCCTACCTGAGCCCCGCCCAGATCACGCTCACTGTTGTGTTGAGATGGGTCTCAGCATGATAAAAACCATCAGGTAATGCTATAACATTTCTTTTTTAAGAGGTCCATGTCGTGAGAAACCCTGTTATGGTCCATTTTCGCTGATAATCTCATTGATATCTAGGAGAAACCAGTAAAAGCTTTTTGTTTTTGTTTTTTTCTGTACTGGTTGGCAAATAGATGGTCAATTTTAATCTCTGATCCAATCTGTGTATAAATTATACTGTAGTTACATTTCTTAAAACAATAATAGTCTATAGAATGTCAATATCTGGGTAAATGAGTGAGTGAGTGAGTGAGAGAGAAAGAGAGAGAGAGAGAGAGAGAGAGAGAGACCACTAGACCACTCCTGTTGACCCTTAATGGAGGCTGGAATCAGATGAGAGGCTCTTGTTAAGCAGGTGTGTATGTGTGTGCTGCGCTAACAGTCAGATATCACAAAATTTAGAGTACCACTCAACACATACACATCTGTTACAGCATGACCTCAATTCCTCTTTTTATGAGCAGCCATTTACCTTTGCCTGTTACCACGGTCAGGGGTAGGGTATCATATGTTTTCCTTAGTAGCCCATAAACCCAATATGAATTCTCTACCTCAGTAGTTTTATCTGTGCCAGGATGTGTCTGTCAGTCTAATCTTTATCTTTATATGTTTAGGTATGTGCGTTCACGTACGAAGCATGACATAGACATGCGTATCGGCATCCACTCCGGTTCAGTTCTGTGCGGAGTTCTCGGACTGCGAAAATGGCAGTTTGATGTGTGGTCCTGGGATGTCGACATAGCCAACAAACTAGAGTCAGGGGGAATACCTGGGTAAGAGACAAATACAGACTCATATACAGACACATTTTTTTTTGCATGTTTGTCACACTATTATGTTTCAGATCATCAAACTAATTTAAATATTAATCAAAGACAACACAAGTAAACACACCATGCAGTTTTATAACTGTGGTTTATCACACCTGAGTTCAGTTTCTCTTTTTACTGTCACACCTGTTCGCAATCAAGAAATCACTTAAATAGGACCTGCCTAACAAAGTGAAGTAGATCAAAAGATCCTCAAAAGCTACACATCATGTTGAGATCCAAAGAAATTCAGGAATAAATGAGAAAGAAAGTAATTCAGATTTGGAAAAGGTTATAAAGCCATTTCTAAAGTTTTGGGACTCCAGCGAACCACAGTGAGAGCCATAATCCACAAATGCCAAAAACATTGGCTGTTTCTCAATTCTAAGAACGCAAAGAACGGACTTGCGTTTTCGTGGAGACTGGTCTTGCCAGGCGACCTTGGAAGAACGAACTCAGAAGGTCGCGAGAACACAGAACGCACTGAGATGTGTGCGATCTTCCAGCTGGTCACGTGACCTCCCCAGATTTCAACGCGCAAGTCTGCATTCGATGCATCCTCGATATCAAGAACTCATCTGGGTATTTTCATGCGTCCTCTATACTTGCGTTCTTGAGAATTGGAATTGAACTTCGACTGTTAATGATGACGTAGAGCGAGGACACAAGGACGCAACATCGCTGAAGAACGCATATTGAGAAACAGCCATTGAACAGTGGTGAACCTTCCCAGGAGTGGCCAGGTGACCAAAATTACCCCAAGAGTGTAGCGACGACTCATCCAAGAGGTCATAAAAGACCTCACAACAACATTCAAAGAACTGCAGGCCTCACTTGCCTCAGTTAGGTCAGTGTTAATGACTCCACAAAAACCGCTGCTAAGCAAAAAGAACATAAAGTCTCATCGTCCCAGTTTTGCCAGAAAACATCTTGATGAACCCCAAGACATTTGGGAAAATACTTTGTGTCCTGACAAGAAAAAAATTGAGCTTTTTGGAAGGTGTGTCCCATTACATCTGGCGTAAAAGTAACACAGCATTTCAGAAAATGAACATCATACCAACAGTAAAGTATGGTGGTGATAGTGTGAACAGCTGGGGCTGTTTTGCTGCTTTAGGACCTGGAAGACTTGTTGTGATAAATGGAGCAATGAATTCTGCTGTCTACTAAAAATCCTGAAGGACAATGTGTGGCCATCTGTTCGTAACCTCAAGCTGAAGTGAACTTGGGTTCTGCAGCAGGACAATGATCCAAAACACACCAGCAAGTCCACCTCTGAATGGCTGAAGAAAAACAAAATGAAGACTTTGGAGTGGCCTAATCAATGTCCTGACTTCAGTCCTATTGAGATGCTATGGCATTGCCTTAAAAAGGTGGCTCATGCTAGAAAACCATCCTATGTGGCTGAATTACAACTATTTTGCAAAGATGAGGGAACCAAAATTCCTCCACAGCGCTGTAATAGACTCATTGCAAGATATCACAAAGGCTTGATTGCAGTTGTTGCGGTAAAGGGAGGCCCAACCAGTTATTAGGTTTAGGGGGCAAGCACTTTATCCACACAGGGCCATGTGGGTTTGTATTTTGTTTTCCCTTTATAATAAAAACCTTCATGTTGTGATTACTTGTGTTATCTTTGATTAATATTTACATTTGTTTGATGATCTGAAACATAAAAGTGTGACAAACATGCAAAAAAAAAAATCAGGAAGGGGGCCAACTCTTTTTTACACCACTATATTTACACACAAATCTCTAAACTCTTGAAGTATGGTCCATTTTATGTGTGTACGCAAGAATCTGTGTACAGTGTGCGTGACACAATTTTCCCAATCAAAACAGCGCGCACATACCATTTGAAACCCCAGATTTTTGAAAGTATTTGTAAGCGTAGGTCGCGCATTAAATTTGTCGCAATGCTCATGCATCAAACGTCTGTGTACGAGTACAAACACAGTCACTGGGGCTTACCTTTTAGAAAAGTACACATTGCATATGATATTAGTACCTCAAATGTACACATTGGTACTTGAAATTTTCATTTTGGTACCTAAATGGTAAATATCTGTAAAAATTAGAACCTTATAAAGGGTACAATCCCAGCTTTTGTACATTTATAACTGACAGTGTACGCCGAGATGAAAGTTGGGAAAGTCTGGGTAGGATTATCAATTTGCCCTCGAATACTCTTGATAAAATTGATGATGATAATTGCAGTGGTTAAGCCTTAGCGTACATGCGTGTCTTTGTTGAGAAGAGAGATTTTATGGACACCTCATTTAAATGTGTCTGGGGGGATTAATTGAGGTTTTGTTTATGCTCATTTAAAAACGGTTTTGCAATTGTGAGATGAATCTGTGATTAATTTCGACCCCTGCAGGAGGATCCACATCTCTAAAGCAGCTCTAGATTGTCTGAACAGTGACTACGAGGTGGAAGAAGGTCACGGGAAAGACCGAAACGATTTCCTGCGCAGACACAACATCGAGACCTTCCTGATCAAACAGCCGGAGGAGAGCCTGCTCACCCTGCCTGAGGACATCATGAGAGACTCCACCAACCAATCAGATCACAGAACCTCTAACACTTCCTTCACTGAGGGAACATGGAGCCCCGAACTTCCCTTCCATAACATAGTGGGCAAACAGAACGTGAGTGCAGTACACGCAAATACATGCACAAGCAACACAACACATATCAACACAACTTCAACGATTCTGTATCTGTTTTCTGGACCTCCTCCCGTGTGAACTCTTGGTTATGTCCACATTTCTCCATTTTGTATTTTGTTCCTCTTGCATGGTTTTATTTTGTATTTGTCCTGGATGGTTGTGTGTACATGTGTTGGATTGTAGTCTACATGGTGATCTCATTGGGTCTATAAGGGCACACACAGGAGATTTGTATTTAGGTGTTTTTGCACACAGAGAACAGCAGAATGAAAATGAAGTCAGGTTAAATGTGTTATTGTATGTTCCCAAAACATTTGACTTAGGAACATTTGACTTAATATCCGATCCCCTAAATGGTTCTTCTATGGTAGTGGTGCCCAAACTCTGTCCTGGAGGGTTGGTGTCCTGCAGAGCCAATTAAGGTCTTACTAAGCATATAGAAACTTCCAGGCAGGTGTGCTGAGGCAAGTTGGAGCTAAACTCTGAAGGACACCGGCCCTCCAGAACAGAGTTTGGGCACACCTGTTCTAAAAATACATTGTATACCTTGTAACATAAGTCGTTTTGGATAAAAAATGTCTGCCAAATTCAGAAATGTAAGTCTAAGGTCTAAAGATTGTGGGGTAAGGGCAGTGTATTGTAGACCTCTTCAAAGCATAGTTTCATGAGGACTGTAAGGAATGGATTCTCTGGCTACTTTTCCAGGCCCATTTGAGGGGTTTATAGAGTGTGCCCATTTGAGATTTTTAAGAAAGCTGTTGGACATGGATAGCGTTCTATAGGGTGCCAAAGTTCTTTTAAGGAAGTGGTGTTACTGTGGCGCCATGTCTGCAACACTTCCAAGTCTTATTAGAACAAGACCTGACGATTCTGCGCAAAGTGCCTTTCCAAGAGGATTACATTCTTTATCGATTAATGTTTGGCTCTTTTTACTGGGAGGCCATTATGGACTGAAAACTGAAGGAAAACGCCGAAAAATAATGAAAGTCAATGGCACTGAACCAACTTAACATAACAAAAACTTGGCATAACTTAGTTTTTTTTCTGGTCGTCATATCTAAATACGAAAACAACGTGGTTATGCATGGCCTAATTATCCTTAGGAAAATAGTATTTTGGGACAAAATATTACTATAAAAGTACGATAAGACTACTATAGAAATACTATAGCGGCTCTAGGATATTATAGAGGTATTACAGAACATAACATACTTCTGTGATGTTCTAATACCTCTATAATATTTTAAAGCTGCTATAGTATTTCTATAGTAGTCTTAGCGTACTTCTATAGTATGTCCCAAATTACTATAGTATTCCTATAAGATTACTATTCTATTTTGTCCAAAAATACTATAAGATTCCTATAGTACTTTTTCGTAAGGGTATGTCCCCCACCGAATCGGCTTCATTAGCCTACCACTTACGGTTTGCAAAGATACAATTATAAAATTACTGCAAACCTTTAATCTATCAATATTTATGTTCTATTATGCATTTTCCTTGTTATTTGAATAACAGAAATTCATGAAATAATATATAGGCAGACACACAGTAATAAGATATTTATTCAAATGTTGATTTTGAAATGAGTGAACATCACCATATATATATATGATTTGGAAAAATAAATAAATAAAATTATAAATGAACATTTCTTAAGAGTTAATCTTTTACATAGAATATCACAAAAATATTAACAAGTTTCTGGTGGAATGATAATTTTTGCAATTTATTGCAGAACACTGCTTGCGTTTTAACCACTTGCTCATATTCACAGTTGTAAGGCGCGCTAACGATTTCAGCAGCTTACAGTCCATAATGGCGTCCGTGGCTCCGCAGCGCCATCTACAGACTGTTACCCATAACACAACAGAGTTTCGCCTCTTGGGCTTCTATACTCTTTGGCGGGGCTAGATCTGCCATTCTGACCATTGCGAACTCCCCCATTCATTTTAATACCGGTGCATCTTGTTCATATTAAATATCTTTGAGAGTGCTTAGGGCTATTCCACAGTGTTGTTAAAGGCTGTAGGACATGATAGTGTGCCTGAGGGTTTACAGAGCCGTAGGACATTGTTCTAGAAAAAGATAAAGATCTAGAAATATTTTGAGCAAAAAACGTTTTAGGTGTCTCCCTACTAAACACTTTAACAAGCTCAACGAGCTGAATTAGTTGAGACATCTAAAACATACTGGGAGTACTGGAGTTCCAACTAAGAAATGAGTGATGGAAATGCCAAATTTAAAATAAAAATCCCTTAATTTAATAAAAGTTTTTACGCTTGCTTGAGGTGGTTTTTGATTTATGCGAAAAGAGTAAATGCGAATAATGGGAGATGAAAACGCATTTGTCGAATAAATGTTTACGTAGAGAACATTAAAGATCAGCTATTGTCCGATTCATGTTTTTACATTTCCTTTGTTGTGTAAGTGTTTATTAGTACATGTTAACGATATGCAAAATGTACATACCCCAAAGTAAACGATGACGCGAGTTATCGTCTCCAACGTAAATCTCTTTTCTTGGAATACAACAAACACACGGATTGTAGGCAAACGTTTACGTCCTGGGATTGGTACTGTAGACAAGACCGACATTATCGTAATTCCTCCCGCTTTGGTCTTACAGCCTGCAAGTTAACTCCTGTTAGCATTGCATTGTCTGCGAATCTTTTAAACATGATAAGGAGTGTCACATTTCTGGCTGACGTCAGAGGTATTCAGGCCAATCACAATGTACAGATTAGCTGGCCAATCAAGGACATATGCGTTTCAGGAAGTGTGACGCTACAAAAATGTACGGTATGTGGAAAATAATGTGTTTTTTTAACCATAAACCATGCGAACACTTTGTATTATACCAAATACACAAAATAACATTGTTTTTTAGCAATGAAATAGGTGTACTTTAAAGGTGACAGAGAATGAAAAACGTTTTGACCTTGTCTTAGTTGAATAACGGAAGTCTACCCGCATTTACGAACATACGAAAAGTGCTTGAAATTCTGAAATTTCCTCCTTTAGAAATGTCCACCAGAAAATGGCCCAATCTGAACAACGGATGCATATAACGTAAAATGCATCGCAATGCCCCCCCCACTCTCATTCAATTTCCTCCCCTTCAAAATAATTAGCATACATCCGGCCTCTCGCCTCCAATGGGAAGTAAATTGCAGCAGTGTTCACGAAGTTCAAGGCGAAATGGCGAGTCGCGTTCCGTAAAATTCTATCTGTAAAATTTTGGTCTGTCCGTGTTCTGAAGACAGCGAAGTTTACATTCTTTTGACTGGAAGCAAAGGCAGCCAATCAGGGTCAAGTGCTTGCATTTTAAAATGAGGTTGCCAGTTAAGCCAGAAGAGATGCCAAAAAATTGCAAAACCACGCGTTTAAAATCCCCCATCTTAATAGAGCTATCTGAGAGAGGTTTTTAGGAAGCTTCTAAGGCATTACAGACCCAACCAAAATTTTCTCTACATGTCACATCACAGAACAAGGATAAATACCATCTTTAAACCCACGTGATTAGCTGTATCAGCTGACATTGCTTTTCACATGGGCTTGACGTCATCGCAATGCCATAGTGCCTGCCATGTGCACAGCATTCAGATTGGCAATAACAAGCTGCAATGCTAGTAAATGAATAACTTGCCCAATCGTAACTAAATGCAGTCCTGTCTCCATTTTTTAAGCGTGCCTTGTTTTATTTACTGTTGGTTATGGTTACCAATACCACCATCATTCGCTTAAACAACCTGATGGAAAAGCACCTAATTTGCATTTTTTTTTTTTTTTTTTTTTTGGAAATTTTGAAAAGATTCCCTTCACGTTTCGATGTAGACCCAACTAATGACTCGATGGGATGAAGAGTGCTCAAGAAAGTTATTAAAGGCTGTAGGGCGGGGATAGTGTTTTAGTAAATTCTCAAAGCTGTCGTTCAGGGACAGGGTTCGGGAAGGGTTGAAAGGCACAGACACAAATGTTCCCAAAGGTTTTTGTGGCATGTGCAGCTGATTATGATGCTTTCTCTCTTGGTGTGGGCCGAGTTGCCAGGCTGTTGCTATGGTGACGTGGTTAACATAAGGGAATGTTGTCTTTGATTAATACGGCGCTTTTGTTGCCTTTGTCATGCAGTCATCTTAACACATCAAAGAGCTCTCACCGTATGACTGGCAGAGCCAACGACCAATTACACGTCAGCTGAGAGCACAAGCCCAGGTTTAACAAACATGAGTGTGTGTGCGTATCTGAGCTCTTCTAGATGTGTGTTTAAACTGTAAAAGTATTCTGACATGATCGTGAATGTATGTAAGATTATAGGACCGGTCTCCATGACAACAGGAGTGTCTGGAAGGCAGAAACCGGATTCTTTTTCTCCTTCACGCTCGGTTTATGCCTCCTCTCTTTCCTCTTTTATCCTCTGTTCTTTTTCTTCTCCTTTATCTCACATCCTCTTCCTTTCTCTTCTCTGCCTCTCTGTTCGGCTTTTGTCCTCAGTGACGCATTGCAGCCAGTGTGTGAGTAAAAGTGTGTTTCATGAGTGTCAAGTCAATGTGTGTTTCATTAAGTGTGTAAGGTGTGCTGGTGTGCCTGTGTGGTTCAGGTAACCCCTTTGGTGTGGGGACCCAATGTGAAGATAGTAAAACAAGTTATCTTTGACCTAGTGGGGACATTTTGGAGGAAAGCAGTCTATAGAGCATAACCAAATTTTTAGGTTTAGGGGGTAGAATACAGAGTTTGTGCAGTATAAAAGTCATTACATCTATGGAAAACCCCTATTAACATGGAAACAGACAAGTGTGTGTAAATTATGTGTTTTAGCAGCACTTGGATTTTAAAGTCTCGCTACAACCGTAGGTGGATACCCACCTCTCATCGTTGCATCCTTGACCCCCATACAATCCATCGGACTTCAGGGTCAACAATAGAAGATCTCTGTAACCAAACATCTTAAAGGGATAGTTCACCCAAAAATTTAAATTCTGTGTGTGATTTCTTCATTCTCATGTTGTTCTAAACCTGTATGAATTTCTTAATTCTGTTGAAAACAAAAGAAGATATTTTAAATAAATGATGGTAAGCACACAGCTGATGGTAACCATTGACTTCCATAGTAGAAAAAACAAATACCCGGTAGTATGGAACTCAATGGGTACCGTCAACTGTGTGTGTACTATCATTTATCACAATACTCCCATAATATTTGTTTTCCTACTATGGAAGTCATTGGTTACCATCAGCTGTGTGCTTACCATCATTTTTCAAAATTTGTGTTCATCAGGAAAAAAATTAAATGAATGCAGGTTTAGAACAACATGAGGATGAGAAAATGATGACATCATTTTCATTTTTGGGTGAACTATCCCTTTAAACACTACAAATCATGGGGTGCTTTTTATGCTTCTAAAGGGCAAAGCATTCAGTATGGTGTCATATCTTCTTAACAAATGTGTAGACACATACATACTGCAATGACTGTTTCATGTGTTAATAAAAAAATAAAAATTGGATAAGTATCACTCTAAAAACAAACGGTGCTATATAGCACCAAAAGTGGTTCTTTGCTCGTAATCATAGAAGAACCGTTTTTAGTGCCATATAGCACCGGTGAAGCACCTGTGTAGAACCATATAGTGCTATGTAGAACCAAATGTGGTGCTATAGTGGTGCTATATGGCACCTATATGGTTCTACACAGGTGCTTCACCGGTGCTATATGGCACTAAAAACGGTTCTTCTATGGTTACGATTCAAATCAACAGTTTTGGTGCTATATAGCACCGTTTGTTTTTTTAGAGTGAGATGCTTTCTGTATGTGTGTGTGATTTGTTTATACAGTATGTGAGAGGTCATGTACTTTTATAAGAGTGAGTCACGATTCACAACGGCTGCAAGAATCCAGCTCACGGCCCAAATGAGCTCTTGGATGGCCCTGTTTAAAGATATACTCAACAGTCAAAACAAAGTCAAATGTGTGTCAGATCAAGTTTATGCAATATATACATCTAGTCATGCTTGCACGAGAAACGTATGCTACCAGGGTACACAAATTTCCACAGTTAAATGGATACTCCAGGCAAATATCAAAATGACCCCATGATTTACTCACCCCCAAGTAATCTGAGATATTTATGTCCATCATCTTTCAGAGGAACACATTTGAAGTTATTTAAGTAAATGTCCTTGCTCATCAAAGCTTTATAATGGTAGAAAACAGAGATCAAGGAACAACTTTTCATTTTTAATTCTCAAAACGTGTATCCATCCTTCACAGAAGTAATCCACATGGCTCTAATGGGTTAAAGGAATAGTCTACTCATTTTCAATATTAAAATATGTTATTACCTTAACTAAGAATTGTTGATACATCCCTCTATCATCTGTGTGCGTGCACGTAAGCGCTGGAGCGCGCTGCGACGCTTCGATAGCATTTAACTTAGCCCCATTCATTCAATGGTACCATTTAGAGATAAAGTTAGAAGTGACCAAACACATCAAGGTTTTTCCTATTTAAGACGAGTAGTTATACGAGCAAGTTTGGTGGTACAAAATAAAACATAGCGCTTTTCTAAGCAGATTTAAAAGAGGAACTATATTTTATGGCGTAATAGCACTTTTGGGAGTACTTTGACTCGCCTGAAAAGTCCGCTCCCCTTCTCCCTCTCATAATGGGAGAGGGAGGGTGTTACTGCGCCGAGTCGAAGTACTCCCAAAAGTGCTATTACGCCATAAAATGTAGCTCCTCTTTTAAATCCGCTTAGAAAAGCGCTACGTTTTATTTTGTACCACCAAACTTGCTCGTATAACTACTCGTCTTAAATAGGAAAAACGTTGATGTGTTTGGTCACTTCTAACTTTATCTCTAAATGGTACCATTGAATGAATGGGGCTAAGTTAAATGCTATCGAAGCGTCGCAGCGCGCTCCAGCGCTTACGTGCATGCACACAGATGATAGAGGGATGTATCAACAATTCCTAGTTAAGGTAATAACATATTTTAATATTGAAAATGAGTAGACTATTCCTTTAATAAAGGTCTTCTTTGGGTAATCGATGTGATTTTGTAAGAAAAATAGTAATAATTAGCCTCCGGTAAGGGCGCCATCTTGGTGAGTTTTAGCTTGGTGAGCGTTTGTTGCCATTGGTACGTTGCACAGTGACTCTCGTAAAATGTGTGAGACCAATATGTTGTTGTTACCAGAAGTTAGTTATTATAATTTATACATTTTAAAATTTGGATTTTTTCTTACAATATCGCAACGGTTACTCGCAAAAGACCTTTATTAACCCCTTGGAGTCATGTGGATTTCTTTTGTGAAGGATGGATGTACCTTTCTGGGTACTTTCTAAAAGTCAGAAGTTGTTCCCTGTTCCTGTTTTCTACCGTTATAAGCTTGGAAAAGCAATGACATTTGCTAAAATAACTCCAAGGGCCCTATTTTAACGATCTAAGAGCATTGTCTAAAGCCCACGGTCTAAATGGGGATGTTCGATTCCACTTTAGCTAATTTAACGACATGAATGGTTTATGCGTCAAGCGCACGGCCTAAAAGGGTTGTTCCTATTGTCGTAATGAGCAATGGGTGTGTTTTGGGCGTAACGTGCAATAAACCAATGAGAGTCTCATTCCTAATCCCCTTTAAAATAACAGATGCGCCTTATCCCTATTTAGATAGTGGAATTTGTAAAATTATGTTTTATAAACAAGGTTTGGGAGAAGCCGATCAGTCAATGAACAAGGCTGGCTCTCGATCATTAAGCAATGAACACGGCTGGTTATCAATCACTAATCAACACAACAACTTAGTACCAGCTCTATAAATAATCAAGACTCCTTACCCTCATTCTCCGGAATTATCGCAAACCCACCTCCACCCCTTCGGCTCACTACGTACATTTAGCTCAGCACCGGGGATAACCCGGGTCAGGGCACGCCCCAGGCCCAGGGCTCCTTCCTCGGTCAAGTGATGAACCTTCGCCCCGGGACAGCACGCCACACACGCATATTGACAGTCCCACTTTATTGTCAGTGAGGCGAACTCGTAAACTGAAAAACTTAGCTGAAAAAGAAGACCACCAGTTTAAGAATAATGTAAAAAAAAAATTGCGTTATTTTGCATTTTGCGTTGTTTAATCTCATAAAATAATGTGCAAAAAAAGGTTTGTACTCTAAAAATACTTTATTTGTAACAAACAAGAGATAAAGAATTTACAAACCTGCGGAGAGCCATTTCAGCACTCGGACAGCGCCATGTTTTTTTAAAAGGTATTACTAAAAATGTTTCTTATCTCACTCCACAGGTACAGAGACATCTTATACAATAAATCTGTGGGGTAGCATTTAAAAAAAAAACATTTCTTGTTTAAAGCAAAGCATTTTTTTTACTTACCAGGCTACAGGTGAAGCAGCTCTTTACGCCTTCTAACGTCTCATAATCGTTCTCATTTATGTCCAAGAGACTCAATAGTAATCTTGTACATTTTAATTAAATTTTTTTCATATTTAAAAGCGTTTGTGTGCTGCTGAGCACCCATGTCTGTGGTAAGCAAACCCAAGTTGTCGTCCCGTTTATAGGCGCATATTACTAACGCACTCTTTAAATAACAAAAACACTATTGCGCCTAAAGTCTAAAACACTTTAACGTTCAATGGTGTAGTCTATTTTAGTTTCCTTAAAATAGCAACGTGCCAACAATGCACCTGAACACACCTCATTTTCAGACCAGAACGCCAATGGGCACAAAATTGGGTGCAAATGCATTTGCTATTTAAACAACGTGGTGCTAAACGTGAAAATTATCATTGCGCCGGGTTGAAACTAGCAAAAGAAACTTGCATCACCCATTGTGCTGCATTGTGCCAGGTGTATGATAGAGCCGCAGATGTGTTTGTCTGAAAGATGATGGACTTACGTATCTCGGATTGCTTGAGGGTGAGTAAGTCATGGGGTAAATTTGGCTGGAGCATCGCTTTAAACTCACACAAATACAATATAACCAGCCTGATCACATGGGAATTAACTATTTAAAGAGTTGGCAAATTCATATGAAGTCATACGGTGACAATCATACAAAAATGTATGACTATTATGAAGAAGCAATAATAAGGCCTGACCGCTAAACCCACCTTATCGCCACTGGGGTGAAAGCAGATTTGTCCTAAAATGTACAAATATGATCGTACAAATTTATAATAATTGGCCATCTTGTAAAATAGTACTGTACGACTAGTATCATGAGATTGTTGATATAACCCAAACTCCACCGTCAGCTAGTTCTAGCTGGATTTTCCAGAAAGGCTTTCCGGGTTTAAGGCAATGGAAAATTAAGCATTTTTTATTTTTAAGATCCACTCTATAAAAGGCCCGAGGTTTAGGCGGCTAGAAAAGCCTGTTACTTACAGTCCAGAGCATCCGCAGTGCAAAAAGTAATCATGTTACGTGCTAGTGGGCATGTGGGTGGTTTTATTTATCCATGGTTTGGGGACACATTTGTGCAAGGGATTGTGGGATGAAAAGCAGAGTGGGGCGAGCAGTAAGAAGATACATTCTCAAGCTTATGCAAATGAGACGTGTAAGGAAATACAGTAAAGGAAGTGATGTCATTAAGCATTTTCTTTGCTTACATCATATAATTACATAATTGTAGTCGGATTAATAAACATCTTTTAAAATAACACTATATGTATACTTGCATTTATTTAATCTTTATTAATGCATGTGTCCATATTTATATCTAGGCTCTAAAAAATACTGGGTTGTTTCAACCAAAAATGTTGGGTCAAATATAAACATTTTCTGGGTTTAAAATAACCCTTTATTAAAAAAAACAGAAAATCAACACTTTGCATAATGACTCAAATATGAATGGATGAATTCACCTGATTGGATTGATCTTCAAATTTATTGTAAAATTATATGTGTGGAAATAGGAATTAATTTAACACAATGCTGTTGACCCGCCACTGGGTTAAAAATAACCCAGCATTTTTTAGTGTTTAAAGGGATAGTTCACCCATAAATGAAAATAATGTCATTAATGACTCATTCCAAACTCGTAAGACCTCCATTCATCTTCATAACATAGTTTAAGATGTTTTATATTTAGTCCAATAGCTTGTTGACCCTTCATTGAAAATCTGCGCACGGTATACTGTCCATGTCCAGAAAGGTAATAAAAACATCATCAAAGTAGTCCATGTGACATCAGTGGGTCAATTAGAATGTGTTGAAGCATCGAAAATACATTTTGGTCCAAAATAACATAAATTAACTTTATTCAGCATTGTCTTCTCTCTCGGGTCTGTTGTGAAGCGAATGCGCAAGACTAAAGTGACATGACTGCAGTGACGTGGCTGACGTGTTATCTGGTGCGCCCCAGCTGTTTTTTTGTGCAGTTGGCTTCGTTTACAGTCTGAGGGAGACGCACGCTGTAAGTTTTTTAAAAAAACTTTGCGCTACACAACAGACGCGGAAGAGAAGACAATGCTGAATAAAGTCGTAATTTTTGTTATTTTTGGACCAAAATGTATTTTCGATGCTTCAACACAGCTTTCGGACTAAATATAAAACATCTTAAACTGTTTTCCGAAGATGAACGGAGGTCTTACGAGTTTGGAACGACATGAGAGTGAGTCATTAATGACATTATTTTCATTTTTGGGTGAACTATCCCTTTAAGGATTTTTAGACCACACTGAGGACATCCACCCTTGCTGTACAGGTATATTTTACAGAGACACAATAGAAGTCTATAGTGTGTCCTCATTTAAACATACATCTGTGTTTGTGTGTGTGCCCACAGTCCATTTCCTTTATTTATTTTTTTATTCACTTACGCTCACATTGTGTGGATGAACAGATAAACACACAAACACACACACACTCGCTCTCAGACTCATGGGCGCTGCATGTGCTTTCCTCTGTAGACTCTGGCTGCGCTCACACGTCACTCTATTAACCTGCTCCCCAACCACCTGGCTCAAGCCCTGCATGTGCGCGCCGACTCGCAGGAAATTAACGCTCGCATGCAGAGCGCCATCGCCCTGCGCAGCGGGGACAAGCTCCGCCAAGAACATATCTCCCCCTTCTCTCTCACCTTTAGAGAAGCACTGCTGGAGCACAAGGTAGCCTGCTCCCCTCTTCGAACCACCCTGTCCCGCCTCTCTCTCATCTCTGCTGCTGTGTCACTTTTACATTTGAGTTGTTCTTTTGTTTTGGACGTGCAGGAGAAGCGGGGAGAGAATGTTGTTATCATGAGTAAACTAAAGGGCATTATGTGCCAGCCATACCAATCGATACTTCCTGGAACACAGACAGACGACACACGCAGCGGTTTGAAATATCATCACTTACTCTTACGCTGCTGGAATAAAACAGATTGTACCGGTTTGGTTTTGGGTAAACTCGGTTGCTCAATTATCATACTCCAGAAACCATATAAAACCAGCTAGTGTGGATTTATCAGCAGGGTAGTTTGATTGTCGTCTGACTAAATTGAGTTTATTTTGGGGCTTCAATTCAATAAAACCATCAAAACACTTTGCATAATGACTCAAATATGAATGGCTGAATTCACCTGATTGGATTGATCTTTAAATTGATTGTAAAATTGTACGTGTGGAAATGGGGATTTGCCCATTGAAAGGCCTTCAGATTACTCATGTTCAACCATCACTCACGCATGGCATGTTGTCATTTTAGTGTAACAAACACGCTTTTATTTGGCTCTTCTTTCACTTCATTTTGAGTTCACATTTGCCCATTGCTTGGCTTTGTGCTACTCTGAGTTTTTGCTTGCACCGCCTCCAACCCTGACATTACACTTCTTACTAACCCTTAAAGTTAGAGAGAAGTTTTAGGAGTTTGTCCATGTGTGTTTGTGAGAGTCTGGCCCTTTCCTCCTCTCTCTTGTGTGATATTGCTTAAATAGTGTAATGACATGTGATGAGGAATATCTGAGGCCAGTTGCATTGATTTAAAGGATTACTCCACTTTCATTAAAAAAAATTATAATTTACTCACCCCCATGGCATCCAAGATGTTTCTGTCTTTCTTTGTTCAGTCGACAAGAATTTTTTGAGGAAAACATTCCAGGATTTTTCTCCGTATAGTGGACTTCAACTGTTTCAATGCAGTTTAAAATCGCAAGTTTCAATGCTGCTTCAAAGGGCCATAAATGATCCCAACCGAGGCATAAGGGTCTTATCTAGCGGAACGATCTCATTTTCGGCAAAAAAATAAAAAACACACATTTTCGTCTTGCACTAGCCGTGTGATGCTCCAGCGCGACCTTACGTATTACATAATCACGCGAAAGGTCATGTGTCCAGTGTGAAGATAGAGGACCGTTATGACGTTGTTGTATGTGAAATGATACTAATTAATGTCTTTGCGTCAGTTAATTGTTTAAAAGCTTCTTTGTGCAACAGGAATTCGTATTCGTCTTAAGAAACCCAGACTTCTTAAAACTTAACAAACTTGCTCGGTCGTGTAATTCGATTGGCTGGGAGTCGTTCACTGCGGCTTCTGTGAACAGAAACTTACATTTTGATTTGTCAACATTTTGACACTGATGTGGCACCGATCATTGCACTAAGCGACTGTGTGGTTTGAAGGAGGCAGCAATGACAGATGCTTGTCAATACTTTATTACTTACGTGCATTAAAGCAAACTGGCCCCCATTGCCATGCGGCCCACTGGGAAAACTTGGTGCTCCAGATGACCAGCTCGCTGCTGCGTCCACGTAACCTCTATATGTAGAACAAATCTTACCTGCCCACATAAAAAATGGCCTGGCCCCTCTGGCATTTGCCAGAATTGCTAGAAGGTCAATCCGCCCATCTCCATCAGACAGCGACGGTGGACGACGTCTTTCTTGCTCTTATTTCAGTCATGTGGCGCGCATGCTAACTCGCGGTGTGAAGCACATCCGCGCTATTCTCCAAGATGCACTTGACGGCATTTTGTTTTGGACAACATAGTTAAGGCAGTAGGGTTCCCCAGCTTAGGTGGGCCGCCCGAACTGCAAAGTGCTGCGGGAAACCCTGACATATTGTCGCGCTGGTGCATCACATGGCTAGTGCAAGACGAGAAGTTGTGGTTTAAAAGTACATGTTTTAATTTATTTTTGGGAGAAAATGACGATCGCTTCGCTAGATAAGACCCTTAAGGGCTATTTATAGTCGTGCGTAGGTCCTACGGCGTAGCCGCGACAGCGTAAGTTCCGTGTCGGTTTTCATTTATACTTTTGCGTCGTCATCCGCGTCGACGTGCAAACACCCCCGCAGACCGCTGGTATGCAGTAACCACGCGTGTAACCACAGTAGCAGCAGAAGAAGTCACAGAAGAAGCAGCTAAGCAAGTTAACCCACAAACGAAGAAGAAACAGCAACTTGTTGTGTATAATTTGAGAAGACCAACAATGATGGAAGTAAATAAACAGTGACTTTTGATGCAGTTTGAGTTAAATCACCGTCACAAACGGAAATACCTATGACGCAGTTTTTTTACATGACGGGAGGGGTTCTGGTGGACCAATCACAGCGCTTGCGATCCGCGTAGATCTGAAAAAATTTTGTGAGGTGCGCGTCAGGCTACGCTGAGCTATGCACAGGCTACGTAGCTACAGCGTAGGACCTAGGCACGACTATAAATCGCCCTTTATGCCTCGGTTGGGATCATTTAGAGCCCTTTAAAGGTGGAGTCCACGATGTTTGAAAAACGCATTGGAAAAGGAGACGGGCCGACTACCAAAACACACTTATAGCCAATCAAATCAAATCAAATGCCGGGTTGCGTATGTGTGGGGCGGGTCTATCAACAGAAGGTCCAGATTCTATTGGGGTAGGGGCGTGTTTGTTTAGGTGATTTCAAATATAAACATTGGCTTTCAAACATCATGGACTTCGCCTTTAAAAGCTGCATTGAAACTGTAATATTAAACTGTAAATTGTTGAGGTCCACTAAAGTACACTATATGAAGAAAAATCCTGGAATGTTTTCCTAAAAAAACTTTCTTTCTTTTCTTCCCAAGAGAACAAAGAAAGGGTGAGTAATGGGGGTGTGTAAATTATCTGGATTTTTTATAAAAGTGGAGTAATACTTTAAGACTGTGTCTTACAGTTAGTGAGTAACTAAGCACAGCATAAACCTAGAAAGAAGCATTTACATTTTACATTACATTTGTAAAGTTAAAACAATTAAAACATTAATTTAAGCTTAATGGCTGACAATGGACGCACGACGCAAATTTACTGGAGATTTACAGTGCTGCTTAATCAATGGGAACACAAAATGTAAAAGAAAGATTGCCAAGGGGTTTTGCAGTCTTAAGTTAGACCGGCTTACTTTTTTGTGCAACTGACTTTTTGGAAGATATAGATGACTAACTTATAAGAGTATTCCTAAAACAAATGTTTGCCTCAGTCCACTGTTCTGACTTTTCTTTGTTTTGTTTCCTCTGCAGTATTCCCAGATGAGAGACGAGGTGTTTAAGTCTAATCTAGTGTGTGCCTTTATCGTTCTCTTCTTCATCACTGGAATACAGAGCTTACTGCCCTCTGCAAGGTACAGTGTTCACATACACACATAACTAACACAGACACAGAGCAAGACACATGGTCAGAAGGGTTTTTTTATTAAAGGGTTAAATGCCATTCTGTGGTCTCCAGAATAAAAACAAAGATTTTGAAAAAGCATTTGGGATTTCACCATCCACTTCAACTAGAAACCAAAAAGTAGGGCTGCATAACAACTAATCGGAACTAATCGTTTGCAGAATAAAAGTTTTTGTTTACATCATAAATGTGTGTTGACTGCCGTCGCATTTTGGCCACGAGTCACTGTGCATCACTTTTGGATATCCGAAACTGGGTAAAGAGGCGGGACGTGTGTGAAGCTGAGGTGACTGGTTGCTGAAACCACGGCCGTCGGCCGCCTAGCCCAACTCCCATCACTCAAGTGGCCACGGCCTTAATTATGGAGAACTTTAAGGCTGAGTATAATTTAAACGGATGAGTTACAAAAAAATTCACCCCCTTCACAGTTGTCATGAAGGGCAAAATTAGCTATATAGACCAAAAACAACTGTTTTCCTTATGTATTTACTTTTTAATAGATCCGCGTTACAACTTACCGACATTGTTGAGTATGACAACGCCTCTTCTCACGGGATAGTAAAGTGTCCATCGAATGCACAATTCCAAATCTTACCAGAAGAAGTAGATCAATCGGGTACTTTTCACCTACTGTTTTTCAAATACTATGAATTCCTACTGTACTACTGTGTACTTACCTCGCCTACTATATAGTATAGACGCAGCAAATCACCCAACATATAAAAGTGCCATATAGACAGTTTCATCGGACGCACATGCGTTGACACGATTATGCATCTGGTCAGAACTTTTCTTCTGGTTTCTGTTGGTTTAATGGTCTGACTAGTTGTTAAACTAAACTCTTTAACAAATACCTCGTCGAAAATAACAAATGTTTGGGTTCCTATGTAATCTTTGTGTTGTTAATTTTGCTTGTAATATAAATAAACTTCTTTAAAATTACTTATTTGTTATTTATTCTTAGCAGAGATTACCTGAAGTTATGTGTGTTCCACGAAAGCCGCGGTTTATGTTGTTACTGCTGAAACCGTCTATATGTCCATACGACCAATGCATTCGCACATCATATGATCTTTCATCTATATTGTTTTTAGGATGGTCACTATGGTGATACAGTTCTGTGTCCTGATCTTGCTGCACTGTTGCCTTGTTGTCGTGACAACGGCAGAAGACTACAAGTGTTTGCCCTTGGTTTTGCGGAAAGCGTGTTGCTGGGTGAACGAAACTTACGCTGCACGAAACGTCGTCATCTTCCTCTCCATCCTCATCAACTTCCTGGCAGCCATGATCAATATAGTAAGCCAAATAATATCATATGTTGCTTTTGAAAATTAGCCCAAAAATGTCTCTAAGTCCCTTATCACATCATCACAAATCTGCAAAGCTCTAGAACCCCATTAAATCATTTTAAGTGTCTAATCCGGGGGTTTTCAAACTATGGGTTGGGACCCACTTGTGTTGAATGAAACAAAAAAAGTTTACCATATCCCACAAGGTATTTAGACATTTCAATTATACTTACATTTCATTAATAAAATGACAGGGAAAATAAACAAAATTGTCAATTATAGAAATAAAATTTATTTTATTTCCATATTTCCATTTAAAAAAAAATTACATTTGTGTGTCCCGGCATTGATTATACTTCTTTAAATGGGTCACGGAATGAAAAGTTTGGCAACCACTGGTCTAATCCAAACTCCAAAAAATGTATTTTATCCTCTTTGTAAAGTTTTATAATAGGCTTTTTTTGCAAGTCTCTGTTACACTCACAAATCTAATTACCAATTGACTATATGCACGGTCACTTACGCATAGGCATGGGTCGGTATGAGATTTTGGAGGTAGATCAGTGAGTACATAACGGCTACTGTAGTTGCAACACGCATTTGGAAAAGCGAGGCGCTAGAGAGCACTGTTCATTTGAATGCAAAATACAATTTCACCACTAGATGGGGGTAAATCCTGCTTACTGTCCCTTTAAGATAGTAGTACACACGTTTATTTAAAAACACATACTAACGAGTGAAGTGCATATTTAAACAAATATGTACAGGACTATGTGAGGTTAGATATTTACATTATTTTTTATTTACAGATACATTGCGATCTTTACAAATAATACACAAATTGATTCATTGATTCATGTTATGTCTATGTGTATGTGTGTGAAAACTCCGAACAGAGTAAATCCCTAAGCAGCTTCATAAAACAGCAAACATCAATGCCTGTAGGAACAACTGGGTCATGTCGGATGTACTTTTTACCTTCACAAGGTGTTTGGACATAGATGTGTGTTGGCAGTGTGTGAACAAAGCTACCTTACAATGAAAAAAATCCACCTTCTCCTTTTTTAATCCCCATTAAATCAAACAGTCTCGTTAGACATGCTGTTGTGATTCTCTTAATGTGATGTCACACTGACATAGCCACGCCCACAGCCTTTACCCAAAAGCTTTTCTAAATGTGTTTGTTAGCATGTTGTAGTGCTAATGTTTTATTGTTGTAGTGCTAATGTGGCCTCTATTCACAGGACTCAGATCTATTTTCAATCGAAAGCAGTAGCTCATTTGCATTTGAAGGTACACACATGAAAACAGCACTTTTTTGCTCCCGCCCAAATTTTTTGGACATTTTGAACATGGTATAACAAATGATCTGTGGGGTATTTTGACCAGACACTTCACAGACGCATTCTAGGCATGCATTTTATATTACATCCTGTATAAATGGGCATGATATTGGCCCTTTAAAGGTGTGGTGCATGATTTTTGAAAAACACTTTGCAAAAGAGAGTCGGGCCAAGAACCAAAACACACTTGTAGCCAATCAGGAGTAAGGAGCATGTCTACTTATACCTTCATCATTGCCTGGGTTATGTATGTGTGGGGACGTGTTTGTTTAGGTAAATATCAACATTGGCTTTCAGAGATCATGCACCCCGCCTTTAATACAGACCGGAAGAGCTTTACCCCTCCCCTCAGATTGTACCGGAAATACGTAGGGAACGTGTCGTGCATAGAGTCTATTGCTCAGTTCTAGAGCATCAACTTAGATATAGAAAATTCTTGAAAATGTTTTTGTTGTTCTTCATACAGCTAAAATCTCAAAGCAATTCATTGTCTAACATCTGCTCTCTTTTCTCTCTTTTATTTCAGCTTTGGTGTGACTTTGATAAATCTTTCTCATTCAGGAACCAGACTTTTAATGCATCAGCCTCAATTCCAGATATCTGCTTCTACCCAGAGGTTTATATCATTCACCTCCTCCCACACTAACATATCCATGCCTTCTTGCCAGTTTTAACCTGTCAAAGTGATTGAAAAGACTTCACTTAGCCTTGCATTAAAACGTAGATGGCCAATCCTAACCTAACAGCTCTTGACATCTGACATATTATCAGACAAAATGTGTTCCTAGTTTTAATGTTAGTCTATGAAAGTCTTAGGCGTTTGGATAGTTTTAGTGGACTGTGATAAAATCTTTACTTTGTGTTTTGCAGTCGTTTGACATTACTATTACTGTAGTCCATAATTTTATCCATAAAATCATATTTTTTCTTAATTCCTTTATTATAGCTTAAAGGCAAGATAGGCAGGAATTATCTAAAAAAAACTTTTTTACAAATTTGTTTAAACTGTCTTTATATACCAAGTAAAATGTAAGTACTCTGAAAAAGAGAGTATGGGACTTGAGTGTCTGTGGACCTCTCACGGCTGTTTTAAACACAGCTCATTATGCATTCGGGACGAAACAAATGATTGGCTTGCGCGACTATCACGCAAGCCAACTGGCACCACCCCTGTTGCTACGGGATCTGCCCACACATGCGCACACCCGATTGATTTGAACATGCACAAGGCACTCTAGGAAGAGCAAAAGTACGGCAGAGAAAGTGCATTCAGAACTCACAGTACCTGCATATCCAGTCAGCAAAGGCAAATGAGGCAAAAAAAGGAATAAACTAAGAAATCACACGAGAGAAAATATTGCGTGGCTTTTCCTCGAGTCGACGATGCGGGAGCGGTATTGTCTCCGGAGTGTAGTCCTCATCAGAGTCAACGATGCTTTCATCACGGAAACTCTTAAGGGGATTGCAAACCGGCCGCGCAGCGCAGCGCCGCGTCGCGCCTAGGAGAGCTCGGAGGTATTGTAAACCGGAAGTGCACGTAAAATAGCGCGAGCTTCGTCAGAATGCGTCTACTTCAAAATGTAAAATATACGTTAGCAGCCAATGTTAATCATTAATGATGTGGGACAAATATGATGTTATTTAATGTTAAACTATGTGTGTGGCGCTCTGTGGCGCGACAGGGATTTGAACAACTTCCTAAGTCACAGCTGGGCGGCGCAGACAGGCGCCACCTGGCGACGCCGGTGTGCGTATACTCATAGAAAAAAATGTGTTCGATTTTTTTAGAACGGCGCTGTGCGGCGCTGCGCGGCGCTGATCTGCGCGGCCGGTGTGCGATCCCCTTTACATGCAAAACACCGTATATTTTATGAATCTTCCACAAAATTCATCACAGTGTAACTGATGGTAATAAAAAAACTTGTATCAATACAATCTGTTTTTTAGGCTTGTCTTATAATTATAACTAGCTCGTTTGTTACGGAATCAAACAAAATATATTTTAAAGTTTACCAGTATCGATATGCTAGCTTAATAGTGAGTACTAAAAGCCATCCTATTTGTTTAAATTCATAGTGATAAAGTTAGGTGTATTATTACATGTGATTGTGACATGATGTTACTACATGCACCGCGCTCCTTCTTCTCCGCTCGTCTGAGGTAAATGCTTCTCCCAGCAGAGCCGGTCAGCGTCGCCCGTTCATGTGTTTTGAGGGCGTGGCTTTAGAAGAAACCCAGAAGGGAGGGGGCGGAGTAAATGGAAAAATGAGCTGTGTTTAAAACAGTCGTGAGAGGTCTACAGACACTCGATTTTTATACTCTCTTTTTCAGAGTACTTACATTTTACTTATGTATTGGTATATAAAGACAGTTTAAACAAATTTGTAAAAAAGTTTTTTATATAATTCCTGCCTATCCTGCCTTTAAATGTAACTCTACACCCTTGCTTCAATTAATACACTGATATATGAATATGCAAATTAGTCTTGGCCTCCGCAGAATCACATCAGATCACTGCAAAAAATGACTTTCTTACTTAGTATTTTTGTCTTGTTTTCAGTAGAAATATCTAAAAATTCTTAAATCAAGATGTATTTTCTTGATGAGCAAAATTACCTAAGAAAATAATACTAGTTTTTAGACAAAAAATATACAATTTAAGTGAATTTGTGCTTAAAACAAGCAAAAATATCTGCCAATGGAGTGAGAAAATTTTACTTGAATTAAGTGTTTAAGAAAAAAGAAATCTTATTTCACAATTTTTTTTCTCACCCCATTGACAGATAATTTTGCTTGTTTTAAGGACAGTTTCACTTAAATTGTATATTATTTGTCTTAAAACTAGACTTATTTACTTGTCATTTTGCTCATCAAGAAAAAGCATCTCAATTTAAGAATTTTTAGATATTTCTACTGAAAACACAAAAATACTAAGTAAGAAAGTCTTTTTTTGCAGTGATTAAACTACCTGATCCAATTGGTCAATAAGTCGATGTGATTGGTTAAAAATGCTTGTGATGTAAAAAAAAGGCTCGGTTTGAGACCATCTTTGGTAAAGTGCACTTTTTAATAAAAGTATATTCAGCAGTAATGTTAACTGATGAATTTGCACATGATTTGTCTTAACGCCAGTGGCGGCTCATGACTGCTCTTCAGAGTGTCATGTGTGTTGCTCGTGTTTTTAAAATATGTGTCAGGTAAACCATGTACATCACGTGTCTTGTCAAAATAAGTGCCTGCTGCACACGCGTCAAAACCGTTTATGATAAAAGAGACGCTCACGTTAACAAACTCGTAAGACACTCCCTTAAAAGTAAACTCTGATTAAGCATGAGATTATGCGAGTATCTGGCAAACGCAAGCGACTTTTTTTAATCATAAACCCTTTAGACGCGTCTGCAGCAGGCACTTATTTTGAAATGACACGTGGTGCACAGGGTTCAAATGACGTGCCAAACGCATATTTTGAAATGACGAACCACACACGACAGGCTACATACATGGGTGATTCTCACGAAAACTTGGTTTTAAAAATGTCAAGCATGAAAATGTAAAAATTGCTTAAATTTACTTTTTTTCCCACCTGACATTGAAAAACAAAGTCTGGAGTAAATGGGAACATTGATTTAAAAATTTTTACTTATCATTTAACACTTTTTGTAACATAATTAAAAAAATTAGTCCTAAAAATCTCATTACCGCAACAGTCAGAAAACATCAACACTGACATATTTTCAAAATGACATGACAAACCTCAAAGAACATAATTTGGAGATTCTGCACATGCATTTAAAATCAAAGTATTATGCTTCTATTAATTAAATTAACAGTTAATAAGCATCTGTTGCGGTAATGATAATCAAAATGTCGTGTAAGCATTCTGACAAGACAATATTTCAATTTAACTGTAAAAAAATGATCTTACCTGGTAGCCATCTTGAAGTAACTGGTCCATGTGCTTGGTCACTCAAAATCAAACTTTATTAAAATTCTGTATGTGTGCTTAAACTGTTCTCAAAAAGTGTTGCGGTGGATGAGAACATCAGGCATGGACACATCATTTTCCTAATTTTTCTTCATTATTATTATACATGAATATTCAGTAAATATTTTTTCTGTCATCTAAAGTAGTCTAGCAAAACATCCATTTATTTTTTTTCTTAATATTTTTGTGTTAATTTGATTAAATTACAACATAACGGATGTTCAAACACAGCCGGACACATTGCGGTAATGAGAATTTCAGCAGAAAATGAGATAAAATTTTCCAATTATAAATTCTTATGTTGAAATCACACATTGTGCAAGGTAGAACACAGTATTGTTTTAATTCTGATGCTTTTTAATGTTACTATATTACACATTTTAAAGCTAAAATCATTAGGTGTTTCAATGGTTTCGTGAGAATCACCCACATATTGTGATTGTGCACCCTCGAAAAAGAGGTCACTGGCGGCCACTGCTTAACGCATATTGAAAATGCCACATAGTCATATAAACAACAATGAAAATTAGATTTTTCCACAAGGGGACTTTAAAGAAAGCAGCAGATAAAAAGGCTTTGCAATACATTAATTCCAGCCCACATAAAAATCTTCATGAGCAATACATGTTATTATTTTTTAATAAAAACGTGTTTTTTTTAATACCTTCCTATGGGACATTGTGTGTACAAGTACTAGAAATTCTGATCACACATACTGTATATTTACTTACTATGCTTCAGTGATGGGGTCTGTGTTTTGTTGGTGTGGTGTTTATTGTCGCTTTGGTCGTTTATTCAACAGTATTTCGTGTTCACCGGAGTGTTGGCAATGGTGACCTGCGCGGTGTTCCTCAGACTAAACTCGATTCTCAAACTGGCCATTCTGTTGATCATGATCGCCATCTACGCTGTGCTGACCGAAGCGCTTTACACGCCGTTATTCATCCGTTATGACACGCTGGCACTGAATCAGAGGTACTCACCCGAGCAGAAAAAATTAAATATAGCCCAGCACCATAACTCAAATCCTGAGTCAGCCTTTATTCTTTAATGAGCTAATGTTTAAGAAGCATGTGTCTCTTCTTATTATAAATGTTTAAAATACACTGCATGCTTTGATTATAGAATCAAGTTTATGATGACACACGTTTGGCAGACGTGAACTCTATAAACTCGTGACTCTCTTTCTCATCTCCCTGGTTACAGCAAAAGCTTCCTGGGAACCAAGGAAACATCTCTGCTTCTTATGGCAATGTTCCTTTTAGCCGTCTTCTACCACGGCCAACAGGTAACACACACACACACACACACACACACGAACCTGACAGGGGTTCAGGGTACGTTCAGTTACTGTTAATGTCACGTTTCTAAGAAACGGAGGAAAGGTATTGGCCATTTATAAGGTCTCACCATCCAAATATAAAAGCATTGCTCTCTGACGCACTCCATGTTGCACGAAGCTTTTTAAGTTCACTCTGCTGATTGTTGCCTTTGATGTCGTAGATCAGGGAAAGAGGGCCGATTTGAGACGGAGAGAAATGGGCCGCTGGGTTCGTGTAGGTGTTGACATAGCATTGATAAAAGCTTAAGGCTTTTTCTCACATGTGACCAAAAAGCTTCGCTTTTCAGTTTGTGCCATGCGTTATATGCGTATTCAATCACTTTCCAGATATAAACTCTGACCCCCCTCCCTAATAACCATGGCAACTGTGTGTCATTTGGGTGGATGGCGCCAGTGGCTCTGCTTGGCCTATAGTTTGTGATTTGCCCTGTGTGTGGGACAGTGATTTGATCATTGCTTATTTATGTTCATCTTTGGGAGCGTGCGTGTGCGTGCATCGTGAACAAACAAGCATTCTGTAAACCTGACAGAAATCAAAAGACAGAAGCAAACCTAAACCAAAACTCTCAATATAACTAATTCTTATAAAACATTATTTTTGCAATTTTTTATATTTTAATGTCATTTGCTTTTGTCGAAAGTTGATGCACTCAAAACCCATTGTTGGGAAAAATATGGACCATCCCAGTGGATGGTTCATGTGACCCGGCCTGTCGAATCCAGGGTAAAGTCTCATAATCTAATAATGAGATCAGGAGCATAAAAGTTTTATTTCACTTTATTTTCAGTGTTTGACATGGCCTTATTCAGGCGATATTAAACATATTAAGGTTATATTTTTTACTAATCGTTCTTAAGGTTATAAAAGATGTTTTTTTTATCACATAAATGGCACATATTTGACCCAACCATACAGTAGATTGAAAAAACTCAGAATTTTGAGTTGAAACAACCCAGAAGGTTCATTTAAACCCAACTGTTAAAGGTGCAGTGTGTAAATTTTAGCGGCATCTAGTGGTGAGGTTGTGAATTGCAACCAACAGCTCAGTCCACTGCTCACCCCTCACTTTTGAAACACATAGAGAAGCGACAGTAGCCGCCACTGGACAAACATGTCATTGTCGGAGACAACTTAGTAAATATGTTTTTCCGTTAAGGGCTTCTGTAGAAACATGGCGGCACAAAATGGCGGCTTCCATGTAAGGGGACCCTGTGTATGTAGATAAAAAGGTCTCATTCCAAGGTAATTAACATATAACGGTTCATTATGAAAGGTCTTTATACACCCCTGAGAATATAGTTTTGTATATTATTTTGCATTTCTGTCAAGAGATCCTTCTAAAAATTACACACTGTACCTTTAAGTGCAATTTATAAGTTATGCATAGGCTATGCGTAGCTCTGTGTAGCCTGACACGCACCTCACCAAACTTTTAACAACGCTTCCACACTACCTCTCCCGTCAGGTAAAATCTGCGTTGCATTTCTTCATAGGCATTTTCACTTGGATGGTAAGAACAAAAATGGGCCAAATTGAGGAGTAATTTAACTCAAAATGCACTGACACCTGCTGCAGTCCACTCTTTGTGAATCTCCCCCACATTTTTGAATGGGTTTTGTTTCACAATCCTCTCCAGGGTGCAGTTTTCCCTATTGCGTGTACACTTTTTTCTACCACATCCTTTCCTTCCCTTCGCCTCTATATTAATGTGCTTGGACACAGAGCTATGTGATCACCCAGCCTCTTTTGCAATGACCTTTTGCGGTGACCTCCTTGTCTTTTGGGCAACTGTCAAGTCACCAGTCTTCCCCATGATTGTGTAGCCCACAGAACTATACTGTTTCTTTAATGTTGAACCTTTTCACAATATTCAAATTTATGAGATACTGATTTTGGAATTTTCCTTAGTTGTCAGTTATAATCAACAAAATTAAAAGAAATAAACATTTGAAAAAGATATCAGTATGTGTGTAATGAATGGATATAATATACAAGTTTTACTTTTTGAATGGAATTAGTGAAATAAATAAACTTTTTGATGATATTCTAATTATATGACAACCTGTATATAAGAAAACGACAAGTCGAGGCTACGCCGTAGGACCTACGAAGAAGTATAATGAGCCATTAAGGTTTGTCCATATGGGGAACTCAGATGCAAAAGCCACTAAACTCCACCTCCTTCAAAAAGAGATAATGATAATAACCAAATGCTCTCGGCACGTAGTTATGTTCATCAAATACCTTAGGTTTAAAGCCGCTTAATCCCAACCTCAGGTCATTCAGATAGATTTTTTTAGCAATTGTTTTGATGAATTGGATGAACGCCACCATGCGAAACGGCCGTTTCCCTTGTGAGTCCTCAGACCTAAATGCAACTTGAATATGGCAGTGACCTGGATCACAGCGCCCCCTGTGATTTGTACCATTTGCAATGTTTTTAGTTGCATCTTTAGTGATTTTGCAAGTGTTTACTATGTCTAGTTTTTTTTTTTAAGTGGAGGTTTTTGCAGCGAAATTTGTTAAATAGCAAACTTAACTAAAGGGACATCTGTAAAAATAAGGCATTTCAATTATTGACTAATAAAGTTAAATTAGTGAACCTAAACATAAGAGCCTGATATAAAAATGCTAATTTACAAGAAAACATCTCTTCATACTGTATTTTATCCAACAATGAAACATCCCAGCATCGTTGGAGTGTATGTTTTAATTGCTTTAATCGTCTACTGTTTTTAAGTATGTGCGTGTTTGTGTCTCTATGTGAAGGTTAATGGAGGTTAGTCTAGTTGATGTGTTTTTAATAATGGGCCGGACAATCGTACCCTGCTGTCTGCACCACTTGCATAATTACTTCTTCTAAAATCATCTTTCACTCCATATTCAGTCTGAGCATACACACATAAACACACACACACAAACATGAATATATTTTCACACTGTTACGGACACACACCCGTGCACAAACACTTACATTATGTCTTGGGTGTTAGTGAATTAATTTTTCAATCTGAACGCCTTTGTGAAAGAGTTCCAATTAAATCTGAATATTAATGCATGCGGATGAGCGTGTGTTACTGCTTAATATGCACTCTAAGAAAGGATGTGCTCATTTTTAACACATTGTTTTGTGTTAACACAAAGTGTGTAGTTTCAAAAATAACACAGAGATGTGTCAAGTTAAGGACAACACATTAGATGTTATTTTAACACATTCGTTTTAAGAGTGTGAGAGAGCTTGTTGGAGCCGTCCGTCTGAAAGAGAGCTGATGGAGGCAAATGTTCTCATCTGAGCAGAGACATCAGACACGAGCCTTAACGACACTCATTTACTTCCTGTTAATGTCATGAAATAACCGAGGATGTGAATCAGGATACTTAATGAGTGGTGTATGATAGAAATTAATCAGTGTATTGGTAAATAGGTGATGACAATTATACACTCTTAGAACGAATGTGTTAAAAACAACACATTAGTGTTAATTCTGGGACAACACACTAAATGCGTAGTCCCAGAATCCACCCATCTCTGTGTTATTAATGAAACAACACATTAGAGCGGCCCTCAAACATGTTGTTTTAGGGGTAAAGCTAGGAGTCCGTGTTGAAGATATAGTTCACCCAAAAATGAAAATTCTGTCATCATTTACTCAACCTCATGTTGACCTGTATGAGTTTCTTTACTCTGTTGAACACAAAAGAAGATGTTTTAATACATGATGATAGCCACAAAGTTGATGGCACCCACTGACTGGGTGCCGTCAACAAATATTTTGGTTGAACTTCATGGGCTCTATCATACACCCGGCGCAATGCACGACGCAAGTGTCTTTTGCTAGTTTCAACCCGGCGCAAGGATAATTTTCACGTTTAGCGCCACATTGTTTAAATAGCAAATGCATTTGCGCCCAATTTTGCGTCCATGAGCAAAACGAGGTGTGTTCAGGCGCATTGTTGGCGCGTTGCTATTTTGAGGCAACTAAAATAGACTACGCCATTGACCAACAAAAACCTGATCTAAAGTCTAAAGTCAATGGCGCAATATGTTTTTAGTTATTTAAAAAGCGCATTAGTAATATGCGCCTATAAACGGGACGACAATGCGGGTTTACTTATCACATACATAAATGTGCAGCACAAAAACGCTTTTAAATATGAAAGATTGAAGAATTGAAATGTACAAGATTATTATTGAGTCTCTTGGACATAAATGAGGACTGATTATGAGACGTTAGAAGGCGTAAAGAGCTGCTTCACCTGTAGCCTGGTAAGTAAATAAATGCTTTGCTTTAAACAAAGCATCTATTTTTAAATGTTTTTTAAATGCTGTACCTCACGGATTTATTGTATATGATGACTCTGTACCTGTGGATATAGTGAGATGAGAAACATTTTTAAGTAATGCTTTTAAAAATCCTATGGCGCTGTCCAAATGCTGAAATGCTTCGGCTCTGCGCACGTTTGTAAATTTTTTATCTCTTGTTTGTATTTTTAGAATACAAACCTTTTCTTGCAATCTTTTATGAGATTACAATGATTATGTAGGATATCAATACATTTACAGCAATTAAAAGCTTGCTATTTTTACTTCTATGACTGAAAGAAAACGGCTTTTGAAGGTTTTAATCCCAAAAATTTAAATTTCAATAAAAATGAAAAAAAAAAATACATTTGTAACATTATTTTTAAACGGATGGTTTTCTTCCTCCGCTTAGTTTTTCAGTTTGCAAAGTCCATCATCTAAATAGGGATTAGACTTAGCGACAGCGCAACAGGCTTTTAAAGGGGATGTGAGCTGAGACTCTCATTAGTTTATTGCACGTTACGCCAAAAACACACCCATTACTCATTAGAAGAATATGGACAACCCTTTTTGACCGAGCACTCGTCAAATTAGAAAAAGTGGCATTGGACATACCCATTTAGACCATGCGCCGTGCGCTTTAGATAATGCGCTTAGATCGTTAAAATAGGGCGAGTTATGAGTTATCTTGTCAATTAAGAGAAAACGCTTCCCTGCAAATGATACGTTTTTATGGAAATCCATTTTTCCGCTATTATCCACCAGATGGCGCTATAAACCAACTTATAAAACACAATAACATCCACTAAAGCCAAAAACAGATCAACTCCGGATATGTTGTGATGATCCCTCTGAATCTGATCCTTTAATAAGTCCTTTACAAAAATGCAATTTTCTCAGCTTTTTTGGTATTTAGATATTAGCAAAGTTTTATATTTTTGATAAAACCTACCTATATTTAGTGCAACATTGTTTTATATTGCTTTATTACACATCTCATTGGAATGCTTGATTCTGATTGGCCAGTTTTTTAGCATTTAATAATCTTTGTAATGTTATGCAAGTACAGAGCAAATGTTGAAGTGGCTGAAAAACAGGAAGGTGAAAAAATAACCTTGACCCAGTCCAATTCTAGTATACAGAGCAATGTATTCATAATAGCAATCGACCTGCAAGTTACTTCTTGTGCCTTTGCGCATTAAACTGAAGCAGGGGGCAGTATTTTAACCAACATGATCTCGTGGGTTAATGGAAGAGATGGAGATTCTGTCAAGCATACATAAATGTAAGATTCTTAGAAAAAAGAAAGAATGATCCTCCACCCCTAAACCCAGCATCAATGGAGCGAAATGGATCGGAGTAAAATGAACAAATGAGGTCTTACAAATTCATATGATATAGTCACCTTGTACATTAGTTACAAATTCCCATAAAATTGTGTTAATTTTATAATAAAATAAAAACTTTTTACCGGTAAGAAACAAGTGCACCTGGTTGATTCCCGTTGCCAGGGTGTTAGTTTGCCGTCCTTTTCCACTGTCTGGATTATGTTTGCCGAGTGTGTAGTTGGTATTTAACTGCCTAGTATTTTGACCTGTTATATGTCTGAATATGTCATTCAGTTACTTTGTCTCTTGATTTTCTTCTTTATCTGTTTTGTGCTGCATTTAATTCTTTCTGACTAACATTATTATCTCTCCCTCTCTGTTTCTGTCTTTCTCGTCTCTTTCTGCCTCTCTCAGCTTGAGTATACCGCTCGTCTTGACTTCCTGTGGCGTGTACAGGCGAAGGAAGAGATAAATGAGATGCGAGAGCTGCGTGAACACAACGAGAACATGCTCCGCAACATTCTTCCAAGCCATGTCGCGCGCCACTTCCTGGAGAAAGACAGAGACAATGAGGTAAAGAGACAGAATGGATCTGGACGTCTCTCCACTTTAGTCTGAAAGGATATACATGGCATATAACTTAGACATGGCATGACAATCAACATTTTGCATCGCCGAAGCAGTTGCAGCTTAGCTGTGGACAATGTGCAACATAAATAGGCTAAGAATGTTATATAAATTTAATTCAATAATATGATAAACAAGATTTGCATTTCCTGAAGCATATGCCAGTGCAGTGAAATAATCACATACTCAGTGGCAGCTGTAATTGCTTTAATGTATGCAAGAATGTCAGGCAGATGATTATAACAACCAATCAATCACAATTTAGTAATACCGTACTAGAATAACATTATCACTTAGTACGGATTTATGCAAACGTTTTGGGACACAACTAGCTGTATTGTTTTAGCAAAATTTTAATGACCATCCATATTTATTTTTTGCTCGCTTTATTAAAATACTAACAGAACATAAAAAATAAAATGGCTTCTTTAGGCAAAAGTAAATATTTAGTGTTACTTGGCATTAAGCACATCTCAAACTCTTTTAAGGGAACCTAACCATGGGTTCACACCAGCCACGTTTGAGGCGTCAAATTCACCTAGTTTGCCGATTGAACAGTTTGACTGTGGATTTAGACCAGACGCGAATTCAACATACGATTTGCGCGAGTAGATTACATACAAAGTAAATGCAAAGACGCGATTAGACGCATCTTTGCGTGGGGCGAAGCGAATGACGCGGTATGGGCGGTGCGTTTACCGCAAAAACACACGCTACTCGCCTCAAACGCGTCTTCGCACAAGTTGAAAATATTCGAGCTCGAGCGAAAAATTCACATGACACGAACTTAAATCCCGCAAGTAATCTAGAGGGAGTAACACAATACCCTGGTTTGGTGTGTACGCAGCATGAGTTTACTCGCTTCATTCTGTGAAAATTCTAGTCAATTCAATTCAATTCAGTTCAATTTTATTTATATAGCGCTTTTCACAATACTTAATTGTTTCAAAGCAGCTTTACATTAATAGAAGCAGTAAAAGCACAGAAAAACGACAAATAGCACAACATAATACACGATAGCATAAGCAGTCAAATTTGCTGCGGCTATGACTCGACATTATAAGCGAGCGTATTACTAATGTAACGTCTAGTCATCGAGACATTCACATGGAAATTCGAGGGGCTTCTGTGACTGCGCTTGCGTCACTTATACGTAATCACGTCACTACTAGAGTAAGCTCCTGATTGGTTAACGTGCCACGTTTTTCCGCCAAAGATTAATTTTTTTAATTGCGTGTTTGCCGCACCATTGACTTAACATTGAAATCTAGTGCTTGATGCCTCTACTGCGGTTGGTGTGAACGCAGCATAATAGTCCTGAAGTCATTAGATTAGAAATTAGGATTTAATTTGAGCCTGCAGGTTCCTGCTATTGCTTAAGTGTAAAGGAAGCTCACACTGATACTTTAGCTTATGTTTTTGATACTGCATATCTTTTCCTGTATTTTTTGGTTTTATTATAATAAAGAAAGTGTACAATAATAATATATGGTCACTATATCAAAAAACAACAAATCTAATGGTGGCAGACTTTAGCAACGTTCTGTACATCAGTTTGAATTCTGAACGTTGTATAAGTCAACGGACTCTTTAAAATGTACCGAATGTTCAGAAATATAAAGTAGATAACAGCCACTGTAAGACTGAAAATATCTACAGAACAAAGTTAAAATGAAGTACGTTTTGTTAGAAAAGTCTAAGAAATAAATATGAAAAAATAAGCTGGTAGTAGATATGGACAAGAAGTCAAGGTAACTCTGGATCAGTCAAAGATTTTACGCTGTAAAAGACAGAGGAGCTTCCCATCAGGAAAACTGTCAGATTTGGTGAGTTTCTGAATCATTTGCAGTTGGCAGATGCTTTTATACAAAGTGACTTATAGAGCGTTCAACATATACATTTCTATCAGTGTGTGTTCACTGAAGCCACAACCTTTGCATTGCAAAAACAATAATTTACTAATTAAACTACAAGAACACTACAGTTACACTTAAAGATCTTTATATTTATTTTTTTATTTATTTTAATTTCTTTCTGTCTTTCAGCCTGTCTATCTGTCTATCTTGTCCTTTCCTTCCTTCCTTCATTTCTTTCTTTCTTTTTTCATTCCTTCCTTCCTTTTTACCTTTTGTCTGTCCGTCTGTCTGTCTGTCTGTATGTCTGTCTGTCTACTTTTTTGCTTGTTTTCTGCCTCTTCTTTCTTTCTTTCTTTCTTTCTTTCTTTCTTTCTTTCCGCTTATCTGTCTGTCTGTTTATCTGTCTGTCTGTTTGTCTGTCTGTCTGTTTGTTTGTCTTCTTTTTTCTTTCTTTCTTCCTCTCTGTCTGTCTGTCTGTCTGTCTGTCTATCGTATTTCTTTCTTCCTGTCTGTCTGTCTGTCTACTTTCTTTTAGCTTGTTTTTGTGTTCTTTCTTTTTTTCACCTGTCTGTCTGTCTGTCTACTTTCTTTTTAGCTTGTTTTTGTGTTCTTTCTTTCTTCCACCTGTCTGTCTGTCTGTCTGTCTACTTTCTTTTTAGCTTGTTTTTGTGTTCTTTCTTTTTTTCACCTGTCTGTCTGTCTGTCTACTTTCTTTTTAGCTTGTTTTTGTGTTATGTCTGTCTGTCTGTCTGTCTGTCTGTCTGTCTGTCTGTCTGTCTATCTATCTATCTATCTATCTATCTATCTATCTATCTATCTATATATCAGACCTTTTGCCTGTCTGTCTGACTACTTTCTTCTTGCTTGTTTTTGCCATGTCTTCTTTCTTTCTTTTTCTTTCTTCCTTCCTGTCTGTCTGTCTGTCTGTCTACTTTCTTTTTTGCTTGTTTTCTGGCTTTGTTCTTTCTTTCTTTCGCCTGTCTGTATGTCTGTCTGTCTGTCTATCTATCTATGTTTTTGCTGTCTGTCTGTCTGTCTTTCTTTTTTCTTTCTTTCTTTCTGCATGTCTGTCTACCTATCTTCTTTCTTTCTTTTTTTTCTTTCTTTCTTCCTGTCTGTCTGTCTGTCTGTCTGTCTGTCTGTCTGTCTACTTTCTTTTTTGCTTGTTTTCTGTCTGTGTTCTTTCTTTCTTACGTCTGTCTGTCTGTCTGTCTGTCTGTCTATCTGTCTATGTTTTTGCTGCCTGTCTGTCTGTCTTTCTTTCTTTTTTCTTTCTTTCTGCATGTCTGTCTACCTATCTTCTTTCTTTCTTTCTTTCTTTCTTTCTTTCTTTCTTTCTTTCTTTCTTTCTGTCTGTCTGTCTGTCTACTTTCTTTTTTGCTTGTTTTCTTCTGTCTGTGTTCTTTCTTTCTTACGCCTGTCTGTCTGTCTGTCTATCTATCTATCTATGTTTTTGCTGTCTGTCTGTCTTTCTTTCTTTTTTCTTTCTTACGCCTGCCTCTTTGTCTATCTTCTTCCTTCCTTCCTTCCTGTCTATCTATCTATGTTTTTTGCTTGCTGTCTGTCTGTCTGTCTTTCTTTTTTCTTTCTTTCCTACCGCCTGTCTGTCTTCCTATCTTCTTTCTTTTTTTCTTCCTTCCTTCCTTTCTTTCTTTCTTTCTTCCTTTTTTCCTTCCTTCTTTCTTTCCTTCCTGTCTGTCTGTTTATCTGTCTGTCTGTCTGTCTGTCAGTCCATCTGTCCATCCTTTTCTTTCTTTCTTTCTTTCTGTCTTCCTTCCTTTCTTTCTTTCTTTCTTTCTTTCTTTCTTTCTTTCTTTCTTTCTTTCTTTCCTTCCTTCCTTCATTCCGACTGTCTGCCTGTATATCTTTTTTCTATCTTCCTTCCTTTCTTCATTCGTATCTATCTATCTATCTATCTATCTATCTATCTATCTATCTATCTATCTATCTATCTATCTATCTATCTATCTATCTATCTATCTATCTATCCCTGCCTGTCTGTCTGTCTGTCTATCTATCTATTTTTCTATATGTCTTTCTTTCTTTCCCTCCGCCGGTCTGTCTATCTTCTTTTCACCTACCTTCCTTCCTTCCTTCTTGTCTGTCTGTCTGTCTATCTTTGTTCTTTTTTGCTCTCTGTCCTTTTTTTCTTTCCTTCTGCCTGTCTGTCTGTCTTTATTTCTTCCTTCCTTTATTCCTTCCTATCTGTCTGTCTATCTATCTGTCTTTCCTACTTTCTCTCTTTCTTTTCCATCTTTGTATGTGTACACCCTCTTATCCTTACGTGACTCCTCTGTTTATTTTTGGAATGTTCCGCTGTCAGTCAATCAGACAATAGGGAGGCTCGATAATACAGTTGTATAACTCACAGATAAAAAATGCATCCATTAAGTCTCTGTGTATATGTGTGTGTATGTATTAAGTTGCTTTAATTATCCCATTCATTTATAATCAGGTGGAGTATTGAGGCATGGCTTAACTGGTGACGCGGAGTGTGTTTGCGTGCATGCGCGCGCGTGCGTGTGTGCCTGCATGCATTTATGTGTAATAATTTACGTCACTCTCTGTTGTTATGAGAAAATGATCTCTCTCTTATGCACACACTCAAGCATCTTGCTCACATAAACCTCCTACTTCTAAAGGGCACTGCAGTCATTTCTATCAGTGACTAACACTTATTAAGTGTAACTATACCTGTTGTGTACCTTGTCTTGACTTCCGACATGTACAATCACTTAACAGCATCGGTGAGGCATATCGGTTAAGACTGAAAAGACTGAATTATCCTCTGTAAAAATCTATTACAGTTATTCACCAGGATGCACAATTAACAAGATAAATAACTGAGATTATGATAAATTATTAAAAGTAACCGCACTGCTTTTCAATCTGTTTCAAAAGATTATGTTCATATTTGTGTCTTCCATCATCCACACCACAACTGAAATGTAGTCATTTTAAGGCGTATTATATTGCATTTACAAAGTTGAATGTGTTTAAATGAGCATACCCAGCAGCAATAGCAGTCATTTCACCATCTAGGTTAACTGTATAGACCTGACTATATATAGTCTGGCTATGAGGAACCCACCACTACATATTTGGTTTCATTTATTTAATTAATTTATTTTTGGGCTATGGTGCTATGGTTAGACATCTATTAAATGTTTACTGACACCCCAGATTTAGCCTTTATTTTAGCCTAGATGCCTTTGCTGTGTTTGGACTGCTATTATATGTCTTCAAATGCAAAATTGCTTGCTATGATACTATTGTCAGTCTGAATACTTTAAAGATTTAATTCACCGGTTTTCAAAATCCAAATTCAAAATCTTTAAACATTATCCCTAAAGTACACATACTATATAACTTAATTGGAAATGACTGTTCATGATAAAGACATCAGCTATTGAAAACCCCTCATCAGATGCATCAGTTCTGCCATCTTCTAGAAATCAATCCCAGTCTGTGAAGCAATACTGCCTCCTAGTGAAGTGTACTTGTAGCTCAACACATACAACTTAGGTTCAAAATTACAGTTTTTCTCAGTCATTTTGGGGCATTTCTTGAATCATTGATAAAATGTGCAAAATAAGGCGTGCAGTTCTCAGAACAATTCTTACAAACTCCACAATATCATAGATGTCCTGCAAAAGCCTAGCTAGCCGACTACGTCAGATTTCTTACTTCCGCTCAATTTTATTTCACTTCTGGATGGCTAGCAAAAGCCTGTAACTTGTTTAAATCATTAGTTCATCTGTCAAAAGTCAATTTTTACATCAGTGAACATGTCAGTCCCATTAAAATGGCAAGTCCATGTGTCATTGTTCATAAATAAGACAGTCCAAATGTTTAGCCATGTTGTCAATGTGCACAATTATTTGTGTAAATTTTTTCTATTGTGAACTGTGGACAAATTCATTTTTACATCTTTACTTTTCTTCTGTAAACAAATAGTGATATTGAAAAAATCTTATTTTACAGTACAAATAAAAAAATACAAAAGTAGAAAGGTTTACTGTGCACTGTAAGAAATGGCAAATTTTCTGTAAATCAAAATTTCAAGATTCACTTGACAGCAATTTATCAGTTCAGTTCACAAAAATACCTAAGCATGCTTATAGTAACAGATTAGGACAACAATTTTGCATGACATGACTTGTAATTGTATGGACTAATTCCTAAATGTTTTGAGGTGTAAGACTATTCAACACTATAATTTATTTCTATGAAAATGACATAAGCAATTGGAAATGTAGCAAACAGAAGACAATTGTACGTAATCATCTGCATGATTGTACCAAACCATTTGCAATTTGTCCAAAACAATAAGCATTTGCTTTTACTGTATGTTGTGCACAGCTGACTTGATGATGTGGAGGCTGAACAAAGTGTTTTGAAAAAATCAATTTCTAAACTGAGAAATGCTCCAAACTGTAATACCATGCTGGAAAATAGCTTAAAGGGGACAGAGAATGAAAAACCATTTTTACATTGTCTTTGTTGAATAATGGTAGTCTACTCGCATTCACAAACATACAAAAAGTGTTAGAGATGCTAAACATCTCAGTCTCATAGAAATTCCTCTTTTAGAAATGTCAGCCAAAAAACAGTCCAATCTGAAAAACTGATGCTTATGACATCACAGGCATCTAACTGCCCCTTCACTTTAAAATAATTGGCTACATTTTTTGAGTGACAGCAAAGTCAGCCAATCAGTAATGAGATTGCAAGTTAAGCCAGTAGGTGGAGCCATATAGGTGCAAAACCACTTGTTTAAAATCCCCCACCCTAATAGAGCTATCTGAGAGAGGTTTTTAGGAAGCTTCTAAGGCATTACAGACCCAAACAAACAAAAAATTTGTCTACATGTCACATCACAGACAGACCCGGCGCCAGACACAAATTCACGGACGGGCATTTCATTTTTTAGGGGGGGCACAAATGAGAGCAACGTCACTGCAATGCATAATATCATTAATTATGAATTAAATGGACAAAAAAGCGAGGAATAACTAACATACCTCTCCATTAACGCAATACAACAGAGAAGTCGTAAAGATTGGACCTAGCTTACTGAAGCAATCTAAACGCAAATAAAACACGTTGCAGGGCTCGACATCAACGCGTGTCCGGTTAATATCAGAGACAAGTGGATTTTTTAAAAGGTCATGTGAAAGAGAATTTAACGTGCTCGACCGAACAAGTTGCCTAGTCTGATTAAAAACGCCAATAACAATCACCAAAACAGGATAATGATTCTGCATCCTTTAATCAATGGCGACCGAAAGTGCATAATGTAATAACGCAAAGTTAAAAAAATAAGCACAGCAAACACAAAGTGTGTTAACAAAGTGAGTTAAACATACTGCGGTAAAATGTGGATTTTTTAATAACATGATATAGTTAAGCAGCATCACATCACGGTTGAAAATGTGATAGATTTAATGACAGTTCACTAAACAAGTAATTAATATTAAGCCACTTACATTTTAGACGCAATGTTGACTGTTTTTGTTGTTTCAGCAGCGAAAATAGTGAAAGATAACAGCAGAACCATAACGTGTCAGTCTCACTGCAGGAAGCACTCAATCGTGTCTTAACATTAAGCGGTGGCGCGCTTAGCAAACAACCAATCATTTCCGCGCTCACTACTGACAAACCAATCAAATTCGTTTAAAATATATATTTTTTAAACCAAACACATTTTTATTTTTATTCATGAGTTATATATGTACAAAACAATAACTTTTAATTAATAACAGTGGCCTATTATTGATAAAAACATGGAGCTGGTGAACAGGTGAAGGGAGACCGCAGGTTCGTCCAGGGCGGGGACTAGTGACTCACAGGGCGGGCCCGGCCCCCTAAAGCCCGCCCATGGCGCCGGGACTGATCACAGAACAAGGATAAATACCCCGTTCAATCATTCTATGTCACCTTTAAGTTTGACTAAACTCAGTTCATGTGTGTTGTTTTAATTTAAGCTGATCTCAGTGTTAGATGGATGGAAACTCAGCTGAAATTTTAGGATGTCTCACTTTGACACAACTTTATTAGAGTTTCAAAGAGGTTTTTAATGCGTTATTTCTGTCTGTAGGAGCTCTACTCTCAGTCATATGACACCGTGGGAGTCATGTTTGCCTCCATCCCAGGCTTTGCCGATTTTTACTCGCAGACGGAGATGAACAATCAGGGCGTGGAGTGTTTGCGGCTGCTCAACGAGATCATCGCAGATTTTGATGAGGTCCGAATGCAACTAACACACAGACACACACATGCAGTTAATATTAATGGTTCACATGCATTCATCACACAATTTTAATGTGGCTTTTCATATTTTAAACTTTTCTATCTACAGCTCCTCGGCGAAGAGAGATTTCAAGACATAGAGAAGATAAAAACCATCGGCAGCACGTACATGGCTGTGTCGGGATTGTCTCCGGAAAAACAAGTATGAAATCGCATGCATCTGCATATAGACGAAACTGTATTACTGCATTATCAGGGCTTGTTATGAGATGGCATCCTATAATTTAAAAAAAAGCACTAATCTTTCTATATGTGTGTGCGTTTCCATAGCAATGCGAGGACAAATGGGGGCATCTGTGTGCACTGGCTGATTTCGCCATTGCTCTGAATGAGAGCATTCAGGAGATCAACAAACATTCGTTTAACAACTTCCAACTCAGAATTGGTAAGAGTCAAATATTTAAATATAAATATAGCACAGCAGTGACCAGACACTTTTTTCCCCAGGCATTTAAATCCAAATGTTATTAACTTAAAATAAATGAAATGGAAATGGTTTTTACAGTACCTTTATACATTATCACAAAAACAATCGAGAAAGTTTTACTTCCAGAACTTAACTTTTATATTAATTTGATCTTTTTCTCTCTCTCTCTCTCTTATTCTCTCTGTCTGTGTCTCTCGCTCTCTCTCTCAGGTATGGCACATGGCTCTGTGGTGGCCGGAGTGATCGGCGCTAAAAAGCCGCAGTACGATATTTGGGGGAAAACTGTAAACCTGGCGAGCCGCATGGACAGCACGGGTGTCAGCGGGAAGATCCAGCTCCCGGAGGAGACCTACGGCATCCTGAACGAGCGTGGCTTTGCCTTCGAGTACCGCGGTGAGATCTACGTGAAGGGCATCAGCGAGCAGGAAGGAAAGATCCGCACTCATTTTCTGCTGGGCCGCGTGCAGCCCAACCCACTCATCCTGCAACCACGAAAACTCACGGGCCAGTACTCGCTCGCCGCCGTGGTGCTCGGCCTGGTACAGTCCCTCAACCGCCAGAAACAGAAACAAATTCTTAATGAAAACAACAACTCAGGCATCATGAAGGGCCACTACAACCGCAGGACTCTGCTGGCGCCGGGCGGTTCTGATAACAGTCCCGCCGAGGTGACGGACAAAAACGACTTGAACTAGGAACGGAGATCAAGACTGTGTACAGTACCTAACCAAAAGACTGAGCTGTACCGAGTGTCTATTGCTGTCTGTGTTTCTTTTTGTATTTCTTTTATATTTGAGAACAATAAAGGGGTTTAATTTTTTTATAAGGGTCTGAGTTTCTTTTGGGATGAATTCCAGAATGCTTTTTTCCTTGTTTGCTTAGTGCATTGTATCAAATTCCCCAACTTTACATATCCCAGTGTTTTTTGGCTTAAAGGGGTCATAGCGTGAAAATCTGACTTTGCATGTTTTAGTGCTATAATTGGGTCCCAAGTGCTTCTGTCAACTTAGAAAATGTGAAAAAGAACAATCCAACTTTGTTTTGGTTCACCATCCTCTGCAAACGTGTTAAAAATTCGATCATTCAGATTTCACCTTTTTTGTGACGTAGGTAGCAAGTCTAACGCCCCTTAATCTGCAATATCCAACCACGGCACTGCCATTTAGGGCAAAGAGAAAGAGAGAGAAAAAAATTTACAGCACAAATGAATTTTAATTTCAACAAACCACCATTATTGTGATTAGTGTTTGCATTTCATCAGCTCATTTGCATTTTAAAGGACACACCCTAAAACGCCACATTTTTGCTTGCACCTACAAAGTGGCAATTGTAACATGCTATAATAAATCTGTGGGGTATTTTGAGCTAAAACTTCACATACACACTCTGGGAAACACCAAAGACTTATTTTACATTATGACCCCTTTAAAGGTATATTTATCGGAACAATTACAAATCTAATTTCTCTGGTATTTTAAATAATTTGAGTCAAACTCGGAAGTTTAACAAAATTCTAGAGGCCGAATTTTGCTACATTTTGAACCAGTCCTAATCTAACACAACTGAACCGGCTAATAAAGGTGTTTAGGATTGCTTACAAGTTACAGGCAGTGGCGGCCGGTGACTTCTTTTTTCAAGGGCGCTCGATGTGAAGTTCGTCACAACATGTATGTAGCCCGTCATGTGTGTGGTTCCTTATTTCAAAATATTGATCTGTGCGTTGAGAGATCCTGTGTGTCTTTTATGATAAAAGAAAAAAAATTATGATAAAAGAGACGCTCGGTTTGCCAGATACTCGCATAATCTCATGCGTAATCAGAGTTTACTGTTAAGGGAGTGTCTCGCGTGTATTTTGTGAATGTGAGCATCACTTTTATCATAAACGGTTTTGACGCGTGTGCAGCAGGCACTTATTTTGACAAAACACGTGATGCACATGGTTCACATGACACACCAAACACATATTTTGAAAACAAGAGCAACACACATGACACTCAGAACACATATTTTGAATTTGCGCCCCTCGGAATAGCAGTCACGAGCCGCCACTGTATATTACCTAACAAATGCTTTTGTGATTCAAGAAAGGTTTTGAAAACTGGGGTTTCAACCTGCAGTTTTATAGTAATTCCAAATTTGCTCTAACACACCTGTAACCAGTGGTGGCTCGTGACTGCTCACTGGTAATATATTATCAATTTCCATTTACTTTCATTGTATGAAAAAGATCAGCATCAACATTCTTGAAAATTCTTGTCTTGTGTTCCACAGAAGAAAGCCTGGTTTGGATGACGTAAGGGTGAGTAAATGATAACTGAATTGAATATCCCTTCAATGTTTGTTTAGCTTCAAATTACAGTTTTTATCTGTTCAGTAATGTAAGCTATTCTGCCCTACAAAGGCAAAAGACCTTAACTCGCTAGAACTAAGAAAAATTACTTTAAAGTTTAGACTTTTTAGCGACTTTAGTTGTCAGTTATTTTCTTCTTAATTTTTATATTCTCAAAAAAAAAAAGACTCAAGATACTTATCCACATGATAAAGGAGGTCTTGAATGTCCCAAAAATATAAATAACTAATTTTCGACCAAAAACGAAGTTACTGCCTTTTGCCTTTGTAGGGCAGTATTGTACACTTACAGAATTGACACAAGCTGAAGCTTTTCTTGTGAGCTGCTTGGTTAACAAAAAACATGTTCATAGTTGTTACTTACAAATATTTCATAAAGTATCTCAATATAAGCAGAGCTGGAAATGGGGGGCATGTGGGGGGAGTTTAAAATGGTGGAATTGAAAAGGAATTATATTTACACTTAATAGCATTTAAAAATGTCTCCCCATTATGAGTTTTTTTCTTGCAACTTTATTTTATAATGCATCATCACACTTGTCAAATGACACTTCAGTCACAGTGACACTGTATGACACATCGATCCCATTTCAGATTTTTCCTCTTAAAGGGATAGTTCACCCAAAAAAGAAAATTCTGTCATCATTTACTCACTCTTATGTTGTTACAAACCTGTTTAAAGGAAGATATTTTGAGGAATGTTTGTAGCCAAACTGATCCTGAGCCCCATTCACTTAAATGGTTTGTTTACAAACATTCCTCAAAATATCTTTCATCGTGTTTATCAGAACAAAGAAATTTAAACAGGTTTGTAACAACATAAGAGTGAGTAAACGATGACAGAATTTTCATTTTTGGGTGAACTATCCCTTTAAGAGGAAAAATTTGAAATGGGATCGATGTGTCATACAATAGGTGTGTTCGACATCGGCTGCGGCTGGATGTAACCGATCGGCGAGATTAGCCGCGTGCAGGCGAGGAGGAGCTGAAAACGGAGACGTGAAGTCGGACGCGCTGTGGTTCCCGTAGTTTGCAGGCATTTACTTCAGGCATGGCTGATCACGTGCCGTTTGCTTGCTTTATCGCAATAAACATGATTTGTAAGATGTAAACTACATAAAAAGTGAATTATACTGTTTTGAATGTCCGTGTATGAGCATGAGTGGAACTGAAGAGGCTTACATCATCTGTTTTTACAAGAATAAAGTTCAAAATACGCACAAAATACGTTTTTTCATTTCTATTTCCATTTTATTTTGATGAAGATGACATTGCGACTACATGAAAAGAGCTTTAACTGTTTTAAAAATACAGATTTGTGAGCATTTGTGGAACTGTGGGCGTGAAAATAAGCACAAACACAATTGATTGTTGTCTTGTGCTGAATCCCACCAATGGTGAAACAGCTGTGTCGTCATTACAGCCCGTGCAGCTCCTCTTCGCGAACTGCGCTGGCTAACTCAGGCGGCTGATCTCGAATCGCTCTCGCGGTACTTAAAAACCATATGACACAGTCACGTGCGAGCTGAAGTCGGACAAAAGTACTAACCAGAATGCACTGCTTCAAGTCAGCCGATCGGTCTGCGCAGCGCCGCATGAAGTCGAACACACCTAGTGTCACTGTGACTGTGGAGTGTCATTTGACAAGTGTGATGATGCATTATAAAATAAAGTTTGTAACAATATGAGAGTGAAAAAATTATGACAGAATTTTAATTTTTGGGTGAACTAAATATCCAAATTTTCATACTACAAACTTTTTCTTTAACTCTAAGACAATTTTAATTTTTTTTATTATGAAAGGTTTGTGTGACTTAAAGGGATAGTTCACCCAAAAATTAAAATAATGTCATTAATGACTCACCCTCTTGTCGTTCCAAACTCAGAAGACTTCTGTTCATCTTCGGAACACAGTTTAAGATGTTTTATATTTAGTCCGAGAGCTTGCTGATCCTTCATTGAAATCTAAACTGCAGTTACGCGTCCTCAGACATGTTTGCAAAAATTTTTTTCAAACTTACAGCATGCGTCTCCCTCTGACTAGAAACGAAAAAAAACAGCTGGGGCACACCAGATAACACATCAGCCGCGTCACTACAGTCACGTGACTTTAGTCTCGTGCACGCGATTCATAACAGAACCGAAAGAGAAGACAATGCTGAATAAAGTCGTAATTTTTGTTATTTTTAGACCAAAATGTATTTTCGAAGCTTCAGCACATTCTAACTGACCCACTGATGTCACATGGACTACTTTAATGATGTTTTTATTACCTTTCTGGACATGGACAGTATATTGTACATAGATTTTCAATGAAGGGTCAACAAGCTCTCGGACTATCTCTAAAACATCTTAAACTGTGTTTCCGAAGAGGAACGGAGGTCTTACAAGTTTGGAACGACATGTCCGTGAGTCATTAATGACATTATTTTCATTTTTGGGTGAACTATCCCTTTAAATACATGAGAAACCCATCTAAGAAGTCATCTAAAATTACTCCCATACCCAAATTAGAGTCCCCTATAATTTCCAGCCCCTACCAAGTTAATAAAGTCTGCAAATAGATTTAGATGATAGTTGTAGATGATTGAATTCATATCAAAATCTTTTATAATAGCCCTACTGGGTTTTTATTTGCAGACTTTGGCAAATCTGTATGATTTTAGTGCCTTACTAAACATAAAGCAGCTCTGTATTAGTAGTAAGTATTTAATGAGAAAAAGGTTCATATTAAAATATCTGACCTGATTGCAAAGTTCTTGGCCAATCTGAGCAAAGTTTGAGTATTTGCTGGGACCTCTTCTGAAACTATAAAAAAAGAAATGTTAAATTATTTAACTCTTTCTTTAGGACAACAATCTGAGAAGCAGAAGACTTTTACAATCTCCAAATGCTTTTCATTTAATCTCCTTGCTATCTATATTACTATTTACTGTGGTTAACAGCGAGGTAAGATTTGAATTGATGTTTACTGCAAAGTGCTGTTTAAAACTGCCTGTGTGTCCTTGAAGGTGAATACATGGGTGTCCCTAAAGTAAAGAATTACCAAAAAAAAAGTTTGATACTAAAATAAATAAATGTTATATATTTATTTCGGATCATATCTCAGGACATTTATCAACTGATAAACCTAAAGAGTGCTTACCGGATAGCATCTTTTGGACAGTTGAAGGGTCTGAGTTTATCCTGCAGAGGGCGACATTGAATCAAATTTGATGTGTGACATCCTTCGGCGATTAAGTGATTTAAAAAAAATGCAGCGTGTGTTTGAAGGAATCTAGTATAAGTGTGTGCGCAGTAACGTTATTATACGATAGTAACAATTGTAAATACGATCGTGGAAATCAAGTGAATTAGAAATTGTAATATTTTACAGCTTTAACTGGGAAAACATATTTTTTAATTTCTTGTTTCCTTCCCACTTCCTTACGTAGGTGTCGTCGCCATGGTAACATGATCTTTTCATCTTGTCAGTCGGACAGGCGGCTTCCGACTGTGGCTGTTTCTCAATTCCAAGAACGCAAAGAACGGACTTGCGTCCTCGTGGAGATCGGTCTTGCTAGGCGACCTGGGAAGAACGAACTCGGAAGTTTTGCCGCAATGACTTCTGGGGCGTAAAGCGATTTCAGCAAGGCTGCACTCGATGCATCCTCGATATCAAGAACACATCCGGGTATTTTCATGCGTCCTCTGTCCTTGCGTTCTTGAGAATTGGAATGAACTTCGACCGTTAATGATGACGTAGAGCGAGGACACGAGGACGCAAGATCGCTGAAGAACGCATATTGAGAAACAGCCTGTATTACTGACCGGTGGGAGGGACTAATAGTGACGCCAAGGCAGTCACGCTCCTTATAGCCAATCAGGAATAATGTGATATTCACCGCCGTTTTTCGCTGACGGATAAATTCAGTGAAAAGATGCGGCAACTGCTCTGGTGAACAACACAGTAAGATTTGATGTACGAGTAACAGAGTGAGAAAAAAGTCTTGAAGAGAGAAAGAGAGAGAGAGAGAAAAGAGGTACAACTATTATTAAAAGATCAAAGAGTTAAAATGCCTGAAAACTGGCACAAATACGACCTCAGCTGTGGCGCTGTAGGGCGCGTGCGTGTGGGGAATGGTGATGTGTTTGTTGCTTGACAAGCCATCTGTGAAGCGTTTGCATATTTTTCCTCAGCTTTGAATGCTCACTCAACATTATAGACATAAAAAATAAACACTGTTAATGTAGAAGCTGATTATTCTTATAGTTAACTGAAACTGGATTGAAACTGAGCTTGTATAAATAACGTTTTATGCATGTTTGTGTCTGTGCCCTTACAAAAAATAACAATAACCAAAGTTTAGTCATGGCATTTGCAGTTAAAATCAACCTGCCAAAAAAAGAATGACTTACTACACTATAATAAAGCCATGGTTCATTTTCCTAAATATAACTTGGTTTGGTTATGGTGTCTGGTTTACCTCAGAATGTCATCTGTTACTTTTGTTTGTCTGATAATGTCATATCTGAAATTACTCATGATTTTATTATAGTAAAAGTTAAGTAATTATCTCATTTGTATCACTCATAGTTTTACTATACACTGGTTAAACTACAGCCAGGCTACTGTTGCCAAGGCATGCTAAATATGTGGTTAATATGGTATCACTAAAAATACCATAGCTATAATATGTAAAATTAGGGATGCACCGATATGGAAATTTTGGCTGATACCGATAACAGATAACTCTTTATATTTGGGGGCGATAACCGATATATATAGGCCGATAAATATTCATATTATTTTCACAATGAAAAACTCCCAGACCGCGGACATCTTGTCTTTGCGCTAGACTAGCATACTCTTCTTAAGCCCGCAACACGTGTCATCTTTGTGCTATGTCACAGAAAGCACCAATCAAAACTTCACATGGCCAGCAATGAGCATGTGAAGTGGTTCAACAAACCAAAATAATCCATCATTTATCGGCTTTCATTTATTGGCCTAATTTTGCTATCAGACCGATAATCGATAATATTAAAAATAAGCAGTTATCGGCCGATAACAATATGTCGGCCGATATATCGTGCATCCTTATGTAAAATGGTTAATTTTCTTAGAGGATGCCAATGCAAACAAGAATTTACATAAGAAATACTTCATTTAAATCCATTTCTCATTTTCCTCTTACAGTCACATTCCTGGGATTGGTGTATCTCCTGTTGCTTGGCAACAAGCGGTGAGACCCTTCTCCACCAATATGCAGCTGTTTTGTTTGTATGTGTATTACAGCAGATGGTGGTCCATATTGATCAATCTTCTTGGCATTCTTAATCACACTGATTATAAATTCTACATTAATTATCATATTTCCTCTGATAGGTGGGGTGAAGAGCTGAGGTCCTCATCAACCTCTTAGCTGCTTGGATCACCACTCAGGTACTACATTATGCATAAAACCTTAATATTAATATTTAAATACTGTGTAAGAAAAGGCCATCTGCTGAGAAATTGTTTAGCTCACCGTTTAAAGGGGACATGTCATTAAAATCTTTTCCATGTTTAAGTGCTATAATTGGTCCCCAGTGCTTCTATCAACCTAGAAAATGTGAACAAGATCAACCCAGTAACTTAGTTTAGGGTGTTTTCACACCTAGTTCGTTTGAGCCCTCCAAACACTCTCAGAGCAGTTCAGGGTGTATATGTGAACAAACCAAGTGATCTCAGACCACCCTAAAAGGACCCAAAAGCGAACCGAACTCAGACCACTTCTGGAGGTGGTCTGAGTATGATTCGCTTTTGGGTTCTTTTGTGGTTCGATTTCTTTTTGATATGTGAAATCAATGAGGTCCCGGTCCTTTTCGCGTGTGGTTTTGACATTCAATCAAAATAAACTGCTGCACAGAAAGCTGGGGTCTGAGTTCTTATTAAGTTGTGATGTGAACAAGAAAGGGTCCGAGATCACTTCAGTTCTGAAGAGGACCAAAAAAAGAACTGGGTCCTCTTTTGAGTCCACTATATTGTGAACACCAAAAGGACTGAGGTCACATTCGGCTAGTCCCTTTTCTGGTTCACTTTAAGTGAACTGGGTTTGGTTCTTTTAAAATGAACTATATGTGAAAACACAAACCATTCTCTGCAAGCATGTGAAAAAATATGTAATTGAAATTTGGCTCATCTTTTGATGTCAGAAGGGGATACGGGGTTCCCACGGGTCCTTGAAATCCTTGAAAGTTTGTGAATCTGGGGGGGAATTCAAGGCCATAGGCAGTTTTCGAAAATATACATACATAGATGCAGGTCATTGAAAGTGCTTGAATCTATTTTATGCAAGACGTTTTCTGGAAAAAAAATCATATTATTCCCTGTGTAGTGTAGGATAATTTCATAAAAATTCTAGACTCTAGTCTTTGGCAATATTTCAGATAGCGATATACTTCCTGGCTCCTCCGTCACCCTGTCTTTGACGTTAAGTCTCACCATTGGACAAATTTGATATACACATACACATACACACCCCTGGAGGCGTCCCCAAAGAGTGACCGCAGTGACGCAGCGCGAGTTCCCTTAAAAGGGAACTGTAACCATGTATCTGAAAAGGTAACACGATGTAACCTTGCTCTTACTTGAAATGTGTTCCCACATTTAGTCCTTGAATTTGAGGGTATTGGACCTGGAAAGTCCTTGAAAGGTCCTTGAATTTGAAGTTAACTAAGGTGCGGGAACCCTGGGGATAATACCGCCTCTTTTTCTGCACTATGCAACCACAGCACTGCTATTTAGTGCAGAGATCAGCTCATTTGCATTTTAAAGGACACACCCAAAACGGCACATTTTTGTTCACACCTACAAAGTGTCAATTTTAACATGCTATAATAAATTATCTATATGATATTTTGAGCTAGGATTTCACATATGTACTCTGGGGACACCAACGATTTATAGTCCCTTTAAGAGTCATTAAGAGTAAAAGCTGAGAATATGAGAATTATAGATGATGTTAGATATTGAGATAGATGAGTGTTGACATGCATATATGGGAATTAAGCTTTCAAATAAATGTGCATAGCAGATAGTTTTGTCTTAAAAAATGTCATTAGAAGTGCTTGACCTGTCCCATTTCAGCACACAAGACTGTGTTGGAATGAAGTCAACTGTGAATCTTTCATTGATCAGGCTGTACTCTGGTCAGTTGGCACAGAAGTTTATTTTGTGGCAATCATGCAGCTTTCATTTAACATCTTGAGATTATTTTATTTTGCTACCATGATTGAAATAAAAAAGGCAAAACAAGCTATTTTAAATAAGTGTTCCCTCCTGCCTGCTACATTCAATGAGTAAGCAATCCCTGCTGGTCCCAAAACAACGAAGCACAAAATCATTAAAAAAAAAACGTTAATGTCTTTGTTCCTGTGTTTTGGAACAAGCTTCCATCCTTGATCCGTTCCTGGATCAGCTGAGATCATCACAAGAAAGAGCTGAAGTCACCTCATCAATCAGTAACTTGACCACAGCCAAAACCATTTTCGGTGAACTAATTATACACCTCATTCAGAGCCGTGCGGTCAGCAAATGAAAAACGCCTTGTGGTACCTTTTCTAAAGTGAACAAAATCACCGCTCCTTGCTGGTGGAATGATCTCCCAAACTCTTCATGAATACTTGACAGGAACACAATGAAAGCCTTGCCTGTTAAAATAAACTGGTTGTGTCTCTAATGATCGATGAAAACTTTATTTGTAGGCTGAAGGGACTTTATGGCACATCTATGTCATTGCTTTCCTATGACAAATTGGCTTTGCTGTCGCTTTGGATAAAAGCATCTGCTATATGACCAAATGTAAATGTATAATTAATGTTTAAAAATAGTTTTGCTCTTTCCCATTTTTTGTATTTAATTTGTACTATTTTGGCATACTCTTACTTAGCTTTATACGTATTTTTGGCTCTTTCATGATGGCTTGTAATGTCCCTGGTTTGTAGGTATCTTTAGATAAAAGCTTTTGTTAAATGACTCAGTTATTCTCTTGAGATCAAGACCTTAGTAATCTCATGATGTGCCTCTCCTCCAGAGTTTAGAAGAGATCTCAAGAATGTCGCAAACTGCTTTGTTAGGATACCAAAGTCAGAAATTTTATTATAAACATTTCTTATTAAAATCTACCAAGGCTAAATTATCAAAGCTACCCTATTTATAAACTTATCCTTACCCTATCCATTTATAATGGATATATATAATTCTATATGTGACCCTGGACCCCAAAACCAGTTATAAGTTGCATGGGTATATTTGTAAAAAGATCCAACAATGCATTGTATGGGTCAAAATTATAAAGTTTAAATGCCACAAGTCATAATAATATTAAGTAACGATTACATTCCATAAAGATATTTTGTAAATCTTCTACTGTAAATATATGAATAATGTTTTTATCATTAGTAATATGTATTGCTTTGGACAACTTTAAAGACGATTTTCTTAATATTTACATTTTTTGCACCTTCAGATTCCAGATTTTTAAATATTAATTCAAATAATAGGCCAAATATTATACTAAAAAACATACACCAATAAAAAGTTTATTTATTCTGCTTTAGGATGTTGTATAAATCTCAAAACTTATGACTGGTTTTGTGGTCCAGGGTTACATACCGGTGCTGGTCATATAATTAGAATATGATCAAAAAGTTGATTTATTCAAAAAGTGAAACTTTAATGTTTTTTTCCTTTAAAGGAACACGCCCACATTTTGGGAATTTAGCTTATTCACCGTATCCCCCAGAGTTAGATAAGTCCATACATACCTCTCTCATCTCCGTGCGTGCTGTAACTCTGTCTGACGCAGCCCCCGCTAGCTTAGCTTAGCACAAAGACTGGAAATGCATGGCTCCAGCTAGTATACTGCTCCCAATAAGTGACAAAATAACGCGATCATTTTCCTATTTATGTGTTGTGATTTGTATAGTCAAACCGTGTACAAATAACAAGGTGATATGAGACACAGCGATCTTTTAACAGTATACATACTGAGAACTATATTCTCTGAAGACGAAGCACTGCCGCATGGGCGGAGTGATCTGCTCGCAGCACACGAGAAGCCCCTGGTGAGGAGCAGAGAGTTCGGTCAGAGTTGTGCAAATCACTCCGCCCATGCGGCAGTGCTTCGTCTTCAGAGAATATAGTTCTCAGTATGTATACTGTTAAAAGATCGCTGTGTCTCATATCACCTTGTTATTTGTACACGGTTTGACTATACAAATCACAACACATAAATAGGAAAATGATCGCGTTATTTTGTCACTTATTGGGAGCAGTATACTAGCTGGAGCCATGCATTTCCAGTCTTTGTGCTAAGCTAAGCTAGCGGGGGCTGCGTCAGAAAGAGTTACAGCACGCACGGAGATGAGAGAGGTATGTATGGACTTATCTAACTCTGGGGGATACGGTGAATAAGCTAAATTCCCAAAATGTGGGCGTGTTCCTTTAAATAAAATAAGATGATTATAACTGACAACTAAGGAAAATGCCAAATTCAGTATCTCAGAAAAGTTCTTAATATATTACTTAAGACCAATACAAAGAAAGGATTTTTAGAAATCTTGCCCACTGAAAAGTATGAACATGAAAAGTATGAGCATGTACAGCTCTCAATAGTAGTTGGGACTCATTTTGCCTGAATTACTGCAGCAATGTGGCGTGGCATGGAGTCGATCAGTCTGTGACACTGCTCAGGTGTTATGAGAGCTCAGGTTACTCTGATAGTGGCCTTCAGCTCTTCTGTGTGGGCCTGGCATATCGCATCTTGCTCTTCACAATACCCCATAGATTTTCTATGGGGTTAAGGTCAGGTGAGTTTGCCGGCCAATTAAGAACAGGGATACTATCGTCCTTAAACCAGGCACTGGTAGCTTTGGCACTGTGTGCAAGTGCCAAGTCCTGTTGAAAAATAAAATTTGCATCTTCATAAAGTTGGTCAGCAGCAGGAAGCATGAAGTGCTCTAAAACTTCCTGGTATATGGCTGCGTTGACCTTGGACCTCAGAAAACAGTGGATTAACACCAGCAGATGACATGGCACCCCAAAACATCACTGACTGTGGAATGTTTACACAGGACCTTAACCAACGTGGATTGTGTGCCTCTCCTCTCTTCCTCCAGACTCTGGGACCCTGATTTTCAAAGGAAATGCAAAATTTACTTTCATCAGAGAACATAACTTTGGACCACTCAGCAGCAGTCCAGTCCTTTTTGTCTTTAACTCACTTTTGACGCTGTCTGTTGTTCAAGAGTGGCTTGACACAATGAATGCGGCAGCTGAAACCCATGTCTTGCATACGTTTGTGCGTAGTTGTTCTTGAAGCACTCCAGCTGCAGTCCACTCTTTGTGAATCTCCCCCACATTTTTGAATGGGTTTTGTTCCATCTTCTAGGGTGCGGTTTTCCCTATTGCTTGTAAACTTTTTTCTACCACATCTTTTCCGTCCCTTCGCCTCTCTTTTAATGTGCTTGGACACAGAGCTCTGTAACCAGCCAGCCTCTTTTGCAATGACTTTTTGTGTCTTGCCCTCCTTGTGCAAGGTGTCAATGGTCGTCTTTTGGACAACTGTCAAGGCAGCAGTCTTTCCCATGATTGTGTAGCATACAGAACTAGACTGAGAGATCATTTAAAGGCATTTGCAGGTGTTTTGAGTTAATTAGCTGATTAGAGTGGCACAAGGTGTTGTCAATATTGAACCTTTTCATAATATTCTAATTTTCTGAGATACTGAATTTAGGATTAAAAGAGAACATTAAAAGAAATGAACATATGAAATATATAAGTGTGTAATGAATAAATATAATATATAACTTTCACTTTTTGGATGGAATTGACCAAAATCTTTTAGTCTGAGTATAAAATAGATAATAGACTGCAGAACGCATAAATATTTAGTGTTGAGCATCCGACATCCGCAAAAAAAATAAACATGTGCACAGGTAGCTGGATCATATTCTTGTCTCAGGTAATTGAAGGATCTGAAAGCATTATAGACTTGGCCAAGATTTACACATACTGTGTCGTTCTGTCGCATGCACAGCTGCAGCTGCGTCACCATGGAGATGCAGTCAGCCAATGACAGGCAGCAATTTTCCCTCCAGGGACCCTGCTGATTCGGGCTGGAAGAAGGGAATATGGGGGCGTAAACAGGAAGAAAAAAATAAGGTGGGAGGATTGTGACAAATGAGAGACTATGTGTGTGAGAGAGCACGTGCAGGTATGTGTGTGTGAGAACCTAAAAATGTGCAAGTATGTGTGCTTTCTTTAGGTAGACAAGGTTTAAGATGTATGCACTGGAGCCTGTTGCTAGGCAAGACAGTACTAGGCAGTATCCATGGTTACCTTCATATCCAATCAGGTGTTAATGTTGATGTTGGCGCCTGTTTCATTCATAATGTGTGGGTAGCAGTGATTCTTTCCTGTCGCTACTGTTTCGTTTCCCTTTTGGTTCTGCTCTGTTGGACGTAGTGAACCAGCATCACTCACTGATGTTGATTCTTTCAAATGTATTTATTTACGGAGCAGTGCACATTAATAAACATTTCTGTAAATGTGCCAGAATTAGTCAAAAAGGTTATCTTTCATCTGTAGACCCCAGATGTGTTGTGTTGTGAACATACACAGAATTACCAGATGAAAGTCAATAACAGCATGCTTTGATTGCTTCTCTGTCAGAAAACCAACTGCCAGTAGTACACATTTAGGCTTAAATTGGCAGGTTTATATTTATTTTCCTGCATAGTTCAATATTCTTCAGACAGATAGGAGAAAGACTGTGATCAGTCATGGTCACTTTGATATTAAAACAAGTACAAACTCTTAGCATGGAATCAGTCAGAACTGTAGAGGTGTTAGATTCGATATGAAGTGTCTTCTCTCCTTCTGTCTTACAAAACTAAGTGGCTAGTTGCTATGGGATCAGAGGCTTGGTGACAGTTTCTAAGGCCCAAAGGCAGTCATACATGAACCCAGTCAACCCAGAGAGAGGGAGAGCGAAAAGCAGATCCGGCATCTGATAAACAAAAAACCTCTAACATGCAATATAGATTTACAAAATCATCTATATATAAGCCGTCTGTAAATTTCAAAAGCTGAGAAGACAACTATGAATGAACTAATAATAGCTATGAAACTTATAGTGATAAGAGAGATTATTTGAGGAAACACTATGCTAAATCACAAACAATGCAGAAGACTTTAGATTCATAACACTGCCTGAACGTGTAGCTCTGCTCCAAAATTTAAAACTGTACCAGTTTAATTCGTATTACACCCAGATTGTTTCTTTAAGCTCTCATCCCTACTTTGGTTTAAAAAACCAAAATGTTTTACAGTAAACTATTGACAAGAGAAGTATATGGGACAAGGCTCTTAATACAGCTTAAAGGGATCATGGCATGTGTTTTTTATTATGTTCCTTGAGGTGTACTTATAATATTACTTAAGTTATATTATTTTATTTTTGCTGAAAAACATACACTTTTAAGTAATTTATGACCATTTCCCACCTTGTTTTTAACTTTAACTATGGAGAATATTTGGTTACCTTAGAGGGATAGTTCACCCAAAAATGAAAATAATGTCATTATTGATTCACCTTCATGTCGTTCCAAACTCGTAAGACCTCCGTTCATCTTCGGAACACAGTTTAAGATGTTTTATATTTACTCCGAGAGCTTGTTGACCCTTCATTGAAAATCTATGCACATTATACTGTCCATGTCCAGAAAGGTAATAAAAACATCATCAGTGTAGTCCATGTGACATCAGTGGGTCCGTTAGAATGTGTTGAAGCATCGAAAAAACATTTTGGTCCAAAAATTACAACTATTTCAGCATTGTCTTCTCTTCCGTGTCTTCCGTTCCGTTGTGAAGCGCATGCGCAAGACTAAAGTCACATGACTGCAGTGACGCGGCTGACATGTTATCTGGTGCGCCCCAGCAGTTTTTTTTTTCCGCCCGGGCTTTGTTTACAGTCTGAGGGAGACGCACGCTGTAAGTTTGAAAAAAACCTTCCCAAACATGTCTGAGAATAACACGTCATCCATGTCACTGCAGTCACATGACTTTAGTCTCACGCATGCGCTTCACAACAGACACAGAAGATAAGTTTGAATCATCAGTAGGAAGTTCTTTAAAATATGAAAACATAGGCTACTTACAGGCTCTGAGTAAGAAGAGCCAGAGTGTACTTGCAAAGTTGAAATTGCTCCACTTTTTCGACAAAGCCTTTGTGCACATTCAGACTTGTACTCAATGTACTCAGAGGAAACAGTCCTCTGTAAAATGTGCAGAACACAAACATTTTCACACGGAAAAGCATCTCCACGTCAGGGTGGCAGCAACAATACGGCGCAAATGAATGTTTCAGGTTCACCTTTTGCATATACATTAGGGTGGTGTTATATGTTCCCTGCAGTATGATGTCCAACAGTTTGAACGAGATGTTTTAGGAAGGTGTTGACGAGGCTTTACTTTTAAAAAGAAGATCTCTTTGGGTTAGTGTTAAGCCCGGCATACACTGTGCGATTTTAAATAGTCTTTTAAAATTGTTGCTTGCCACACTGTGCTATTAAGATCGTAATTAAGTTCATGTCACACTGTATGATCTCAGTTTCCATCAATGTCAGACTGTACGAGTTTAAAGACTTAAAAATCGGATGCACGCAAACGAACGCGTCCGCAGTTTTACGTCATCGATCGACGACGGCTGGAAAACACACGCTGAAGTGAAGGCTAACAAACCGAAACAACATCTACTGTTCATTTTAATCATAACTTGTTTTGAGCATAAAAAGAAGAAAAAACGAAGGAGACGAGTACCTGGCATTTGAATTTCCAGCGCGATTTCTCTCCAGGCTGCTTCATTTTTATCCTATGGTACAGTGGCGATGACACGTTGTACAAACACTCTTTATTGTTTCCATAATTCCACAAGTTTCTCCTCCTGCTGTACAGTCTACCTGGCTCTTTTTTACATTTGTCTGCGTTGATTTGTTGTTGTCGCTGCACGAATTGTGTCATCGGGTTCTGTGCTTCTATTGGTTATTGAGCTGCCGGTTGTCGTAGGGAGATGTCACACAGCAGGATTGTATCTCAAAATTTCTGACACTGCCAGAATTTTGTCGGAGGATAATTTTGATCGCAACGATCATTAATCGGCTGTCTGTGAACATGTCAAACTAGCGATCAAAGATGGCAGATTTTAGCCTGGGATTCCAGAAATCGTTTAGGATTTCAAAATTTGTCCCAGACAGCTAAATCCTGGCTGAAATCTCACAGTGTGCACCGGGCTTTAGTTTGATATTTGCAACTTTACATATAATCTATATGCACAGACAGCTTTTACCACTTAATTTGTGTAATTATCTTAATTTATCTATTACAACCTGTTGTTTTATATTTAAAATGTAATCAATTTCTTTTTGTGAAGCAAGCTGCTTGAAAGTGTATCTGTAACTATATTTCTTACCAACAAATGCCATTTGGATAGATACGTGTCCAGATACCTTTTGGGTGCACTCTGTGTTGTCCCTGTGGCCTATAGGGCTGTGTAAACACAACTTTTTGTGGTTTATAAACACTTAAAAATAAAGATGCTAGACGATGCCATAGAAAAAAGGTCTTCAATCCTGCTCCTGGGATCCACTTTCCCATACAATGCACACCTGCGTGTAATTTTCAAGTGATTTTGACAATAGACATTAAAGAAATACCTAGATTGCGCATTGGTTGCTGGATCGTACATCAATGGCACCAACATATTAGTTGTGGCAACTTCTCCATATACTCTCAGCAACTGGAGTTAAAAATGCCCCCGTCGTGTGCAGTTGGGGGGTGTACAAACGTCACACACCTCAAAACATGTCTCAGGGAATTAAGACTAAATAGTTTTTTCTGGTTGTGTTACCGTGGGTTCACACCAGCCATGTTTGAGGCGTCAAATTTGCGTCTATCGCATCTAGTTAGCCGCTTGAACATTTTGAGTTTACTCATTTCTTTCGCGCGTGAAAGCCGCGCATGAAATTCTAGTCATCAAGACATTCACGTGGAAATTTCGCATCATGGGAGGGGCTTCTGCAACTCCGCTTGCTTCCTGTAATCCAGGCTTGTGCAGAATTCAGAATTGAATTGAGAACGACTCCTAAATTCCAATTCAATTCTTGAATTTGAATTGAATTTGTATTTATGTCAAAAACAGGATGTAGAATTACAATTCGAATTTGAATTAAAGGAAGCAGAATTGCAATTCAATAGAAATTCAAAGAAATTCTTATACATATTATACAGTAAGTGAAGTGTTAAAAATGAAGCTTTCAGTATATGTCAGATATGATTGCATTACATATTCTATAAATATATTCAATTGTACAGAATTGTGCACAAGCCTGCTGTAATCACGTCACTACTAGAGCAAGCTCCTGATTGGTTAACGCAGTGCGTTTCTCCACCAAATTTCAAATTTTTCAACTCACACATTTGCCACGGCAACGCTCAATTCGCGGCATTCGCGCGAACTAGATGCGCAAATGAGGCGGAATCGCGTCTACCACACCACGCTAACCGCCTCATTCGCACCGCGAGACCTCCAGACGCGTGTCAGCGCGTCTTCACATTGACTTAACATTGAAATCACTCGCACTTGACACCTCTACCGCGGCTGATGTGAACGCAGCATTAGATCATTATAACATTATATTGATTGAGAGTTGGCAACTGGACCAATTACAACATACAGACTACGTTAGCTGGGCAATTATGAATACAGCGTTTTTTTAGATCAATGAGTTTTGTACAAAACATAACCATAAACAATGAAGACGTGAACTGATTTTCAACCTGTGGTTCTTTCTTTTTATTAATGTTGCTTCATGTATACAAGTACATATATCTCAGATCTTCATTTCATTTATTTTTTATCAGGGAGTTTAGGGAAGAAAAGGAATGACAGAAAAAGAAACAGAGAGTAAGAGAAAAAAGGAAAGAGAAAGAGAGAGTGTGTGTTTGTTAACTCAAATGAAATATCACCTGTAGCAACATTATCTCCACATCAACCAAAAATACACAACAATAGGGCCAACCACTGACATGCAAAACACACACACACGCATCATCACACATACAGATGCATACAACACTCACGTTGTTCTATCAGTATATGGAAAGAACAACATGTGTGTGGGAAGTGTGTCCTGTTTGGTGAGTTTGGTCTAGGCTCTCTATTTCTCTCGCTTTGACATCATGACAACTGCTGCTTTCAAAGATCAGAAAGACCAGAACTCCAATATTACACACATAAACACTTACAGCCTGCTTAAAGCATGGTCACACTGTGCATAACTTCATATACACACTCAACACTCACTTCATCTTAACACACACATTCACACTTTAACTGCATCTTTAAGTTAAAACATACAATACTTTATTTGTGTGTGTGTTTTGTGTGTAATGCATTGTGCTGTACAATGATTTTCCATAAACATGGAGAAAAAGTGAGAAGGAGAAACAAAGATAGTCAGGTGAAAAGCAAAGACACAATGCCAATCACAAATAGAAAGCCGCAAACAGCAAAGATGAAATGTGTTTCAGGGAGCTTGGACTACTAATATTAATGCCACACACCTGCGCGCGCACACACACACACACACACACATATTAACTCCACCCACTGCCGTTACATCACACTCAAAAGGAGGGAATCGGAGGGTGACAATGGACAGATATCATGTTTTTAATCCACCCCTCATTAAACAGAGGTGGAAGGAAAGTTAAGAAGAGAGAGACAAAGAGAGAAAAGAGAGTTTGGGGGCTGGTGTTTGTATCAAAGTTCAATTTTAAAGAGATAACAATATTATCATAACTATCAGTCTTGTTCATCATGATCATGTCCATCACCAAAACGATGATCAAGTCCAGCCTGTTCAAATCATTACTGTTATTAATACTGTTATCATTATTATTATTATAATAATCGCTGATATAATTTAAAATGGGCGGGCTAGTTTTATTATTTAGATTTGATCTTGTTGTATTTTTGTCATAAATCTTGTCGCTCACTGTTCCTTCTGTTAATCTTGCACAGCCACTGCTTGCTCCTTATTGGGGGCAAGGCTGGTCTCCGTGGTGATTGGCTCTTCTTTTGCGGGTGGGGCCTCAGTCTTTTTAGACTCAGTGTCAGCCTTGCTATCCGTTGCTACAGGAGGGGTGGGATCTTTAGCCGGAAGGGCCGGCTCTTTTGCAGGCTCTTTTTCATTTGCTGGGGCTGATTTTTCCTCTGCTTTGGCAGGAGGGGCATCTGGACTCTTGGCGGGTTCTGCTTTGACGGCCTCGGTGGTCTTAGATTCGGAGGCTTTAGGAGCGTTAGCGTTAGCCACAGGCTCTTCCTTCTTCGGAGGGGCGGAGCCTTTCTCTTCTTCCTTGGGTGCGGTGGAATTACTTTCAGCACCTGGTGTGGCTGCCGCCGTGTCATTGGAGGTCTCCGTGGTAGCAGCACCTTCTTCCTTGTTCTCTTTTTGAGCTTCAGTCTCCTCCGCCGACGCTCCCTCTGTCTTTTCGTCCTTCTCCTTTGCCTTTTCGTCGTTCACATTGTATCCCTTCTTCTTTTTGCTCAGCTTTCCTCCCATTTTACCTCTGACCTCTGAAAAAGAGAAACAAAACAATCACTGAACAGAGTGATTTAAAGTTTAAGACCTTTAAACTGAAATTGCAGTAGGGTTTATACATGTTCTTTCGTCTTAATTTGCTTTTAAGAAAATTTTATGCTGCGTTCACACCAGCCGCCATAAAGGCGGCAAAAACGTGATATTCATGCATAGTTGGACGCTTGAAGATTTGAGTTTACTCGCTTCATTCACGCGTGAAATTCTAGTCATTTGCGTCATGGGAAAGGCATCTGCGACTCCGCTGAGACTCCGCTCGCTTCCTGTAATCACGTCACTACTACAGCAAGGTCCTGTTTAGTTAACGCAGTGCGGAAATCCGCCAAAGTTCAGATTTTTCAACTTGCGTGTTTCCCGCGGTAACGCTCAATTCGCGCGGAGCGCCCCATCCGTGCCAAACGCGCCATAGGATGTCTAATCGCGTCTTTAGATTGACTTAACATGAAAATGACTCGCACTAGCCCCCTTTACCGCATCTGGTGTGAACCCTGCATTACCTCGACTATACTGGAAAAATCACAAATGAGATCTTAATTGTTTAAATTCTCTCTCTAGTCAATAATTTTATCATTTAAAACTCATCTTTGAGCATCAAAATAGCATATAAAAGTTTTAGCTGTCACAGTAATTTCTTCATGCTTTAAAACAGCTTAAATGTAACTATACACCCTTGCCTTATTTAGTAGGCTAAACGCAGATCTATGAATATGCAAATTAGTCGCCGCTTCTATTCATTTGCACAGCTTGGACAATACACTTGTTAAGTTTATTTTTACTTAAACATGTATGTTGAAACAACTTAATTTTTTGGGGTGTTACCAACTGAAGTAAATCCAACTTTTACATTTTACTTTGTAGATATGAATATGTGAGTAGATATTGGTTTTGTAAGTCAATTCAACCTACTATTTTAAGTTTTGGCTTAAAAAAGTTGACATAACTTAAAAAATCAAGTTGAAGTTGTTTTACTTATTTTTTTTTAAGTTAAAGTAACATAAAAAGACATGTTGATTTAGACAAAAATGCTGCATATTTTTACAGTATAATGTCTACAGTATAACTCGAACTACTGATCCATGCGTTTAACTGTGTTGATATGTTTGGCTACATGTTTGTGACGTTGAAAACCAAGGCGATTTTAAACCGCGTGAATGAGACTGAAATTGAAATTTTCAGAATTTATGGAGAAAATACTCTCAATGGTGTTGAATGATGAATTTGCACATGGTTTGTTTTAAAACATATTAAAAACACCACTTAGACATATAAACAACAATAAAAACCTCAAAACAAATTAATTTACATGGCCTTACTCAGTCAACATTAAAGTCGCCATGAAACAGAAGTAGGGATTGTCTTATTTTTTCCCTTGTTGACATATATCCAAGTGAAACGGCTTCTGAAATGAATAAAGGTAGGGCTGAACTTAAATTCATCCATTGAGAACTGGTTGGATTGTTTGAAGTTGGGTCATGTTGCTATTTGCTAATCGTTGGCAATGCAATCTTTTTCCGGACCGCCCACTTGCCATACCATATGACCAGAAGTAAAGAGGGATCGTTTCGACGAGAGGAGGAGATTTGCATTTTTGATTAAAGATTATGGGGGCACATTTTTTTTAAATAATGAAGCTCACAAAAAGTAATTTTGTAAAAATACCACAATATTTCAAAGCAAATTCCAGTTTTTCATTTCAATTTCAATGCGACTTTACAGATATCAATGTTATATTTTTACAGAGTGTTCTTTACAGAAGAAAAGTTTTCACAGACTGGGTCACAAATACATAACTGGGAACTCTATTAGGTCTCCTTAGCTATGAATGATAACAGTTTTCCTCTGGGGAGTTTGAAAGTGCATGGCAAATGCTACTTGCCATGCATAATTAGAACGACATGCCAAGATGATAAATGTATTTCATGCTTTAAATAAGTGGTGAAAAAATGATATGCATCACTGACTGCACACGAGAAAGCTGACAAAATTAAATAAACCTTCAGTGTAATCAAATCATGGGTTTATTATGGCATATGTGCATTTGTCAGTGTATACCGTGATACAAAGAGATAATAAATGCTCAGCTAGCAAAACTTAATATCTAAGAGAGAGTCTATGAAACCTCTGTCATATCACACATCAAACCTACATCATTAATCTGTAATCAGACTCTACTGCTGATGGTTATAGAGGTGTAGAGGATTATAGAGAATAGCATCTCTGAGCCACACAGAGCAACTACCTGCAATTCAGAACCGTAGTTACCAAGGCAACTGGATGGTCATGTGACCCATTCTGAATAAGGAATCTCTCTCTCACTCTCTTTCTCTCTCTCTCTCTCTCTCTCTCTCTCTCTCTCTCTCTCTCTCTCTCTCTCTCTCTATATATATATATATATATATATATATATATATATATATATATATATATATATATATATATATATATATATATTTCCCTGTTGGCTTCTTTAGCATTCCTGAGCTCAGCAACCAGCTATGTGCTGATACACTTGCATTGACACACACATTACGGTAATCATGTGAAGGAAATGTGTGAGTTGATGATTTCTCACACAAAGATGACAATGGAAACATGGCAACAGCCTCTTGCTGTCTGTGTGTAGGGGGAACAATAGACACGATCTGTCCCATCTCCTCTGATTAAAGCAGACAGCAGCACGCTGTTTCAGCGTTAAACAATACGCTGCAGTGCTGTGTTTGTGTGTGTGCTCATCTGTACGGTGGGGTAGAAATTCACTTGTTGTATGAAACCTGCTGATTAAGAGTACATTTGATCCTGAAACAGCTTGCAAGCTGTGTGTGCAGACACGTTCTGTGTGTGTAGTATATGAAATACCCATCACTTATTTCAGAAGGAAAGAAAAGTAGAAAAGTAAGTAGGAAAATACATGTTGAAACAAAACCCCAGGATAGAGCTGCATTGTGGAAGCTAGGTGCCAAGACAGTGCTGCACCTTGGAGTCTAAGCCCCAGAACAGAGGTTCTGGGTTTAGATTAGACCACAGGAGCTGCATGATTTAGTCTAGACCTTAGGACAGAGTTGATGGGATTAGACTAGACCCCAGGACGGAGCTGCTGGGTTTAGATTAGACTCCAGGAGAGAGCTGCTGGGTTTAGACTAGATCCAGGACAGAGCTGCTGGGTTTAGACTAGATCCAGGACAGAGCTGCTGGGTTTAGTCTAGACCACAGGACAGAGCTGCTAGGTTAAGACTAGATCCAGGACAAACCTGCTGGGTTTAAACTAGGACCCAGGACAAAGCTGTATGGTTTAGATTAGACTCCAGGACAGAGCTGCTGGGTTAAGACTAGATCCAGGACAGAGCTGCTGGGTTTAGACTAAATCCAGGACAGAGCTGCTGGGTTTAGTCTAGACCCCAGGACAGAGCTGCTAGGTTAAGACTAGATCCAGGACAAAGCTGCTGGGTTTAACTAGAACCCAGGACAAAGCTGTATGGTTTAGATTAGACTCCAGGACAGAGCTGCTGGGTTAAGACTAGATCCAGGACAGGGCTGCTTAGTTTAGACTAAATCCAGAACAAAGCTGTATGGTTTAGATTAGACTCCAGGACAGAGCTGCATTGTGGAGGCTAGGTGCCAAGACAGTGCTGCACCTTTGAGTCTAGGCCCCAGAACAGAGCTTCTTGGTTTAGATTAGACCACGGGAGCTGCAGAATTTAGTCTAGAACTTAGGACAGAGCTGCTTGGTTCAGACTAGACCCCAGGACAGACTTGCTGGGTTTAGACTATCCAGGACAGAACTGCTTGGTTTAGATTAGACTCCAGGACAGAGCTGCTGGGTTTAGACTAGATCCAGGAGAGAGGTGCTTGATTTAGACCAGATCCAGGACAGAGCTGCTTGGTTTAGACTAGATCCAGGACAGAGCTGTGTGGTTTAGATTGAACCCAGGAGAGAGCTGCTGGGTTCAAACTGGACCACAGAACATACCTGAATGGTTTAGACTAGATTCCATGACAGAGCTGCATGGTTTAGACTACATCCAGGACAGAGCTGCTGGGTTTAAACTAGACCCCAGGCCAGAGCTGCTGGGTTACGACTAGATCCAGGACAGAGCTGCATGGTTTAGACTAGACCCCAGGACAGAACTGCTGGGTGTAGACTAGATCCAAGATAGAGCTGCTTGATTTAGAGTAGATCCAGGACAAAGTTGATTGGTTTAGATTAGACTCCAGGACAGAGCTGCTTGGTTTAGACTAGACCACAGGACAGAGCTGCATGGTTTAGACTAGACTCCAGGACACAGCTGCTTGGTTTAGACTAGACTACAGGACAGAGCTGCTGGGTTTAGAGTGGACCACAGAACTGAAAGGTTTATATTAGGCCTGAGGACAGAGCTGCTTGGTTTAGAGTTGTTACAGGACAAAGCTGCATGGTTTAGATTAGACTCCAGGACAGAGCTGCTTGGTTTAGACTAGACTCCAAGAGAGATCTGCATGGTTTAGACTGAACCTAATGAAAGAGCTGCTGGGTTCAGACTGGATCACATAACTGAATGGTTTATATTAGACCTGAGGACAGAGCTGCTTGGTTTAGACTAGATCCAGTACAAAACTGCATGGTTTAGATTAAACTCCATGACAGAACTGTGTGGTTTAGACTGAACCCCAGGGGAGAGCTGCTGGGTTCAGACTAGACCACAGAACTGAATGGTTTATATTAGACCCGAGGACAGAGATGCATGGTGTACACTAGATCCGGGACAGAGCTGTATGGTTTAGACTAGACCCATTACAGAGTTGGATGGTTTAGACTAGACCTATTACGGAGCTGTATGGTTTAGACTAGACGCATTATGGAACTGTATGGTTTAGATTAGAGCCATTACAGAGATGGATGGTTTAGACTAGACCCATTATGTAGCTGTATGGTTTAGACTAGACCCATTATGGAGCTGTAAGGTTTAGATTAAACCCATTATGGAGCTGCAGCCCATGAATGTACTTTGGTTTGGCCATATAAAGGTGTGTGCCATTGAATCAAAATATTTCTTCAACATACACACACATTGGGCTTGGGGCAGGGGATTGGGAACTGGAGCAGAAAATCTGACCCAATCACTGTGCTGTAACTGCAGTAAAGCATGCTGAGAACACACTTTCAACGCATTTTATATTCAAATACTGACTGTGCAAACTACAACATTAATATCACCTTTTCATTATGACATATTACATTTTAGTCCATTGTTTGCATGTAGGTCAAATAGATGATAAACAAACATGAACTGCAAATATATTGTATCCACATGAATACACATCCACGTAACATGTAGGCTAACATAATCATAAGTGAGCAAAAGATAAATCACATTTTTTCAGACTGATTATGTGCATGCATGTATGTTGACTGTATAGCTCCAGGTCAGCAGAGAGCAGTGTGGGGTTTGTATTTCATGCTTTAGTGAGGATAAGTCAATGAAGGAAAGGAAGTAAACAGTGAACATGACAGGTCATAGTACGTGACACACGCTAATAACTCTCGACATGTCCTCAAACAAAACGCACATACACGCACACCCAAGCTCATAACCCTAGAGATGTACTCAAACAAAACACACACTAGCACATTGTTGCTCTGGCCTCTGCAAATAGGAGATCAAGCTAATGAATAACTTCAGTTCACAGAGCAAAGACTGAAACTGGAAGATCCTGAATGGCTGAGATGATTTGATAAGTAAATATTATTATTAAACCTTAACCAGATTGGTTCGGTTGAGGTTAAACATCTTTTACGAGAGAGGCCTGACCAAGACTAATATACGAATGCATATAAATAGGGGTGATATAATGATCATTTTACCGCATTGATCATTTTAAATCCACTTTGTATAATAAGATCTTAAAGGTTTGGGACAGAAAAATAGTGCAGCAGGGTTAAAAAAGATAAAGAAGGAAACCTTCCAAGAATAGCCTCTAATGAATTTATTACACTCACTAAGTATGTGTATAGATAGGGAGGGCCAGACGTCTTTTAAATGAGTCACCTGGTGATTATTATGTTTGTGTTTGCTTTATTGATTATTCTTGTTCACGTTCACACTGATAATCTGTACAAAAGGTAGAGCTGTAGTGCAGATCTGCTTTTATGATGAATGAGATTATCTGAAATATTCAGGACTTTAAGGTTTCATTTCAAAATTATTTAATAAAAATAGTATAGACGTGTTTAAGTTTAAGGCCAGAAATGTGGGTATGCATTGATCCCTGCTTCCTGATCTGGATTCAGTATGCACAGTTTAGATTCTTATTAACCAGAGACTAAATAACTGTGCACTAATCATTAAGTCAAAGATTTTAATAATAACTAATATGATAATAATTTCAAATCTGATTTGGATGAGCATCAGGTTTACATGCATCAGCACATTTGAATTTTATTGAATTGCCTGGCAACTGCAGTTAATGACTTATTATTGGGTTAAAGATTAGTTTATTAAAAAATATTATTGTTAGAAAATGCCATTGTTTATTTAACATAGGTGTGTTTTATCAAACTGCTTTTACCATGGTTAAATAATTGCATTAGTGTTTATGTATTAACTTATATCTTTGTTTTTATGGATATATTTGTATTGTAGTTTCAGTATCTGGGGTTGTATTTACACCTTTGGATGCATTTTGTGTTGATTTGTAGCACTTTGGGTTTGCAGCACGCACTTATTTTGACAAGACACGTGATGCACATAGGTTAACTCGACACGCCGAACACATATTTTGAAATGACGAACCACACACATGACGGGCTACTGGCTACATATATGTTGTGATGCACCTCGCATCATGCGCCCTCGAAAAAATAAGTCACCGGCTGCCACTGATCTTATTGCATAATCCAGAGGTCTTCAAAGGTGTGATCTGCCAGTTAAAACTGTTCTGGATAAAGCCCCAGTACAGCATTTAACTATTTATTGACCCTATTTATTATTGAGTCAACAATATGAAGCACGGCAAGAATGTAGCTTGATATTCTAATGCTTTTTCAAGGCCATAATATTGGATTGTTGTTGTTGTTTATTTTTTGAAGAAAATATCAGGACCTTGAGTGTATGTGTGACTCAATGAAAATATTATGAGACATTGAAGCTTTTCTTTTGGTCCTTAATAAACATTTTATGCAACATAACATTATATAGACCTCACACAAAAACACCCCAAAACTTAGGTGTTTCAGGACCCTTCAACACATTTCTGCAACTGTCAGTCATATCTTTCATATATGCATTGATTTTATGTCAAATAAGAAATAAATGTATTGGGTTTTTTGTGTATAAACAAGTAGTTTGTTTGACGGTTTAGCAGTAACAACATAAACAAAGGCTTTCGTGGAACACACGTAACTTCCAATAAACTCCACAAAGAATCAATAACAATAGAGTCCTTTAAGAGTAGTTTATTTCTGATAACATGCAAAATAAACAACAAGTAGATTACCTTAGTTCATATTTTATAGCTAATGTGTATAAAAAAACTACACTGAGGTAACCTTAAAATGTGTACTATGATGTATACAATGTTAACTACAGACCGGCTGCCAAACCTCCATTCAAATAGCAGTGATCCACGATCGCCGTCTTCCCGTCTTTAGGAAACCAAAACATTTGGTATGTTCAAGGTAACGTTATTTGTTCCAGAGTTCAGTTTAGACACTAGTCAGACCATTAAACAAACAGGACCGGAAGTAAAGTTCCGACCAGATGCGTAATGTTGGGTACACACCAAAAGATAATCGGGCTGATTATCCCCGCTTCCGACAATCCTAGCTATGTTTATTTATTTATTTATTTATTTTATTTAAAGCTCACGTAACACACGCTGTTTCTGCATTTCTGATGTTAATCTGGAGTACCTATAGAGTAGTATGACATCCTTTATATCTCTGAAGAGTCTTTAGTTTAATCAGAATTATAAAAGAAAGATTAGCTTTACCGAATCTTTCCGATAACGTAAGAAAAAATGAAGAAGGAGGAGTTACTACCGCAGGAGGAGCTAGTACGAGTCATGCAACACTATACAACACTGTTTTAACTACATGTTCGTGTCATTTATATAATATACACGCGCCTATTTCCAACATAAGACAGAAGTCTTACTTACCACGTGTAACTAGTCATGACCCGGTTCTGAAAATCCACAGCATCAAACACACTCGCAAAACTCCGCTGCTAATCCGGATAATAAACTATATCCATTGTTTCCATAAGGCTGGATGTCTTCTCCTTACATCCAAAAACACACTTCTTCTTGTGCCATTGTTGACTTTTGAAATTAAACAAAGCTGAGTGGCGTGATAAGCTGTTAGCAAGCTCTAGCGTCTCCCGCTGACTGACGGCTGGGCGGGGTTTTCCGGGGGAAGTTTTCAGGCGGAAGCCCATATAAAGAAGTGATACGTATGGAAAACCCCTGAAACGTCAGTTAGAACTGTAATCGAAAAAAACTAGCCGAAACTTGTACGAACCCTGGCGAAGCGCATTCGGCACAGAAATACTCTGAAACACGCCCAACTGCGGTTTTGACACTTTGCCTACGTTTAGCATGAGGAAACAACTCTATAACTGTGTTAATAAGTCAAAATGCTTGAAATACCATTAAACCCCCCCTTTAATGTCCCGATTATCTTAATGGTTCTACAGATTATCTTGTCAGTTTTTCCCTTGGTGTGAGGTGTGTTGAGAGTGTCCGTACCTGATCGGAAGAACGTCGGAGCCGCCCCGATTGCGAATCGTAAATATTAAACATGTTAAATATTTACAAATAGAAATCCTAATGTGTGCTCTTGAGATTATCACGTTAAACAAAACAATATCCAATCAGAAAGCGAGATGTTGGAAGACGGAAGCAGTCATGGTGCAGCACAAAGTGAAGTTGATGTGGACAGCATGAGGATCAGCATGTTGTTTTGTGGCAACAGCACGAATGTTTAAACAAGGTGAAAATCATTGCATGCTGCATATTACCCGCCATGCTTGTTCTGAAGTCTCGCGAGATTTTGCGAGATTTCCTGTGTTCACAGTCGAGACTCTGGTTGAAAATCTGTTTGTGTGTGGTGTGCTGTCCTTGACACATCATGGCACACCATACACTATTGGAGCAAAACGGTTAAATCTAGGATTTTTTATACTCACATTTTGAAAATCTTATAAGATGTAAAAAACCTTTTGGTGTGTACCCAGCATAACCGCGACAATGCACATGCGTCCGATGAAACCGTCTATACACTTTATCATTTTATATCATTTACCTTTAAATGGAAAGGTGAGAAAGAAATAAGCATGTGAACTACAAATACTAAATGTTTTGTGATACATTTTACATTAGTTTACAAATAAATACATCATAAATTATTTTGTAGAGCAGATTATTCTCATACATTAACTTTTATTTTGAAGATGGGTTTAATGGTACAGTACAGTGCCACAGAACACATGCAAACTAAAGCCAACACAAACTAACCTTGAATAAAAAAAACGAAACATTTCTTAACGTGGGCACAATAAAAATGACTATGATGCTTAGTCCACAGTTTATTGCATCCCTATGTGAACATATCGTATATTGTAAAACAACACATTGTCTTTATTCACTGTTATTCACTGTGGAACCATTTAAGCCCACCTTATGAGTTTCAATGTAATTACAAACTGTAATGAATTTCTGATAACACATCTTTGTGCGCTTTCTTTTTACCAATCTTTTAACTTAACTTACTACCTAATTTACTATATTTAGATAGGCCTACAAATGGCAATGTGTAGCAATATTAAACGATAGATGTCTGCTGCTTGCTTGATTGTCAGGATCTCAGCAAGAAAATAAAAAAGATAAAAAACTAAGGCACCGGTCCAAGAATTTGAAAAGGCATGTCGCCTTTACCAAGAGCAGAGTAAAAATAGCAAATCAGTTTGAAGAAATCGTCTTTGAGGGAGAAAGTTAAGTTTTTTTTCCTGTCACTGAATAAATATATTGATGTTTTATTATAAAATTTATATTTTGTGATTGAATCATGATGTGGGCGTATTTGGAACACATGCAGGCTTAAATAGTGCCAAAGTAAGCCCACTCCAGACTTTTGACTTTATTCATAAAATATCCTTTTTTTATATCTCAAATGTGCATCAACTAATTAATACATTTTTAAAGAGAGATAAATCTTATTTTAACAATATTTTTTCTTAATAAATCATCTCATTATCTATGACAAACACCTAAACTAAGATTAGCTAGGGACTATTTTTTGCTGACAGTGTACACATTGCCCATTGCACACCTTAAGTGCTGCTGGTTATTTATTCTTGTGTTACAATTGACCGGAAAATAACAATTTAGAATAGTGATGCACCGATGTATCGGCCGCCGATATTTATCGGCCGATTTTTGATGAATTTGAAACCATCGGCATATCGGCAATAGCACGAGAAAGGCAGATACCGATTGTTTATTAATTAACTGCATAAAGAAATCCATTATATGTTAAAAATAGTTAATGTTGTTAATAAAATAAATGCTGAATAGCAAAAACCACCTTTGAAGGTTGTCATGCTGTCTTATTATATTTGTTTTTGCTTAATTTGTGCCTCTCTTATTATGTTGGTCAGTTGAATGTTAATTAGATCCAATTCATGTTCAGTAAAAATAATTTGATGCAGAAATAAACTAGCTAATAGACCAACTGTATAGTATTGTATACAAGTGTTTAATATCGGTATCGGCATCGATATCGGCCAGAGGTTGTCTGTTTAAATCGGTATCGGCAAAAAAATTCCGATCGGTGCATCCCTAATTTAGAACCATGGTTTAAAACTGCAATTACATTTAATTAAAGAGGTTTTCCTGAAATTTAGCACAGACGATAACAAAAAAAATAAAATTTTACACTCATTTTACAACAGCTTTGAATGAACCAGAATTTACTTAATAAAGCATTTAGTGTCTTGAGAAACATAAAAACTTTGACCTGGTAAAAATCCTTCATCTCACATACACAGAGCATCTCTCCGGATGGAAATTGTTCTAATGAAAACAACAGGGAGGGAACATAAACACCACTGGCAGACCAAAACACACACAGAAAGACCTTGAGATTCTTTCTTCAACAATGTATTGACCTCACATTAAACTGATGACTGTTTAGCTGCTCACTGATAGAAAAATGGTCCGTGACTTTGAGTGTAAGTATGTTTGTTTAAGACTGTCATTGTTTCCAACAAAATCCTCCGAGATAGTTACACACACAATCTCTAAACCTCACCCAGAATTGATTTGTACCTTTTGTGACAGTGGACTTTTCAATTCCTTATGCATACAGTATATGCGTGTGCGTGCTAACCCTAACCCAGCTAAAAAATCATTTTTGTGATTTACATACTCAATCTGTGAAAATATAACCGTGATATCTTTAATATTGACCGAGTAAGGCCATGTCAAATATTGAAATTAAAGTGAACTCAATGATTAAAATCAAACTTTGATGCTCCAAATCTCACATTTTAAGAGACTTTCGCCTGGATTCACAGACAGATATATATATACAGTATCTGTAATGTTACATATTTGTAAGGCTCTTTGAAGATAAGACAGGCACATAATGCTGTCTTGAATATCTGAGATTTAGTCTAAACATAATCCGCACATCAACGGAAAAAGTGAGATACACAAATCTACACAATGTTTATATTTTCATTCTTGAAGGAAACTTGCTGTACAAAAAAGGCCACTGTATTGTTCATAAGAACAGGCCTTGATTTTATACACTCTGTATCCTGTGCGTAAAGGTGGTTTAGTGTTAAAATACGCCTTTGCATCTGCCTGGATACAGTAAAACATCTGCCGTGTCCCTTCACTATGTTCCAGAACTGAAGTTATAATAATAATATGTTTTTGTATGGGCTGCATTCGAGAGTGTGAATATTCATAAATGGTATTATTATACAAAACAAAGTATTTATGAATTAATGATATGCCAGTGAATGTTACACTTGCACATCTCCTAAATGAATTCATTTTGAAACGATTATTATATCATTAACGTTTACCTGAGTAAATGTACTGTAACCAGCTTAGCTAGTTTATCACATACATTTATTTTTAGTTTGCACGAGTTACATTGGAGCTTTAAAAATCTGTTAACAGTCAATTAATAGCCCCCTGCAATCGTAAAAAAAGTGCAAGCATATAATAAACACATGTTTTCATTATAAAGGCATAATGTGTGCTTTGTAGATGAATATTATGTGTGTTTTGAAAGTGAATTATTTTATAATATTTATTTATGTTATATTATAATCTGCATGACCCTGTTGTTGCTTTTCTTGACGACACATGTGCATTACAAATGAATATCAGTGACGTCCACTTCAACGGATATCCTGGGAGTAGGGAGCACCTGTTGTCCTTAATAGTCTCCCTTGAACCAAAGCTGAAATGTGATTGGTTGCATTACATGTCAGTCAGACACACTCTTGGCCAATAAAAGCTGTTTTTGTTGTGAATCTGATACTCTGGATATGTAAATACAGTAGACGACATTCGGTTAATTTGTTATTTTTAAATGGCGGTAAATTTGTCTATTTTATTGTTTTATACTGTTGTCTGATGTCTACTTATGATGTTCGCGTGGTTTTTACATTCAAAAACATCAAAAGCAATAAGTAATAGGCTATTTTGTAACATGAATTAGTGGCTGTCTGGAGAAATGGTTCGTTTGAAGGGGCGGCCGCACTGAAGACCTGGACGTAAACGCCCACTGCAATGATTGGACAGCTTCATTCCCCGGGCAAATGTTTTAAAAAATTAATGTGTAAAAATAGCAGCCGAACACATATATATTTTTGAGCCACAAAAGATTCTGGGTGCTAAAGATGATACACATAAATGACAATACGTATAGTAAAGTAGAAACAAAAATTTAAACTCGACGTGACTAAATTACCATATACAACACAGTAAGCGCGCATCAGAATCTAAACTGCGGCTGATAAATCCTTATCAATAACTTTGCATATTTCTATTGTGCTTGTGAGGTTGCTCTGACATACACGTAACGTTACATACCACAGTTATATGATAAAAAAGCTTTGTTGGGTGTTTGACCTTTCAAACGCAACTCGCCTAAAATACCGTATACAACACAGTAAGCGGGCATCAGAATCTAAACTGCGGCTGATAAATCCTTATCAATAACTTTTTATATTTCAACCGTTAAATTAAAGTCGTGTTGTTAAGTGTTGTACCTTTATTAATCGTTTAATGTTTTTAGTACATTAAAACAGTCAAACATACGTGTTCAGACACGGATGTTACAATAGACATATCAAGCAATCTCTTCTAACAAAGCAATAGTGAAACGCAGTAACTTAAATAAACTTACTGTGTATACTGCTGTGTCATTTTTGTCAGATCCAATATTAGTGGTGTTTTTAATCACAGTCTCTCTGCAAATCCAGCATCGACTTCTTTACAAATGAATCCGTGTACACAAAGTAAACAAATGCGAGCTGGAACTTCTTCAAAAGCAAACTTTATCCACGCATTCCTAATGTTGAGCCTCCGTTATCCAGCGTCTGTGTTCTTCCCATAGACTGTTCTTCCACAACCGAAAATGTGTTTCCATGTATACTTCATATCACCGCGTCAAAATAAAAGTCTCTCAGAAAAAATGTATTTAAAAGTCATTTTGGTTACATTTGGCAATCTTTAAAGACATGTTTACTTATTGTTGAGACACACGTGTGTCACGCGAAGCTGTGGGAGGGGCTACAAAAGTGGTTCCTTGTATTTAGCTATGAGGAGGTGCTTCAATTCTACTTTGACGTCATATTTTTTTCGAATTCCACAGTTGGTCGTTATACTGGCTTGGTGCCAAAAACTGTTATATTTCAGCAGCACAGACGTTTTCAGTTCTGAAACTTGCAGGATGTTCATTTAAGTATGATGACCTCTTATATAACAAATTATCAAGTTAAAATTGAGTATTTGATTCACCGCTCCTTTAACTGTTATTCTCTACATTGTATACTGTAGCCTCTGTAAACGTGAGTTGGATGAAAGTTTACTGGTAGTAGTTTACTGGTCCAAGTTAAAGGTGGAATGTGTAACTTTTAGAAGAATTTCTTGACAGAAATATATAATATACATACCTACATTATCAGTGGTTTAAAAAACCTTACAAAATTAACTGTATTGTTTTTTATTATCTTAGAATGAGCAGTTTTTATCTACATACACCGCGGGTCCCCTTACAGTCGCCACCATGTTTCTACACTGGCCCTAAACCATAGACTGTAAAAAAAATGGACGATGCCCATTCGCTCTCTTCCATTGGTGAAAAGTGAAGCCGCCAGTGTCCCGATACGACGCTGACATCTTGGGTCTTGAGTCTGCGCAGTAGCGATTTTCGCGACCAGTCCTGTGCAGTAGTGAGCAGGAAGTAAACCCGCAAAATCAAGGCCCCACCCTCGCTCTCGCAGAATGCCCAGATCACATCTGTCAATCATGACGTAACACCACCGTTTATATAGCATTAAATAACTAACTAAAACAAACTTATTTTAAAAACAAACACTTGAATTTGCATCAGCGTGATAAAAACTACAGTTAAATATAGCTGCAAGCAGCGATACCGGGGTCAAGCCAAACATGGCAAAAAATTATTCATACGTGATGACTGTCATGATTTAAGATCTAAGTTTGCATTAGTTTTATGAAAAAAAAGCAATTTTTTCGTATATTGAGACCACTAGGTGGCGCTGTGCCGAAACAATAGATGGTGCCTCAGGTCATGACTGTGATGACACATACCAAATTTAATGTAAATACGATAATGCGATACGGAGATATAGCCTTTAATGACTTGACCACTAGGGGGCACTGACCAAACAATAAATGGTGACTCAGGTCTTGATTGTGATGACACCCACCAAATTTGGTGTAAATACGATAAAGAGATGCAGAGATATAGCTTCAAATCTCTTGACCACTAGGGGGCGCCAAAAAGTTTACAAGTCCTCCCAGAACATGTTGCTGATGAACCATACCAAGTTTCATAACAATACGCAATTGCGTTTCTGAAATACTTGAACTTAAAGAAAAAATTCAAAATGGCCGACACACAAAATGGCCGACCAAAAACCATTTGTTATCGTTTGACTCGGCATGCCTCACCAAATCTAACAAGACCAGTCTCATAATTTTACATTCAAGTTTGCAGTAGTTATAAGCAAAAATAGACATGTTTTATATCTCGTGACCAGTAGGGGGCAGTGTGACGAAATGGTGCATGCACCCTCAGGTCATCACTGTTATGACATATACCAAGTCTCATATCAATACGCAAAAGTTTTGCGAAGATACAGGCTCAAACACATTTTGGCGTGCTCGCCCTCGCATTCTTTGATGCGTTATACGACAACGGATAGGTCTACCGAAAAGCTTTTGATAACTTTTTGTCTAGAGTGTCTCTAGATGATGCATACCAAAAATTAAGCCAATCACACGAGCGCTCTAGGAGGAGTTAGAAAAAGTAGGTGTTCAATATAATTCAAAATGGCCGACAGGAAGTAGGTTTGACTCAGACATATTTGGTACAGTCGGACTCAGCACGAGCCAAGGAATCAGTAGAGTGAATTCTTATGTCAGTGTGGCAATTTAATTAAATTATATAAATATTTTAAACAATTTATTTACATATCCTGACCACTAGGTGGCGCTGTCCTAAAGATTTATAGGTGCGTTCAGAACATGTCACCGATGAACCATGCCAAATGTCGTAGCAATACGCCATTCGGTTTGTGAAATACTGAACTTAATGAGAAAATTCAAAATGGCCGACACCCAAAATGGCCGACCGAAAACGGTTTGGTATCGTTTGACTCGGCATGCCTCAAGGAATCTAACAAGACCTCCTTCATGATTTTAGACTCAAGTTTGAAGTAGTTATAAGCGAAAATAGGCATTTTTCGAATCTCGTGACCACTAGGTGGCGCTGTGACGAAACGTTGCAGGCACCCTCAGGTCATGACTGTTATGACATATACCAAGTTTCGTGTCGATACACAAAAGTTTTGCGAAGATACGGCCTCACGTCCGTTTTGGCGTGCTCGCCGCCATATATGTTGTCAATTTATATGAGAACGCATTGGTCTATCAAAAAGCTTTTGATAACTTTTTGTCTGGGGTGTCTCTAGATGCTACATACCAAAGGACATGCAAATCGGACAAACGGTCTAGGAGGAGTTCGAAAAAGTAGGTTTTACGAAAAATTCAAAATGGCGGAAAGATGTGCATGAGACAAATGACATCAATGTGTGCAATTGAATCATCATGAGCCAAGGATTCAGAGGAAACAAGAATTTAGTTTCTAGGTCTCACGGGTCAGAAGTTGTGAGCATGAACATTAGTGGATTTTTGGACTGTTGGTGGCGCTAGAGGGTTTGAGTCAGACACACCAATGTTGCTATAGTAACTTCTGAGACTGTCCTCTACATGTGTGCCAAATTTCATAACTTTCCTATGTACGGTTCTATGGGCTGCCATTGAATTTCGGCGGAAGAACGAGGAAGAAAAATAATAATAAGAATATAGCTGCAAGCAGCGATACCGGGGTCAAGCCAAACATGGCAAAAAATGATTCATACGTGATGACTGCCATGATTTAACATCTAAGTTTGCATTAGTTTTATGAAAAAAAGCAATTTTTTCGTATCTTGAGACCACTAGGTGGCACTGTGCCGAAAGAATAGATGGTGACTCAGGTCATGACTGTGATGACACATACCAAATTTAGTGTAAATACAATAAAGCGATACGGAGATATAGCCTTAAATGACTTGACCACTAGGTGGCACTGACCAAAAAATTAATTGTGACTCAGGTCATGACTGTGATGACACATACCAAATTTAGTGTAAATACAATAAAGCGATACGGAGATATAGCCTTAAATGACTTGACCACTAGGGGGCACTGACCAAACAATAAATTGTGACTCAGGTCTTGATTGTGATGACACCCACCAAATTTGGTGTTAATATGATAAAGAGATGAAGAGATATAGCTTCAAATCTCTTGACCACTAGGGGGCGCCGAAAAGTTTACAAGTCCTCCCAGAACATGTTGCTGATGAACCATACCAAGTTTCATAACAATACGCAATTGTGTTTCTGAAATACTTCAATTTAAAGAAAAAATTCAAAATGGCCGACACACAAAATGGCCGACCAAAAACCATTTGGTATCGTTTGACTCGGCATGCCTCACGAAATCTTAAAAGACTAGTCTCATAATTTTACATTCAAGTTTGCAGTAGTTATAAGCAAAAACCGACATATTTTATATCTCGTGACCAGTAGGGGGCAGTGTGACGAAATGGTGCATGCACCCTCAGGTCATCACTGTTATGACATATACCAAGTCTCATATTAATACGCAAAAGTTTTGCGAAGATACAGGCTCAAACACATTTTGGCGTGCTCGCCTCGCATTCTTTGATGCGTTATACGACAACGGATAGGTCTACCGAAAAGCTTTTGATAACTTTTTGTCTAGAGTGTCTCTAGATGATGCCTACCAAAATTCAAGCCAATCAAACAAGCGCTCTAGGAGGAGTTCGAAAAAGTAGGTCTTCAATATAATTCAAAATGGCCGACAGGAAGTAGGTTTGACTCAGACATACTTGGTACAGTCGGACTCAGCATGAGCCAAGGAATCAATAGAGTGAAGTCTTATGTCATAGTGGCAATTTAATCAAATGAAATAAAGATTTAAACAATTTATTTACATATCCTGACCACTAGGTGGCGCCGTCCTAAAGATTTATAGGTGCGCTCAGAACATGTCACTGATGAACCATGCCAAATTTCGTAGCGATACGCCATTCTGTTTTTGAAATACTGAACTTAATGAGAAAATTCAAAATGGCCGACACCCAAAATGGCCGACCGAAAACCGTTTGGTATCGTTTGACTCGGCATGCCTCAAGGAATCTAACAAGACCACCTTCATGATTTTAGACTCAAGTTTGAAGTAGTTATAAGCGAAAGTAGGCATTTTTCGAATCTCGTGACCACTAGGTGGCGCTGTGACGAAACGTTGCAGGCACCCTCAGGTCATGACTGTAATGACATATACCAAGTTTCGTGTCGATACACCAAAGTGTTGCGAAGATACGGCCTCACGTCCGTTTTGGCGTGCTCGCCGCCGTATATGTTGTCACGGTATACGAGAACACATTGGTTTATCAAAAAGCTTTTGATAACTTTTTGTCAGGGGTGTCTATAGATGCTAGATACCAAAGGACATGCAAATCGGACAAACACTCTAGGAGGAGTTCGAAAAAGTAGGTTTTACGGAAAATTCAAAATGGCGGAAAGATGTGCATGACACAAATTACATCAATGTGTGCATTTGAATCATCATGAGCTAAGGATTCAGAGGAAACAAGAATTTAGTTTCTAGGACTCACGGGTCAGAAGTTATGAGCATGAACATAAGTGGATGTTTGGACTGTTGGTGGCGCTAGAGGGTTTGAGTCAGACACACCAAAGTTGCTATAGTAACTTCTGAGACTGTCTTCTACATGTGTGCCAAATTTCATAACTTTCCTACGTACGGTTCTATGGGCTGCCATTGACTTTTGGGTGGAAGAACGAGGAACAAGAATAAATATAGCTGCAAGCAGCGATACCGGGGTCAAGCCAAACATGGCAAAAAATGATTCATACGTGACGACTGTCATGATTTAAGATCTAAGTTTGCATTAGTTGTAGGAAAAAAATAGCATTTTTTCCGTATCTTGAGACCACTATGTGGCACTGTGCCGAAACAATAGATAGTGCCTCAAGTCATGACTGTGATGACACATACCAAATTTAGTGTAAATACGATAAAGCGATACGGAGATATAGCCTTAAATGACTTGACCACTAGGGGGCACTGACCAAACAATAAATTGTGACTCAGGTCTTGATTGTGATGACACCCACCAAATTTGGTGTAAATACGATAAAGAGATGCAGAGATATAGCTTCAAATCTCTTGACCACTAGGGGGCGCCGAAAAGTTTACAAGTCCTCCCAGAACATGTTGCTGATGAACCATACCAAGTTTCATAACAATACGCAATTGCGTTTCTGAAATACTTGAACTTAAAGAAAAAATTCAAAATGGCCGACACACAAAATGGCCGACCAAAAACCATTTGGTATCGTTTGACTCGGCATGCCTCACGAAATCTAACAAGACCAGTCTCATAATTTTACATTCAGGTTTGCAGTAGTTATAAGCAAAATAGAATTTTTTTATATCTCGTGACCAGTAGGGGGCAGTGTGACGAAATGGTGCATGCACCCTCAGGTCATCACTGTTATGACATATACCAAGTCTCATATTAATACGCAAAAGTTTTGCGAAGATACAGGCTCAAACACATTTTGGCGTGCTCGCCCTCGCATTCTTTGATGCGTTATACGACAAAGGATAGGTCTACGGAAAAGCTTTTGATAACTTTTTGTCTAGAGTGTCTCTAGATGATGCATACCAAAAATCAAGCCAATCACACGAGCGCTCTAGGAGGAGTTCGAAAAAGTAGGTGTTCAATATAATTCAAAATGGCCGACAGGAAGTAGGTTTGACTCAGACATATTTGGTACAGTCGGACTCAGCATGAGCCAAGGAATCAATAGAGTGAAGTCTTATGTCATAGTGGCAATTTAATCAAATGATACAAAGATTTTAAACAATTTATTTACATATCCTGACCACTAGGTGGCGCCGTCCTAAAGATTTATAGGTGCGCTCAGAACATGTCACTGATGAACCATGCCAAATTTCGTAGCGATACGCCATTCTGTTTGTGAAATACTGAACTTAATGAGAAAATTCAAAATGGCCGACACCCAAAATGGCCGACCGAAAACCGTTTGGTATCGTTTGACTCGGCATGCCTCAAGGAATCTAACAAGACCACCTTCATGATTTTAGACTCAAGTTTGAAGTAGTTATAAGCGAAAATAGGCATTTTTCGAATCTCGTGACCACTAGGTGGCGCTGTGACGAAACGTTGCAGGCACCCTCAGGTCATGACTGTTATGACATATACCAAGTTTCATGTTGATACAAGAAAGTTTTGCGAAGATACGGCCTCACGTCCGTTTTGGCGTGCTCGCCGCCATATATGTTGTCAATTTATATGAGAACGCATTGATCTATTAAAAAGCTTTTGATAACTTTTTGTCTTGGGTGTCTCTAGATGCTACATACCAAAGGACATGCAAATCGGACAAACGGTCTAGGAGGAGTTCGAAAAAGTAGGTTTTACGAAAAATTCAAAATGGCGGACAGATGTGCATGACACACATGACATCAATGTGTGCATTTTAATCATCATGAGCCAAGGATTCAGAGGAAACAAGAATTTAGTTTCTAGGACTCATGGGTCAGAAGTTATGAGCATGAACATAAGTGGATTTTTGGACTGTTGGTGGCGCTAGAGGGTTTGAGTCAGACACACCAATGTTGCTATAGTAACTTCTGAGACTGTCCTCTACATGTGTGCCAAATTTCATAACTTTCCTACGTACGGTTCTATGGGCTGCCATTGACTTTCGGCGGAAGAACGAGGAAGAAAAATAATAATAAGAAAACTAACAATAACAATAGGGTTCTACGCCCCTTCGGGGCTTGACCCCTAATAAGAAAACTAACAATAACAATAGGTGTCTACGCCACTTCGTGGCTTGACCCCTAATAATAATAATAATAATAAGAAAACTAACAATAACAATAGGGTTCTACGCCCCTTCGGGGCTTGACCCCTAAATATAGCTGCAAGCAGCGATACCGGGGTCAAGCCAAACATGGAAAAAAATGATTCATACGTGATGACTGTCATGATTTAAGATCTAAGTTTGCATTAGTTTTAGGAAAAAATATCAATTTTTTTGTATCTTGAGACCACTAGGTGGCGCTGTGCCGAAACAATAGATGGTGCCTCAGGTCATGAGTGTGATGACACATACCAAATTTAGTGTAAATACGATAAACCGATACGGAGATATAGCCTTAAATGACTTGACCACTAGGGGGCACTGACCAAACAATAAATTGTAACTCAGGCCTTGATTGTGATGACACCCACCAAATTTGTTGTAAATACGATAAAGAGATGCAGAGATATAGCTTCAAATCTCTTGACCACTAGGGGGCGCCAAAACGTTTACAAGTCCTCCCAGAACATGTTGCTGATGAACCATACCAAGTTTCATAACAATACGCAATTGCGTTTCTGAAATACTTGAACTTAAAGAAAAAATTCAAAATGGCCGACACACAAAATGGCCGACCAAAAACCATTTGGTATCGTTTGACTCGGTATGCCTCAAGAAATCTAACAAGACCAGTCTCATAATTTTACATTCAAGTTTGCAGTAGTTATAAAGAAAAATAGACATTTTTTATATCTCGTGACCAGTAGGGGGCAGTGTGACGAAATGTTGCATGCACCCTCAGGTCATCACTGTTATGACATATACCAAGTCTCATATTAATACACAAAAGTTTTGCGAAGATACAGGCTCAAACACATTTTGGCGTGCTCGCCCTCGCATTCTTTGATGCGTTATACGAAAACGGATAGGTCTACCGAAAATCTTTTGATAACTTTTTGTCTGGAGTGTCTCTAGATGATGCATACCAAAAATCAAGCCAATCACACGAGCGCTCTAGGAGGAGTTCGAAAAAGTAGGTGTTCAATATAATTCAAAATGGCCGACAGGAAGTAGGTTTGACTCAGACATATTTGGTACAGGTGGACTCAGCATGAGCCAAGGAATCAACAAAGTGAAGTCTTATGTCAGTGTGGCAATTTAATCAAATGATATAAAGATTTTAAACAATTTCTTTACATATCCTGACCACTAGGTGGCGCCGTCCTAAAGATATATAGGTGTGCTCAGAACATGTCACTGATGAACCATGGCAAATTTCGTAGCGATACGCCATTCTCTTTGTGAAATACTGAACTTAATGAGAAAATTCAAAATGGCTGACACCCAAAATGGCCGACCGAAAACCGTTGGGTATCGTTTGACTCGGCATGCCTCAAGGAATCTAACAAGACCACCTTCATGATTTTAGACTCAAGTTTAAAGTAGTTATAAGCGAAAATAGGCATTTTTTGAATCTGGTGACCACTAGGTGGCGCTGTGACAAAACGTTGCAGGCACCCTCAGGTCATGACTGTAATGACATATACCAAGTTTCGTGTCAATACACTAAAGTGTTGCGAAGATACAGCCTCACGTCCGTTTTGGCGTGCTCGCCGCCATATATGTTGTCAATTTATATGAGAACGCATTGGTCTATCAAAAAGCTTTTGATAACTTTTTGTCTGGGGTGTCTTTAGATGCTACATACCAAAGGACATGCAAATCAGACAAACGGTCTAGGAGGAGTTCGAAAAAGTAGGTTTTACGGAAAATTCAAAATGGCGGAAAGATATGCATGACACAAATGACATCAAAGTGTGCAATTGAATCATCATGAGCCAAGGATTCGGAGGAAACAACAATTTAGTTTCTAGGACTCACGGGTCAGAAGTTATGAGCATGAACATAAGTGGATTTTTGGACTGTTGGTGGCGCTAGAGGGTTTGAGTCAGACACACCAATGTTGCTATAGTAACTTCTGAGACCGTCCTCTACATGTGTGCCAAATTTCATAACTTTCCTACGTACGGTTCTATGGGCTGCCATTGACTTCAATGGAGGAAGAAGGAAGAAGAATAATAATAAGAAAACTAACAGATACAATAGGTGTCTACGCCACTTCGTGGCTTGACCCCTAACAATAATAATAAATATAGCTGCAAGCAGCGATACCGGGGTCAAGCCAAACATGGCAAAAAATGATTCATACGTGATGACTGTCATGATTTCACATCTAAGTTTGCAATATTTTTATGAAAAAATAGCAATTTTTTTGTATCTTGAGACCACTAGGTGGCGCTGTGCCGAAACAATAGATGGTGCCTCAGGTTGTGACTGTGATGACACATACCAAATTTAGTGTAAATACGATAAAGCGATATGGAGATATAGCCTTAAATGACTTGACCACTAGGGGACACTGACCAAACCATAAATTATGACTCAGGTCTTGATTGTGATGACACCCACCAAATTTGGTGTAAATACGATAAAGCGATACGGAGATATAGCCTTAAATGACTTGACCACTAGGGGGCACTGACCAAACCATAAATTATGACTCAGGTCTTGATTGTGATGACACCCACCAAATTTGGTGTAAATACGATAAAGACATGCAGAGATATAGCTTCAAATCTCTTGACCACTAGGGGGTGCCGAAAAGTTTACAAGTTCTTCCAGAACATGTTGCTGATGAACCGTACCAAGTTTCATAACTATACGCAATTGCGTTTCTGAAATACTTGAATTTAAAGAAAAAATTCAAAATGGCCGACACACAAAATGGCCGACCAAAAACCATTTGTTATCGTTTGACTCGGCATGCCTCACGAAATCTAACAAGACCAGTCTCATAATTTTACATTCAAATTTGCAGTAGTTATAAGCAAAAAAAGACATTTTTTATATCTCGTGACCAGTAGGGGGCAGTGTGACAAAATGGTGCATGCACCCTCAGGTCATCACTGTTATGACATTTACCAAGTCTCATATTAATACGCAAAAGTTTTGCGAAGATACAGGCTCAAACACATTTTGGCGTGCTCGCCCTCGCATTCTTTGATGCGTTATACGACAACGGATAGGTCTACCGAAAATCTTTTGATAACTTTTTGTCTAGAGTGTCTCTAGATGATGCATACCAAAAATCAAGCCAATCACACGAGCGCTCTAGGAGGAGTTCGAAAAAGTAGGTGTTCAATATAATTCAAAATGGCCGACAGGAAGTCGGTTTGACTCTGACATATTTGGTACAGTCGGACTCAGCACGAGCCAAGGAATCAATAGAGTGAAGTCTCATTTCAGTGTGGCAAATGAATCAAATGCTATAAAGATTTTAAACAATTTATTTATATATCCTGACCACTAGGTGGCGCCGTCCTAAAGATTTATAGGTGCGCTCAGAACATGTCACTGATGAATCATGCCAAATTTCGTAGCGATACGCCATTCTGTTTGTGAAATACTGAACTTAATGAGAAAATTCAAAATGGCCGACACCCAAAATGGCCGACCGAAAACCGTTTGTTATCGTTTGACTCGGCATGCCTCAAGGAATCTAACAAGACCACCTTCATGATTTTAGACTCAAGTTTGAAGTAGTTATAAGCGAAAATAGGCATTTTTCGAATCTCGTGACCACTAGGTGGCGCTGTGACGAAACGTTGCAGGCACCCTCAGGTCATGACTGTTATGACATATACCAAGTTTCGTATCGATACAATAAAGTTTTGCGAAGATACGGCCTCACGTCCGTTTTGGCGTGCTCGCCGCCATATATGTTGTCACTGTATACGAGAACGCATTGGTCTATCAAAAAGCTTTTGATAACTTTTTGTCTGGGGTGTCTCTAGATGCTACATACCAAAGGACATGCAAATCGGACGAACGGTCTAGGAGGAGTTCGAAAAAGTAGGTTTTACGGAAAATTTAAAATGGCGGAAAGATGTGCATGACACAAATGACATCAATGTGTGCAATTGAATCATCATGAGCAAAGGATTCAGAGGAAACAATAATTTAGTTTCTAGGACTCACGGGTCAGAAGTTATGAGCATGAACATAAGTGGATTTTTGGACTGTTGGTGGCGCTAGAGGGTTTGAGTCAGACACACCAATGTTGCTATAGTAACTTCTGAGACTGTCCTCTACATGTGTGCCAAATTTCATAACTTTCCTACGTACGGTTCTATGGGCTGCCATTGACTTTTGGGTGGAAGAACGCGGAACAAGAATAATAATAATAATAATAAGAAAACTAACAATAACAATAGGGTTCTACGCCCCTTCGGGGCTTGACCCCTAATAATAAATATAGCTGCAAGCAGCGATACCGGGGTCAAGCCAAACATGGCAAAAAATGATTCATACGTGATGACTGTCATGATTAAAGATCTAAGTTTGCATTAGTTTTAGGAAAAAAATAGAAATTTTTTGTATCTTGAGACCACTAGGTGGCGCGGTGCCGAAACAATAGATGGTGCCTCAGGTCATGACTGTGATGACACATACCAAATTGAGTGTAAATACGATAAAGCAATACAGAGATATAGCCTTAAATGACTTGACCACTAGGGGGCACTAACCAAACAATAAATTGTGACTCAGGTCTTGATTGTGATGACACATACCAAATTTAGTGTAAATACAATAAAGAGATGCAGAGATATAGCCTTAAATAACTTGACCACTAGGGGGCACTGACCAAAAAATAAATTGTAACTCAGGCCTTGATTGTGATGACACCCACCAAATTTGGTGTAAATACGATAAAGAGATGCAGAGATATAGCTTCAAATCTCTTGACCACTAGGGGGCACCGAAAAGTTTACAAGTCCTCCCAGAACATGTTGCTGATGAACCATACCAAGTTTCATAACAATACGCAATTGCGTTTCTGAAATACTTGAACTTAAAGAAAAAATTCAAAATGGCCGACACACAAAATGGCCGACCAAAAACCATTTGGTATCGTTTGACTCGCCATGCCTCACGAAATCTAACAAGACCAGTCTCATAATTTTACATTCAAATTTGCAGTAGTTATAAGCAAAAATAGACATTTTTTATATCTCGTGACCAGTAGATGGCAGTGTGACGAAATGGTGCATGCACCCTCAGGTCATTACTGTTATGACATATACCAAGTCTCATATTAATACGCAAAAGTTTTGCGAAGATACAGGCTCAAACACATTTTGGCGTGCTCGCCCTCGCATTCTTTGATGCGTTATACGACAACGGATAGGTCTACTGAAAATCTTTTGATAACTTTTTGTCTAGAGGGTCTCTAGATGATGCATACCAAAAATCAAGCCAATCACACGAGCGCTCTAGGAGGAGTTTGAAAAAGTAGGTGTTCAATATAATTCAAAATGGCCGACAGGAAGTAGGTTTGACTCAGACATATTTGATACCGTCGGACTCAGCATGAGCCAATGAATCAATAGAGTGAAGTCTTATGTCATAGTGGCAATTTAATCAAATGATATAAAGATTTTAAACAATTTATTTACATATCCTGACCACTAGGTGGCGCCGTCCTAAAGATTTATAGGTGCGCTCAGAACATGTCACCGATGAACCATGTCAAATTTCGTAGCGATACGCCATTCGGTTTGTGAAATACTGAACTTAATGAGAAAATTCAAAATGGCCGACACCCAAAATGGCCGACCGAAAACGGTTTGGTATCGTTTGACTCGGCATGCTTCAAGGAATCTAACAAGACCTCCTTCATGATTTTAGACTCAAGTTTGAAGTAGTTATAAGCGAAAATAGGCATTTTTCGAATCTTGTGACCACTAGGTGGCGCTGTGACGAAACGTTGCAGGCACCCTCAGGTCAAGACTGTTATGACATATACCAAGTTTCGTGTCGATACACAAAAGTTTTACGAAGATACGGCCTCACGTCCGTTTTGGCGTGCTCGCCGCCATATATGTTGTCAATTTATATGAGAACGCATTGGTCTATCAAAAAGCTTTTGATAACTTTTTGTCTTGGGTGTCTCTAGATGCTACATACCAAAGGACATGCAAATCGGACAAACGGTCTAGGAGGAGTTCGTAAAAGTCGGTTTTACGGAAAATTCAAAATGGCGGAAAGATGTGCATGACACAAATGAAATCAACATGTGCAATTGAATCATCATGAGCCAAGGATTCAGAGGAAACAGGAATTTATTTTCTAGGACTCACGGGTCAGAAGTTGTGAGCATGAACATAAGTGGATTTTTGGACTGTTGGTGGCGCTAGAGGGTTTGAGTCAGACACACCAATGTTGCTATAGTAACTTCTGAGACTGTCCTCTACATGTGTGCCAAATTTCATAACTTTCCTACGTACGGTTCTATGGGCTGCCATTGACTTCAATGGCGGAAGAGGAAACATAATAATAATAATAATAATAATAATAATAAATATAGCTGCAAGCAGCGATACCGGGGTCAAGCCAAACATGGTAAAAAATGATTCATACGTGATGACTGTCATGATTTAAGATCTAAGTTTGCATTAGTTTTATGAAAAAATAGCAATTTTTTCGTATCTTGAGACCACTAGGTGGCGTTGTGCCGAAACAATAGATGGTACCTCAGGTCATGACTGTGATGACACATACCAAATTTAGTGTAAATACAATAAAGCGATATGGAGATATAGCCTTAAATGACTTGACCACTAGGGGGCACTGACCAAAAAATAAATTGTGACTCAGGTCTTGATTGTGATGACACCCACCAAATTTGGTGTAAATACAATAAAGAGATGCAGAGATATAGCCTTAAATGACTTGACCACTAGGGGGCACTGACCAAAAAATAAATTGTGACTCAGGTCTTGATTGTGATGATACCCACCAAATTTGGTGTAAATACGATAAAGAGATGCAGAGATATAGCTTCAAATCTCTTGACCACTAGGGGGCACCGGAAAGTTTACAAGTCCTCCCAGAACATGTTGCTGATGAACCATACCAAGTTTCATAACAATACGCAATTGCGTTTCTGAAATACTTGAACTTAAAGAAAAATTCAAAATGGCCGACACACAAAATGGCCGACCAAAAACCATTTGGTATCGTTTGACTCGCCATGCCTCACGAAATCTAACAAGACCAGTCTCATAATTTTACATTCAAATTTGCAGTAGTTATAAGCAAAAATAGACATTTTTTATATCTCGTGACCAGTAGGGTGCAGTGTGACGAAATGGTGCATGCACCCTCAGGTCATCACTGTTATGACATATACCAAGTCTCATATTAATACGCAAAAGTTTTGCGAAGATACAGGCTCAAACACATTTTGGCGTGCTCGCCCTCGCATTCTTTGATGCGTTATACGACAACGGATAGGTCTACCAAAAAGCTTTTGATAACTTTTTGTCTGGAGTGTCTCTAGATGATGCCTACCAAAAATCAAGCCAATCAAACGAGCGCTCTAGGAGGAGTTCGAAAAAGTAGGTGTTCAATATAATTCAAAATGGCCGACAGGAAGTAGGTTTGACTCAGACATATTTGGTACAGTCGGACTCAGCACGAGCCAAGGAATCAATAGAGTGAAGTCTCATGTCAGTGTAGCAATTTAATCAAATGAAATAAAGATTTTAAACAATTTCTTTACATATCCTGACCACTAGGTGGCGCCGTCCTAAAGATTTATATGTGCGCTCAGAACATGTCTCTGATGAACCATGCCAAATTTCGTAGCGATAGGCCATTCTGTTTGTGAAATACTGAACTTAATGGGAAAATTCAAAATGGCCGACACCTAAAATGGCCGACCGAAAACCGTTTGATATCGTTTGACTCGGCATGCCTCAAGGAATCTAACAAGACCAACTTCATGATTTTAGACTCAAGTTTGAAGTAGTTATAAGTAAAAATAGGCATTTTTTGAATCTCGTGACCACTAGGTGGCGCTGTGACGAAATGTTGCAGGCACCCTCAGGTCATGACTGTAATGACATATACCAAGATTCGTGTCGATACACCAAAGTATTGCGAAGATACGGCCTCACGTCCGTTTTGGCGTGCTCGCCGCCATATATGTTGTCACTGTATACGAGAACGCATTGGTCTATCAAAAAGCTTTTGATAACTTTTTGTCAGGGGTGTCTCTAGATCCTAGATACCAAAGGACATGCAAATCGGACAAACACTCTAGGAGGAGTTCGAAAAAGTAGGTTTTACGGAAAATTCAAAATGGCGGAAAGATGTGCATGACACAAATGACATTTATGTGTGCATTTGAATCATCATGAGCCAAGGATTCAGAGGAAACAAGAATTTAGTTTCTAGGACTGATGGGTCAGAAGTTATGAGCATGAACATAAGTGGGTTTTTGGACTGTTGGTGGCGCTAGAGGGTTTGAGTCAGACACACCAAAGTTGCTATAGTAATTTTTGAGACTGTCCTCTACATGTGTGCCAAATTTCATAACTTTCCTACGTACGGTTCTATGGGCTGCCATTGACTTCAATGGCGGAAGAACAAGAAGCAGAATAATAATAATAATAAGAAAACTAACAATAACAATAGGTGTCTACGCCACTTCGTGGCTTGACCCCTAATAATAAGAAAACTAACAATAACAATAGGGTTCTACGCCCCTTCGGGGCTTGACCCCTAATAAATATAGCTGCAAGCAGCGATACCGGGGTCAAGCCAAACATGGCAAAAAATGATTAATACGTGATGACTGTCATGATTTAAGATCTAAGTTTGCATTAGTTTTATGAAAAAATAGCAATTTTTTCATATCTTGAGACCACTAGGGGGCACTGTGCCAAAACAATAGATGGTGCCTCAGGGCATGACTGTGATGACACATACCAAATTTAGTGTAAATACAATAAAGCGATACAGAGATATAGCCTTAGATGGCTTGACCACTAGGGGGCACTGACCAAACAATAAATTGTGACTCAGGTCTTGATTGTGATGACACCCACCAAATTTGGTGTAAATACGATAAAGAGATGCAGAGATATAGCTTCAAATCTCTTGACCACTAGGGGGCGCCGAAAAGTTTACAAGTCCTCCCGGAACATGTTGCTGATGAACCATACCAAGTTTCATAACAATATGCAATTGCGTTTCTGAAATACTTGAACTTAAAGAAAAAATTCAAAATGGCCGACACACAAAATGGCCGACCAAAAACCATTTGGTATCGTTTGACTCGGCATGCCTCACGAAATCTAACAAGACCAGTCTCATAATTTTACATTCAAGTTTGCAGTAGTTATAAGCAAAATTAGAAATGTTTAATATCTCATGACCAGTAGGGGGCAGTGTGACGAAATGGTGCATGCACCCTCAGGTCATCAGTGTTATGACATATACCAAGTCTCATATCAATACGCAAAAGTTTTGCGAAGATACAGGCTCAAACACATTTTGGCGTGCTCGCCCTCGCATTCTTTGATGCGTTATACGACAACGGATAGGTCTACCGAAAAGCTTTTGATAACTTTTTGTCTAGAGTGTCTCTAGAAGATGCATACCAAAAATCAAGCCAATCAGACGAGCGCTCCAGGAGGAGTTCGAAAAAGTAGGTGTTCAATATAATTCAAAATGGCCGACAGGAAGTAGGTTTGACTCAGATATATTTGGTACAGTTGGACTCAGCATGAACCAAGGAATCAATAGAGTGAAGTCTTATGTCATAGTGGCAATTTAATCAAATGATATAAAGATTTTAAACAATTTATTTACATATCCTGACCACTAGGTGGCGCTGTCCTAAAGATTTATAGGTGAGCTCAGAACATGTCACTGATGAACCATGCCAAATTTCGTAGCGATACGCCATTCTGTTTGTGAAATACTGAACTTAATGAGAAAATTCAAAATGGCCGACACCCAAAATGGCCGACCGAAAACCGTTTGGTATCGTTTGACTCGGCATGCCTCAAGGAATCTTACAAGACCACCTTCATGATTTTAGACTCAAGTTTGAAGTAGTTATAAGCGAAAATAAGCATTTTTCGAATCTCGTGACCACTAGGTGGCGCTGTGACGAAACCTTGCAGGCACCCTCAGGTCATGACTGTAATGACATATACCAAGTTTCGTGTCGATACAATAAAGTTTTGCGAAGATACGGCCACACGTCCGTTTTGGCGTGCTCGCCGCCATATATGTTGTGAATTTATACGAGAACGCATTGGTCTATCAAAAAGCTTTTGATAACTTTTTGTCTGGGGTGTCTCTAGATGCTACATACCGAAGGACATGCAAATCGGACGGACGGTCTAGGAGGAGTTCGAAAAAGTAGGTTTTACGGAAAATTCAAAATGGCGGAAAGATGTGCATGACACAAATGACATCAACATGTGCAACTGAATCATCATGAGCCAAGGATTCAGAGGAAACAAGAATTTATTTTCTAGGACTCACGGGTCACAAGTTGTGAGCATGAACATAAGTGGATTTTTGGACTGTTGGTGGCGCTAGAGGGTTTGAGTCAGACACACCAATGTTGCTATAGTAACTTCTGAGACTGTCCTCTACATGTGTGCCAAATTTCATAACTTTCCTATGTACGGTTCTATGGGCTGCCATTGACTTTTGGGTGGAAGAACGAGGAACAAGAATAACAATAAATATAGCTGCAAGCAGCGATACCGGGGTCAAGCCAAACATGGCAATAAATGATTCATACGTGATAACTGTCATGATTTAAGATCTAAGTTTGCATTAGTTTTATGAAAAAATAGCATTTTTTGTATCTTGAGACCACTAGGTGGCGCTTTGCCGAAACAATAGATGGTGCCTCAGGTCATGACTGTGATGACACATACCAAATTTAGTGTAAATACAATAAAGCAATACGGAGATATAGCCTTAAATGACTTGACCACTAGGGGGCACTGACCAAACAATAAATCGTGACTCAGGTCTTGATTGTGATGACACCCACCAAATTTGGTGTAAATACAATAAAGCGATTCGGAGATATAGCCTTAAATGACTTGACCACTAGGGGGCACTGACCAAATAATAAATTGTGACTCAGGTCTTGATTGTGATGACACCCACCAAATTTGGTGTAAATACAATAAAGAGATGCAGAGATATAGCCTTAAATGACTTGACCACTAGGGGCACTGACCAAAAAATAAATTGTGACTGAGGTCTTGATTGTGATGACACCCACCAAATTTGGTGTAAATACGATAAAGAGATGCAGAGATATAGCTTCAAATCTCTTGACCACTAGGGGGCACCGGAAAGTTTACAAGTCCTCCCAGAACATGTTGCTGATGAACCATACCAAGTTTCATAACAATACGTAATTGCGTTTCTGAAATACTTGAACTTAAAGAAAAATTCAAAATGGCCGACACACAAAATGGCCGACCAAAAACCATTTGGTATCGTTTGACTCGGCATGCCTCACGAAATCTAACAAGACCACTCTCATAATTTTACATTCAAGTTTGCAGTACTTATAAGCAAAAATAGACATTTTTTATATCTCGTGACCAGTAGGGGGCAGTGTGACGAAATGGTGCATGCACCCTCAGGTCATCACTGTTATGACATATACCAAGTCTCATATTAATACACAAAAGTTTTGCGAAGATACAGGCTCAAACACATTTTGGCGTGCTCGCCCTCGCATTCTTTGATTCGTTATACGACAACAAATAGGTCTACCGAAAAGCTTTTGATAACTTTTTGTCTAGAGTGTCTCTAGATGATGCATACCAAAAATCAAGCCAATCACACGAGCGCTCTAGGAGGAGTTCGAAAAAGTAGGTGTTCAATATAATTCAAAATGGCCGACAGGAAGTAGGTTTGACTCAGACATATTTGGTACAGTCGGACTCAGCATGAGCCAAGGAATCAATAGAGTGAAGTCTTATGTCATAGTGGCAATTTAATCAAATGATATAAAGATTTTAAACAATTTATTTACATATCCTGACCACTAGGTGGCGCCGTCCTACAGTTTTATAGGTGCGCTCAGACCATGTCACCGATGAACCATGCCAAATTTCGTAGCGATACGCCATTCTGTTTGTGAAATACTGAACTTAATGAGAAAATTCAAAATGGCCGACACCCAAAATGGCCGACCGAAAACCGTTTGGTATTGTTTGACTCGGCATGCCTCAAGGAATCTAACAAGACCAACTTCATGATTTTAGACTCAAGTTTGAAGTAGTTATAAGCGAAAATAGGCATTTTTCGAATCTCGTGACCACTAGGTGGCTCTGTGACGAAACGTTGCAGGCACCCTCAGTTCATGACTGTAATGACATATACCAAGTTTCGTGTCGATACACCAAAGTGTTGCGAAGATACAGCCACACGTCTGTTTTGGCGTGCTCGCCGCCATATATGTTGTTAATTTATACGAGAACGCTTTGGTCTATAAAAAAGCTTTTGATAACTTTTTGTCAGAGGTGTCTCTAGATGCTATATACCAAAGGACATGCAAATCGGACAAACGCTCTAGGAGGAGTTCGAAAAAGTAGGTTTTACGGAAAATTCAAAATGGCGGAAAGATGTGCATGACACAAATGACATCAATGTGTGCAATTGAATCAACATGAGCCAAGGATTCAGAGGAAACAAGAATTTAGTTTCTAGGACTCACGGGTCACAAGTTGAACATAAGTGGACTTTTGGACTGTTGGTGGCGCTAGAGAGTTTGAGTTAGACACACCAAATTTGCTATAGTAACTTCTAAGACTGTCCTGTACATGTGTGCCAAATTTCATAACTTTCCTATGTACGGTTCTATGGGCTGCCATTGACTTCAATGGCGGAAGAGGAAGAATAATAATAATAATAATAAGAAGAAAACTAACAATAACAATAGGGTTCTACGCCCCTTCGGGGCTTGACCCCTAAATATAGCTGCAAGCAGCGATACCGGGGTCAAGCCAAACATGGCAAAATATTATTCATACGTGATGACTGTCATGATTTAAGATCTAAGTTTGCATTAGTTTTATGAAAAAAATAGTAATTTTCTTGTATCTTGAGACCACTAGGTGGCGCTTTGCCGAAACAATAGATGGTGCCTCAGGTCATGACTGTGATGACACATACCAAATTTAGTGTAAATACAATAAAGCAATACGGAGATATAGCCTTAAATGACTTGACCACTAGGGGGCACTGACCAAACACTAAATTGTGACTCAGGTCTTGATTGTGATGACACCCACCAAATTTGGTGTAAATACGATAAAGAGATGCAGAGATATAGCTTCAAATCTCTTGACCACTAGGGGGCGCCGAAAAGTTTACAAGTCCTCCCAGAACATGTTGCTGATGAATCATACCAATTTTCATAACAATACGCAATTGCGTTTCTGAAATACCTGAACTTAAAGAAAAAATTCAAAATGGCCAACACACAAAATGGCCGACCAAAAACCATTTGGTATCGTTTGACTCGGCATGCCTCACGAAATCTAACAAGACCGGTCTCATAATTTTACATTCAAGTTTGCAGTAGTTATAAGCAAAAATAGACATTTTTTATATCTCGTGACCAGTAGGGGGCAGTGTGACGAAATGGTGCATGCACCCTCAGGTCATCACTGTTATGACATATACCAAGTCTCATATTAATACACAAAAGTTTTGCGAAGATACAGGCTCAAACACATTTTGGCGTGCTCGCCCTCGCATTCTTTGATGCGTTATACGACAACGGATAGGTCTACGGAAAAGCTTTTGATAACTTTTTGTCTAGAGTGTCCCTAGATGATGCATACCAAAAATCAAGCCAATCACACGAGTGCTCTAGGAGGAGTTCGAAAAAGTAAATGTTCAATATAATTCAAAATGGCCGACAGGAAGTAGGTTTGACTCAGACATATTTGGTACAGTCGGACTCAGCATGAGCCAAGGAATCAATAGAGTGAAGTCTTATGTCATAGTGGCAATTTAATCAAATGATATAAAGATTTTAAACAATTTCTTTACATATCCTGACCACTAGGTGGCGCTGTCCTAAAGATTTATAGGTGCGCTCAGAACATGTCACTGATGAACCATGCCAAATTTCGTAGCGATACGCCATTCTGTTTGTGAAATACTGAACTTAATGAGAAAATTCAAAATGGCCGACACCCAAAATGGCCGACCGAAAACGGTTTGGTATCGTTTGACTCGTCATGCCTCAAGGAATCTAACAAGACCTCCTTCATGATTTTAGACTCAAGTTTGAAGTAGTTATAAGCGAAAATAGGCATTTTTCGAATCTCGTGACCACTAGGTGGCGCTGTGACGAAACGTTGCAGGCACCCTCAGGTCATGACTGTTATGACATATACCAAGTTTCGTGTCGATACACAAAAGTTTTGCGAAGATACGGCCTCACGTCCGTTTTGGCGTGCTCGCCGCCATATATGTTGTCAATTTATACGAGAACGCATTGGTCTATCAAAAAGCTTTTGATAACTTTTTGTCTGGGGTGTCTCTAGATGCTATATATCAAAGGACATGCAAATCGGACGGACGCTCTAGGAGGAGTTCGAAAAAGTAGGTTTTACGGAAAATTCAAAATGGCGGAAACATTTGCATGACACAAATGACATCAACGTATGCAATTGAATCATCATGAGCCAAGGATTCAGAAGAAACAGGAATTTAGTTTCTAGGACTCACGGGTCAGAAGTTATGAGCATGAACATAAGTGGATTTTTGGACTGTTGGTGGCGCTAGAGGGTTTGAGTAAGACACACCAATGTTGCTATAGTAACTTCTGAGACTGTCCTCTACATGTGTGCCAAATTTCATAACTTTCCTACGTACGGTTCTATGGGCTGCCATTGACTTCAATGGCGGAAGAACAAGATGCAGAATAATAATAAGAAAACTAACAATAACAATAGGGTTCTACGCCCCTTCGGGGCTTGACCCCTAAATATAGCTGCAAGCAGCGATACCGGGGTCAAGCCAAACATGGCAAAAAATGATTCATACGTGATGACTGTCATGATTTAAGATCTAAGTTTGCATTAGTTTTATGAAAAAAATAGCAATTTTTTTTGTATCTTGAGACCACTAGGTGGCGCTTTGCCGAAACAATAGATGGTGCCTCAGGTCATGACTGTAATGACACATACCAAATTTAGTGTAAATACAATAAAGCAATACAGAGATATAGCCTTTAATGACTTGACCACTAGGGGGCACTGACCAAACAATAAATTGTGACTCAGGTCTTGATTGTGATGACACCCACCAAATTTGGTGTAAATACGATAAAGAGATGCAGAGATATAGCTTCAAATCTCTTGACCACTAGGGGGCGCCGAAAAGTTTACAAGTCCTCCCAGAACATGTTGCTGATGAACCATACCAAGTTTCATAACAATACGCAATTGCGGTTCTGAAATACTTGAACTTAAAGAAAAAATTCAAAATGGGCGACACCCAAAATGGCCGACCAAAAACCTTTTGGTATCGTTTGACTCGGCATGCCTCAAGGAATCTAACAAGACCACCTTCATGATTTTAGACTCAAGTTTGAAGTAGTTATAAGCGAAAATAGGCATTTTTTGAATCTCGTTACCACTAGGCGGCGCTGTGACGAAACGTTGCAGGCACCCTCAGGTCATGACTGTTATGACATATACCAAGTTTCGTGTCGATACAATAAAGTTTTGCGAATATACGGCCTCACGTCCGTTTTGGCGTGCTCGCCGCCATATATGTTGTCAATTTATTCGAGAACGGATAGGTCTACCGAAAAGCTTTTGATAACTTTTTGTCTTGGGTGTCTCTAGATGCTACATACCAAAGGACATGCAAATCGGACAAACGGTCTAGGAGGAGTTCGAAAAAGTAGGTTTTACAAAAAATTCAAAATGGCGGAAAGATGTGCATGACACAAATGACATCAATGTGTGCAATTGAATCATCATGAGCCAAGGATTCAGAGGAAACAAGAATTTAGTTTCTAGGACTCACGGGTCAGAAGTTGTGAGCATGAACATAAGTGGATTTTTGGACTGTTGGTGGCGCTAGAGGGTTTGAGTCAGACACGCCAATGTTGCTATAGTAACTTCTGAGACTGTCCTCTACATGTGTGCCAAATTTCATAACTTTCCTATGTACGGTTCTATGGGCTGCCATTGACTTTCGGCGGAAGAACGAGGAAGATAAATAATAATAATAATAAATATAGCTGCAAGCAGCGATACCGGGGTCAAGCCAAACATGGCAAAAAATGATTCATACGTGATGACTGTCATGATTTAAGATCTAAGTTTGCATTAGTTTTATGAAAAAAAGCAATTTTTTCGTATGTTGAGACCACTAGGTGGCACTGTGCCGAAAGAATAGATGGTGCCTCAGGTCATGACTGTGATGACACATACCAAATTTAGTGTAAATACAATAAAGCAATACGGAGATATAGCTTTAAATGACTTGACCACTAGGGGGCACTGACCAAAAATAAATTGTGACTCAGGTCTTGATTGTGATGACACCCACCAAATTTGGTGTAAATACAATAAAGAGATGCAGAGATATAGCCTTAAATGACTTGACCACTAGGGGGCACTGACCAAAAAATAAATTGTGACTCAGGTCTTGATTGTGATGACACCCACCAAATTTGGTGTAAATACGATAAAGAGATGCAGAGATATAGCTTCAAATCTCTTGACCACTAGGGGGCATCGGAAAGTTTACAAGTCCTCCCAGAACATGTTGCTGATGAACCATACCAAGTTTCATAACAATACGCAATTGCGTTTCTGAAATACTTGAACTTAAAGAAAAATTCAAAATGGCCGACACACAAAATGGCCGACCAAAAACCATTTGGTATCGTTTGACTCGGCATGCCTCACGAACTCTAACAAGACCAGTCTCATAATTTTACAGTCAAGTTTGCAGTAGTTATAAGCAAAAATAGACATTTTTTATATGTCGTGACCAGTAGGGGGCAGTGTGACGAAATGGTGCATGCACCCTCAGGTCATCACTGTTATGACATATACCAAGTCTCATATTAATACGCAAAAGTTTTGCAAAGATACAGGCTCAAACACATTTTGGCGTGCTCGCCCTCGCATTCTTTGATGCGTGATACGACAACGGATAGGTCTACCGAAAAGCTTTTGATAACTTTTTGTCTAGAGTGTCTCTAGATGATGCCTAATAAAATTCAAGCCAATCAAAAAAGCGCTGTAGGAGGAGTTCGAAAAAGTAGGTCTTCAATATAATTCAAAATGGCCGACAGGAAGTAGGTTTGACTCAGACATATTTGGTACAGTCGGACTCAGCATGAGCCAAGGAATCAGTAGAGTGAAGTCTTATGTCATAGTGGCAATTTAATCAAATGAAAGAAAGATTTTAAACAATTTATTTACATATCCTGACCACTAGGTGGCGCCGTCCTAAAGATTTATAGGTGCGCTCAGAACATGTCACTGATGAACCATGCCAAATTTTGTAGCGATACGCCATTCTGTTTGTGAAATACTGAACTTAATGAGAAAATTCAAAATGGCCGACACCCAAAATGGCCGACTAAAAACCGTTTGGTATCGTTTGACTCGGCATGCCTCAAGGAATCTAACAAGACCACCTTCATGATTTTAGACTCAAGTTTGAAGTAGTTATAAGCGAAAATAGGCATTTTTCGAATCTCGTGACCACTAGGTGGCGCTGTGACGAAACGTTGCAGGCACCCTCAGGTCATGACTGTAATGACATATACCAAGTTTCGTGTCGATACAATAAAGTTTTGCGAAGATACGGCCACACGTCCGTTTTGGCGTGCTCGCCGCCATATATGTTGTCAATTTATATGAGAACGCATTGGTCTATCAAAAAGCTTTTGATAACTTTTTGTCTGGGGTGTCTCTAGATGCTACATACCAAAGGACATGCAAATCGGACAGACGGTCTAGGAGGAGTTCGAAAAAGTAGGTTTTACGGAAAATTCAAAATGGCGGAAAGATGTGCATGACACAAATGACATCAACATGTGCATCTGAATCATCATGAGCCAAGGATTCAGAGGAAACAAGAATTTTGTTTCTAGGACTCACGGGTCACAAGTTGTGGGCATGAACATAAGTGGATTTTTGGACTGTTGGTGGCGCTAGAGGGTTTGAGTCAGACACACCAATGTTGCTATAGTAACTTCTGTGACTGTCCTCTACATGTGTGCCAAATTTCATAACTTTCCTACGTACGGTTCTATGGGCTGCCATTGACTTTAATGGCGGAAGAACAAGAAGAAGAATAATATATAATAATAATAATAATAAGAAAACTAACAATAACAATAGGGTTCTACGCCCCTTCGGGGCTTGACCCCTAATAAGAAAACTAACAATAACAATAGGGTTCTACGCCCCTTCGGGGCTTGACCCCTAATAATAATAATAATAATAATAATAATAAGAAAACTAACAATAACAATAGGGTTCTACGCCCCTTCGGGGCTTGACCCCTAATAAGAAAACTAACAATAACAATAGGGTTCTACGCCCCTTCGGGGCTTGACCCCTAAAAACTAACAATAACAATAGGGTTCTACGCCCCTTCGGGGCTTGACCCCTAATGACAGAAACGACAGGGCTCCAGGCTGCCACCAAATGGTAGCATTTTTCCACCAAAATTTGAGAGTGTGCCACTGAATTTTACAATCAGTCAAACATGTGCGATCAGTAAATTTGACCTTTTTTTTGTGATGTGACACTGAATTTGAAACAGCACATTGTACTTTCTGCATCTTGATTTACAGTGTGTGCCCCAAAATTTTCTCGTTACGCCCCTAAAGTTTTCAGTTGGGGGCCACTGTGCTCCTAGTGAAAAAAGTTAGTCTGGAGCCCTAAACGAGCTTCGGAAATAAGGTAATTGAGGTGTAAATAAATTGTTTAGTTGGTCTCAAGTCCCATTGAATAACATGGGGGGCAGGGTTTATGACCTATACTTGGACCAGCCACTGGGGGGCGATCGAGACGTTTTGGCTTCACATTTCAGGGCTTGTGCGCCACGCTTGCCCTAAACGGACATACTGTTCTACAGGGCGCATTTTCAGTCTCAGACGGCAACATGTTTGTCCTGTGGCAACTACAGTAGCTTCTCAATGCGTTTCGAAAATGAGGTTGGTTTCAATTCGCACCACTAGATGCTGCTAAAAACCCAGGGGCAACCTTCCGATCTCTCTGATGAAGCGACGGCAGCCTACTTAAAGCTTCAAAAACAATCTTCAGAAACCTTTTTTTTACAGTCTATGCTAAAAAAACCCACATTACACCTTAATCCTCTGGGATCACCCAGTCCCTAAAAATGGATTGAATCCCTCCTTCACTCGTGTCAATAGCAAACAGACAGTCCAGGATAAGCTGTGCAGCTAATTTTAATAGAAATGGAGCTTTGCATTGTGAAAAATAATAATAATAATAATGATACTTGACTTAGTAAGTGCTACTAAATGGGAAATATTTTCATTCTTAACAAGTAGAGATGATTGACATATTAGTCATTAACCCTTTTGGACATAGAAGCAATGTTGTTTGTGCACTTTTTTGTATTTGCATGGTGAAATTCTCTGTGTTTTATTCTTATTCTTTGTTTAACCGTGTAAACAATACCGAGTCTCTTTCACATGCACAGACCAGACATTTGATCACCCCAACAATGAAATGACATAATTTTGTCTGTCATGTTTATCCTTTCTAATGTTCTTGAACAGTGTGCATCTCTCTCTGAGGGTCTATAACAGACAGGTTGGGTCGGTGGGGTTCTGGCCTTTGATTGGCTGTTGCCGTAGGAACCATAGGAAAGCTGCCATTTTGGCTCATTCTTTCAGTTTCTTCAGGTCATTGCCATGGAAACCCAGAGAGAGATTCCATGATGACACACGGAATATCATAATCAAAGAATCCGAGCTGCTGATTTCCCAACGGGAACCGTTCATAATTAACACACAATTATGCATGTAATAATTAGACACATGTAGCTACCTTGACAGACTTGCGTATTGTAGGATTATAAGTGTTGATTCTCAACTAGGAGCACATGATGGGAAAGAATCTCACCATGCAAATGATCAGGTTTTGCCAGTAGCATCACATAATAAAAGACTGCTTCACTAATCATAGTTAACTTTGGTGTGACGGTAGGCTTTTTTGAACACACAGGACCAAAAATAACATTGATTTTGAATGCATCTCTAATTCGGGACTGTTTCAGATGTGCCTGAGCTATCTGTCTCTTTGAATTATCTTCTTCAAACACACATGCATAGCTCTGCATGGCTGAGCTTATTCTCTTTTAGTGGCACCCTGCCTCCTTCCTGACTCTCCTTTTTGACAAATTCTGAATCATGATCAAAATATTCAGATCAAAAGACCAAACTCAGCAATATGTATTTTAGCATTTCTAATGAGTTTATCAAGTGAACAAAGAAACATTATTCATTATCAACTCGATGTCTTAAACTACTCAAATCTCCTTTGTCCATTACAACAGTCATTAGAGATTTTTTTCTCTATCGGCTTCATCTTGCAGTGAACAGTGGTAATAATGGTAACACAAGTCCTGCTTTTATGTGCTATTATAAGACTAAACTCCAGATGGGATTGAAATTCTGTTTACTTGATTCACCTGACTGATCTTCTTGATTCTGCATGGCTTATAAGAGAAACGGTCTATAAAATACATTTAGAAGCAGTTTTTCAAGGTTTATGTTAATCCAGGAAGAAAAATCCATATTATTCCCTGTGTAGTGTAGGATAATATCATTAAATTTCTATCCTTTTAAGCACACATGCTAAACTATTCGCTTTAAATGCTTATATCTTCTGTATGCAAATGTTGATTCATACCAAAATGCTTTTTTGCATAGTTTGACACATGAAAATGTGTTACGAATGTAACTGTGAAGGGAACGAGACGCTGTGTCTCCCTTGTCATACTTCCTGCATCCCTGTAACGCCGTTTTTGGCAATATTTCAGATAGCGATACACTTCCTGTCTCCCACGTCACCCTGTCTTTGTCGTTAAGACTCACCATTGGTTGAATTTGATATACACAATCAGGCGCACTTCCCCTGAAAGCGTCCCCAAAGTGTCACCATAGTGACGCAGCGCGAGTTCCCTCGAAAGGAACTGTAACAATGTATCTTTATAGATAACACGATGTAACCTAGCTCTCACTTGAAATGAATTTAGTCCTTGAATTTGAGGGTTTTTGACCTGGAAAGTCCTTGAAAGGCCCTTGAATTTAAAGTTAACTAAGGTGTGGGAACCCTGTTATTAGGACAATAACGCATTGTGTTTTCCGTTTCATGTGTTAAGTACTGTATTGATCAATCTACAGGTTATTTAGTGACCTAACACATCCTGAAGTTTCACTTCTCTGAGTTTTTCAATATATAAGTAAATAGTGTTTAAATGTGATAAGTAAATTACTGTCGGGACGAAAGTAACACTTGTTAACTTATACTGTTGTATATGTTGAAAATGTATATTATTCTAATTTGATTTGATTTAATTTTATAGTTATTTAATTTTATAGTTATAGTTTATATATTGTTGACCACAGCAAAAATATATCGCTGTCTATAACATTATCTTTTAAAATTAAGTTTTTCTGAAAAATGGTACTTTGCCCCTGCTCTCCACCATGTTTAATCTATTTTTGAAAAAGCCTTTTTTATATAAATGTACACAACCGAACACAGAGAACTGGAGACATCAGATTATCTAAAGTCTCACAGTTTGTTGTTAAACTAAATGCTGGGATACACTGCAGGATTTTTGCCATTCTATGAGATTTTTATCTTATCACACTGTGTGACATGAAGCGTTAAAACTTGGGTACAAGCATGTAGACTGTACAAAGATTACACCTATTATATCGTAGGCTGTGACGCTGCGACAAACATTAGCGCAACATCATCAACTGGTACTGGTAAACAAATACCAGTATGCAGGCCTTAGCAGCAAACACGTTTTAAATCATCCTAAATTTCTGACACTGTCAGAAAACTATTGTAGCCTATCTTTGGTCACAAGACCGGGAAAACGTCTTTGAACCTCTCTCACTGTAAGACATAGGACCAACGATTAAGAGCAACGATCACAGATATCGCAATGATTTTTCTTTCCTTGCCCACACTTCTGCCCCAAACCCATTCATAACCAGTAATGTTTGGTATAATGTTTTGTGTTTTGGGTGGGTAGGTTTAGGTATGGGGTGCTCATGCATGCGTTTCCGTCTGGCTCCGCAGCATTACACAAATTCACAAATAAATATGTAAAAATGTATATTTGTCCATTTCTTTCTGACATGCACACACAAAGTGAATATAACTATAATAGCATATACAGTACTGTGCAAAAGTCTTAGGCCACCATGATACCATTAAATTTGTTGTTTTTGCAATTGTATAGTGATCATATATAATTATTTCTCTCAGTCTGTTTATTAGAATACAACCAGAAAATACAGGAAATGTGTATGTAGTATTAAAAGCAGTATAAAAGTATAAGTGTCAAATATTTAGGGTGAACTCCCCTTCCACTTGAGCAAAAGCAGGCAGCTGCAGGAACCCTAATCCTAAATGAAATTAAATCCTATAATCAGATGACTTCAGGACTTCAGTCTCCTCAAAATGCTCAAGATGTGTTTCGTGCCAAGAGAGGTCACACTAAATACTGACTAATGCCTGAAGAAGACATGTAGTTCTGAAAATTGTTTTGTTTTTAATTTTGTGTACATTTTTTTCTGTATTTTCTGTTTGTATCTTAAAAAAGAGTGAAAAATAAATATGGATGGACATTAAAACATTGCTAAAACAACAAAGCTGGTGATGGTGGCCTAAGACTTTTGCACAGTACTGTATATAAATCTCTTTATTATAACCATTTATCCATTATATTATATCATTATATTATTTAATAGACCTATGATTGAATTAACATGACTGGGGAAAGATCAGGTAGAAAAACTTACGGAAAAAAACACATATTTCCACATCTTCAACCTTTCTAATCTGCCAAATAGAACTGGGAATTAAACTTTATGGTTTTATGTTTTATTCGATATGTTTCCTTAAGTTTTATGCGATAGTACCTTTAAGCACCTTACAGATATCATCACAGACTTCTGTTTGCATTTGATGTGCTTTGTACAAAAATATCGACTATAAACTTAATATGATTACTGCGCATTCCACTGTGCCCATAGATAAGCAGTCCTTACGAAACTGTCGCCTGAATGGAAAATTTCAGGTGATATCGCGCTCAGTTTTCAGATGGTTCGATGTTTTCTGTTTGATGCGCGTGACTCATTCAAGCTTATTGGGTCGACTAAACCTGAGATGCGCGCTCATTTTCTAAAACGAACATAATGTCAGCGCTTATCCGAATATAGATCTGATTATATTAGGCTGATTTCATCATAGGGATTGTGTGAAAGTGGTGATGCTTTTGCGCCCCCTCAGGTATTTACAATGGGTGTGAACGTGCGCGCGTATTTCCTCACTGTCTTCTGGAAGAGCAGGAGGCGAGCGCACGGTCATTCGGTTCATCTGCGGCATCGTCGTAAAATAGATTCATTCGCCATCACAAATATTTCGCATAAAAATAGAAAATTATTTAGGAATGCACACAAATCATAAATCTGTACATTATAGTAGTGTACATTAGAAACCAGTGTGTGTGATACAGGGGGAAAAAAGCATCTGTTGTCCATCCACACCCTACGCGCAATGCGCATGTGCTCCGCGGAGACAAAGGATCAGACAATTACGGCTGTTCCTCGAAATAACAAACTAAAAAATAAGTAGGAACGAGAAATTTCAACACCGATAGAGACAGAAAAAAAACGGCATACACTTATTCCAGTTCACTTAACATTTGCTGAGTGATTTGATAGGTTGAGGAAATTGTAGTATTTATCATGTTGGCATTATAAAAAGCGTGTAACAAAACTTACGTCCAATTAAAAGTATTTGTCGTGTGTGTAGTATTTATAAGCCTCTGTTCTGTAGTATCTGAGAGTGTGTGCGCTCGTGTGTGGGTGGATGAGTGCGCGCGCACGCGTGTGCACCAGTTAGACATAGCGTTGCAAAATGTGCTCCAGCTCTACTCTCTAACAAAAGAGGATGGAGAGTAATCCACCCCTCTGTCCACAGATATGCATGGTTTTACTTTTTATTTATAGCATTAAACCAATATCCAATATCAAACAATGAATTGAGATGTAAAATCATTAACTTATCAATTTGCGCAATGGACAGCAAATCCTGTCTTCGGTTTTCCTAATGAGTCCATTGGGCTATTTGTTGCACATTTTTATACTAAGATAATAATACAGTGTTGAAAAAAACGACTGATGCGCGCTCAGAGACAGCGCTTGTCTGTGCAGCACACGCCCCTCTCCAGTCTCAAATGAGCCGCGTGAATTCCGTGGCTGTTTTTTGCTCAACTCCAGCAATAAATAAGTGTAAAATAGCTTTTATTTACACTCGCACAGGTGCTAAGTTCTTTACTTGGTATGGATATCAATCCGGCTTATTGCCGTGGGCTCTGCATGGCTCTCCAAATGAAGGCAGGTTTTCCAAGCTGATTTTATTTATCCAACTTAAATAAATTATCGAGAAAAAAAAATAATTAGACCTACTGAAAATGGTAAAGACTTACCGTCGGCGGCGGACTTATCTGTTGCTCCTTACTCAACCGTTTGCTGGTTTTTCCCCGATAATTTTTCCCGTGCGCGTGGATTCGACAGGGTTTATCAGGGCTGCTCGGTGTGTGTCTCGCGCTGCATTTCTCGCGCGCACACTCGTGTTCGGTTTGGGGGGCGGGGGCGCGCAACGCGCTTCGAGACTTGAGGATGAGACGCGCCACACTGTGATTGAATTAAACACAAACGATAATTTTTTTTATTTAAGAAAATGGAAAACGTTCTAAACACAGGAGGCTTTATTTCTTTAACCCCTCCATATTCGTTTTGACAGTTTAATAAGATATTTAAAGCAATATAAAACTTATTTGTATGATACGTATAATTGTATGAATGTATAATAATTTCTACCTCAGCTTATATTTTTTGTAAATATGCGCGCTTAGACTCGTGCCAATGGGAGAGTAAAAGGCACACTGAATCCAACTTTAGTCTTTGGGCGCCCCCTAGCAATAGCAGTCAATACTGCACTAAAAGTGAAAGTGGCCAATGTATATTCTGGTCTGAAATACAATTTGTTATGCCAGTAAGAGATGTAAAACTTGTGGTAAGATTATAGTTAAGTTAAAATAAAATATGGTTACTGTGTCAAAAGATGTTAGCAAATATTATCGCATTTATTTCTATGTAAATATTTTAAAACAAAATTAAACATTTGTTCTTACATAGATAAAAAGGAATAATGTGGAGACAGCAAATAACTTTCTAAAGTAACTTTGACATACAAACATCAGAAAGAGTTAATGGTTTTAATGTGGAGACTACATAAAAATCATATTTAATACACAAAAGACATAGGCGAAAAATAAATTAATCAAAAAGTTTCACTTTTAAACTCATACTCATGAAAGATCTACTACAGTTTGTGATAAATTATTAAATATGAAATAAGGATAAATTGTATGTATGTTCAAACCTTTGGATAAAATACTTACATAAATAAATTAGCTAATGATATCATAGTCTCGTTTATTTTGTTCAAGCACACAATTTCACTTTTTAACTTGATCTATAAATGTAAAACCCAGGATAGAGAGGTTGTGTAAATGTGGTCTGGACTTTGTGGATGAGGGTCATTGTGTCAGAGACGCTGTAGAAGGACAGAGATCCTGCACTGTGATCCACATACACTCCTATTTTAGAAGATTTGGACTCTACAGGGAGATCAGTTCGATTGTTATTGTGATAGAATGCAAAACCAGAGTCAGGAAAGTACAAACACCAGGACTGATCATTAAACCCAAACCAACACTTATTACCCTCTCCCTTCCTGTTAATGCTCTTATATGACACTGATAAACCAACCCAACCACTCCACTCAACCTCCCAGTAACAGCGTCCACTCACACTCTCACTACACAACACCTGAGGTTCATCAAATCTATCTGGATGATCAGGATACGGCTGGACTGTGCCAGGGTTAGTAATCACTCTGTTTCCCTCAGACAGACAGAGATTTGTAGACATTGTGTTTGAATCCGGTGTCACCTGGTGGGAATCTGAGTAAAATAAAACAAATAATAATTTTGATATGTGAACTTTAAATTGGTTGATGATATGAAATACAAAATTCTCTCTCTATTAACTCTACACTCTAAAAATGGTGCTAAGTAGCACTAAAATATGTTCACTGGTTCGTAATCGTAGGGGAACCATTTTTAGTGCTAAACATCACCTACCTGTATTTAGAACTTGTGTAGCACCAGTAGAAAACCGTATTGTGCTATGTTGAACCATATAAGTGGTGCTTTAGTCATGCTTTAGCACCACTTTTTGGTTCTACAGAGGTGCTATAGGTGCTATATAGCACTTCAAATGGTTTCCTATGAGTATGAACTTTTAGTACTATTTAGCACCTTTTATAGCGCGTATATGAACAAAAGTATTAGGACTAGGACTGTGAAAATAACGCATTAATTCGATTAATTAATCTGAGAAAAAATAACGCGTTAAAAAAAATAACGCAGATTAATCCATTCCGTATTGACCTTTGAACCTGGATACATTCTAGCCACCATTTGACTGTAAAATAAAGGAGGTAGACGAGAATGCGCTGGCGGTGACTGGATCATTGACTGGAACATTTACTTATAAAAAAACGGCCTGATGGAAGTGATGATAAAAATAAAGTATGCGATCCTGCAGCACAGAATTTGCATATCATAGAGTTCGTCCACTCTAAAGTACCACATCATACAAAGCACATGGAGTAAAGTTCTCCGTCATTACACGGAATTGCAAAATTATTAAATTCACTTTTCATAAAGACGACGTGTATTCAGCTTTTTAAGTGGGATGTGATGAAAGCCTGGAGTGGGCAAAATCACGTTCCTCTCTCCACTGTAAGTGTTCGGTATTCACTAGGCACCGGATCCACTTCGGGTTTTCTGGCTGTAGCGCGTAATTTGAGGTAAAACTTTATTTCAGCTACCATGGAAATACTTATAATGCAGGAAGGCTCCGATGTTTTGGAGATCGATAAAGGTGTAAAAGAGATTGACTTGGCTTAGCGGAATGATGAAGATTGGGATCAGAAAACCAAACAGGCAATTAACGTGTGTCTTTGCACAGTATAGGTGTCCTGTATTTTGTGGGTAAATGATTTCTCTCGTACGTGATTACTCGCGTCGCGTTTTTGACTGCTACGTTGATCTAACCAGTGGCTGATAAAACGGGTTTGTTAAACTAGTGAGTACACTTCATGTGGCGCCACAAGAACCAAGATGCAGATGACATCCAAATCCCGTGAGAGCAGTTCGAGAAATCATAACAGAAGACTGCTTCCTAAATGCTCTCGCGGTACTTTGATGTCATCCACCTGTCGGGTTCTTTATTTAAGGTTTATGTTCAATTGCACAAAAAAGCCCTGCAATTGATATTGCACTGTTAAACTTTTGGTAAATAATCTTCCTTAAGCACTTTATTTCCTTAGCATATTACTTTAGGTCATTTTTGTTGATTGTTATGGCCATTATTTGAACAGTGAAAATACTGTTATAATAAAAGAGTTTTTGAGCTTTGATGTCACTAATGCTGATTATTCACTGATTTATTTAAAAATAAATATTTAATACTTTCACAGCAAAAATTATGTAGGCGATTAATTTAGATTAATTAATCACAGAGTATGTAATTAATTAGATTAAAAATTTTAATCGATTCACAGCCCTAATTAGGACACCTGACCAATACATCAGGTACTTGATTTTGGAGCGCTATTGAGGGAATTTGTGCCCAGCACAGCACTTGCTATTTTTAGCCGTAGACCCTGCTTGTGGGTTTCCACTTTGTGTCTAAGTTGCTGTTGTCCCTAAATGCTTCCACTTTGCAGTAATAACAGTTGACCATGGAATATACAGCAGGAATAAAATCATCTAATAAAATCATCTAAGGGGGCATCTCATTACAGTACCATGCTTGAAGTCACTGAGGTCTTCAGAACAACCTATTTACTTTTACAGATGTTTTAAAGGTGCATTTTATACCTTTATACCTGTGGCAATGGGTCTGCTGAAACACCTGAATTTAGTATTTCAAAACAATATTGTGTCCCAATACTTTGTCCATATAGTGCATATGCTAACAATAACTTACATTGGAGGAACTCTGCCCTGGTCATGGGTTCAGGCACAGGTCATGCTTCTCACTATGGAAAATAAACATTTTATTAGAAATTGTAATCTTAAATATTTCAGATATACACAAGTTTAAAAAATTAATTAAAGTTGTCCTAAGACAAAAACTGGTATTGTTAAAATTTTTAAAGTCCCACTGTTGGGAAAATCAGGTTTTTATTGTTGTTCATATCATGCTTTAAGACAATCCATGTGCAAATTCATCATTCACACAAACTGGTGACTATTTCCTCCATAAAATTGGAGACAGTCTCATTCCTGCAGTTTAAAACCACCTGTGTTTCCAACCTCACAAAAATGTAACCAACCACATCAACACAGTTAAACGCGTGGATCAGTAGTTCGAGTTATAGATATTATGTATGGATGCCTCGTAGACTCTGTGCTGAAACAATTGCAGGAAAGCTGCTGCTTCAGCTCTGCTCCTGTGCTGCACGTGCAAAGTGAGTGCTGTAACCTGTTAACATCAGCGCTAAAAGATTAGTGCTGCAAATGCGCAGTTCTTCGAACTTAGCAGTTATGTGTCTGAAACTTCCATATGTAGCATATATTTACCTATATATCTATTGTCCGAGGTGGTGCAAAAGACTGGGAGCAGGGACTATTTCGCATATTCATACTGTAGAGCTGTTTTAAAGCATGAGGAAATGACTGTGACAGATAAAACTTTTTATATGCTATATTATGATGCTCAAAGATAAGTTTAACTGATGAAATTATCAACTATGGTTTTGATCCACTACAAATGTTGAGTAGTATATTTTTATGTGCATTGTATTCCAACATAATACTAATCATGGAGACCAAATAAATTATATTGTACCTCTATCAGATATATTTTCTGTCTCTTTTCTGCAGAAATCATCCAGTTTCTTTATTAGATGAGACAAAGATTTTCCCACATCATCAAATAACTGGAGAGAACTGACAATTATGCTGAGCAAGCTTGTAAATCCAGGAGGAACAAAGAGAGACTGGAAACTCTACATAGACACAAAGGCAAACAACAGAAACAGAAACTTACAATACAAAACAACTTGATACAACTTACAATCTCTGTAAAACGTGCTCGTCCCTTCCTAAAGATCACTGTCCTGTTTTGGAGCTATGTTACCTGGAGGAAATGGATGTGATCATCTGTGTGTGAAAGCTGCTCCAGCTCAGCGTCTCTCCTCCTCAGATCATCAATCTCCTGCTCCAGTCGCTTCAACAGTCCTTCAGCTCGACTCACTGCAGTCTTTTCCTGATCTCTGATCAGCTGTGTCACCTCAGATCGTCTTCTCTCAATGGATCGGATCAGTTGAGTAAAGATCCTCTCAGTGTCGTCCACTGCTGTCTGTGCAGAGCGCTGTTAGGACACACAGAGAGAGGAGCATTAGAATCAGCAGCATTCATTCAGCTCTTACTGGTACATCACACAGTCTGTTACACACAGTGAACTTCAGTGAAAGTCATCCAGCACTGAACTCCTCACTGACTGATTGGATGAGAGTCCTAACTGAGTCTGAAACAGATCTGAAACAGCAGACAGCAGTTGTTCTTCTGATCAAAACTCACCTTATGAGTCTCCACAGCATCTCTCAGCTCTTGAAGCTTCTTCTGGCTCTCCTGGATTCTCTGCTGGGATTGTTTCTGTGTCTCCTTCAATTCTTTCTGTAGAATATGAATTAATAATTAAAAGCTAGAAACACTGCACATACGATAATTGTATTAATCTAAAATTGTCTATAGTCAACAAGATATAGTCATTATAAGGTTTGTGAGAGTTAGGTTCATGTAAAAAGAGAAACTAAACTCACAGTCACTCATAAGATCCTTCTACTGTAAAAACTGCTTTAAATCTATTTGATGCTATTTCCTGTTAATGTACTGCTTGTGCTTTATTTGCTGGATCATAAAGCAATGTTTATAATGGAGCAGAACTGGTAATATAAGCATAACAATCTGTGTTGTCAGACCTGTTTCTCAGCCATTTCTGCTGCAACTGATACAGTCTCATGGTTATTGTGTTTATCCACCATACACAGATAACATATACAGAGCTGATCAGTTTTACAGTAAATCCCAAGTACTTTCTCATGTTGAGGGCAGATCATCTGCTGAAGTCGTCCAGTGGCATCTATCAGGTTGTGCTTCTTGCCTTTGAATAAATTCTCATGTTGTTCAAGATGATTTTGACAGTAAGAGTTCAGACACACCAGACAGGACTTGACAGCTTTGTGTTTTCTCTCAGTACAGACGTCACACTCCACATCTCCAGGTTCAGCATAACAGTGATCAGGACGAGCAGCTTGTAGTTTAGTCTTCTTCAATTTCTCCACCACTTCAGCCAGCATGGTGTTTTTATTTAAAACAGGTCTTGATGTGAAGGTCTGTCTGCACTGAGGGCAGCTGTAGTCTCTCTTCTGATCCCAGTAGTCTGTAATACAGCTCATACAGTAACTGTGTCCACAAGGAATGGCCACTGGATCCTTCAGTAGATCCAGACAGATTGAACAGATGAACTGATCCTGAGATACTGAAATAGAGGCTTCTGCCATTTTACCGTATAAAGACAAAGAAAGAGAAATACATACAGTGCTCCGATCGACAGCCGGTTACTTTCGTTTTTTCCTGAACTCAAGAATTTCCTTATTTCGCAACTTGCTGCCAGTTAAACACTTCTTACAAAAGTCCACTAGATGGCAGTTTTATAGTCAACACAACAGTTTGAGAGAATACAAATCTGGTTCAATAAAAAAAAAATGTTGTTACCGTAAATGTATATTCTTCCACATCTTAATCATATTTGATTTACGTGACTCTGCCTGTACAAACCCAGCTAAAGTATTTTTTATGATTTACTGTTATAAAACCATACTACATAATGCAAAGAACATTCTGTGAAAATATTTTTTATATATAGGTTGAGCCGGTAAGTCACTGCATTCAGTGGAGCAGGACTGCCAGAGGCAGATGTCCCTGGTGGATAACCAAATCTTCTGTCCTGGTTGATACTGGGGAGGATCAGAACAACCATGGTTAGCTTGGTCTTCATGCCTCCACACAGCCTGTTGGAGGTGCACGTAGGCTGAGTCCCAAACCCTCTCGCTCTGATGGAACCAGTAATCGACAGCTGGAACTGCTGAAGGCTCACCTGACCAAGAAAAGAGGAGGTTGATAACCCAGAATACATTGAAAAGGAGTGAGTCCGGTAGTGTATTGAAGAAGGGAATTCTGGGCGTATTCAGCCCAAGGGAAATAGCAGCTTCAGCTGTCCTGGTACTGGTTGCAGTATGTACGCATGTAGCATCCGATCTCCTAGATCTTACGTTCAGTCTGGCAGTTGGTTTGAGGCTGGTATCCAGAAGATAAACTGACTGTTACTCCAAGGAGTTTGAAAAAGGATTGACATGCTGTCCTCTGGAATGCCAAAGTTGCGGAACACATTGTTGAAAAGGGCTTCTGCGGTTTCAAAGGCAGTGGGGAGTTTAGGCAGAGGTATGAGTTTACAGCCCTTAGAGAAACGATACACAACCACAAGGATGCAAGTATAGTTATTGGACTTGGATAGATCCGTCATGAAACTGACACCCAGGTGGGACCACGGACGCTGAGGTATAGGAAGTGGTACCAATTTACCCATAGGTAGCTTCCTGGGGGTGTTGGTTATGGCACAGACTGAGCATCCCTGAATGAAGAGACATCCTGTGTGAGAGAGGGCCACCAGTACCAAAGACTAAGGTGCGACAGGGTGCGTCTGCTACCTGGATGTCCAGAGCCCGGAGCGGAGTGAGCGGAGTTCAGTGCAAAATTGTTAGGGTACAGAGAAAAGGCCTTCCAGGGTTTCTGGCAGAGTGGAATGTATGCGATTTTCTTGATAAATCTGTTCATCTAAGTCCCAGACGATTGGGCAGACAAACACGGCTGGCTGGAGGGAGGATGGATTCCGTTAGGTGATCCTCTGATGGAGAGCTATGTAGGCAAGAGAGGGTATCAGCCTTGAGATTCTTACTCTCAGGTCTGTAGATTACCACAAAATCGAAGCGGGTGAAGAAGAGGGCCCAACGTGCCTGGCAAGGATTCAATCTCTTGGCTTCTCTCACGTATTCCAGGTTACAATGATCGGTGATCACTTCAAATGAATTATTTGCTCCCTCCAGCCACTTCTTCAAGAGTGATTTTGATGGAGAGTAATTCTCGATTTCCGATGTCGTAATTCCGCTCCACTGGGGACAAAATAGGCACATGGATGGAGTCGCGAGGGGTTGCCCTGCTGCTGAGAGAGGATGGCTTCAGCACCAGTCAGGTCAGGATTCAGATGGACCAGATCGATGCAGACTGGAAGGCTTCCTTGAGGTTGTGGAAGGCTGTGACGGCTTAAGGAGATAAGGACTTCGGGCGACCCTTCAGAGAAGAGGGAAGTGGTGCACTGATGAGACTATAATTTTGGATGAACCTTCTGTAAAAGTTGGCGAATCCCAGGATGCATTGGAGCTCCTTCACAGTAGAGGGTATGGGCCAGTTGTAAATTGTTTCCACCTTCCTCTGGTCCATCTGTACATGTCCATGCTGATTGATTACATAGCCCAGAAATTGTACTTCTGTGGTATGGAACTCACACTTCTCCAGTTTTAGGTACAACTGATGATCCCATAGTTTTTCCAAGACCAGGGTGACGTGGTGATGATGTTCAGAGAGGGAGGAAAAGTAGATGAGAATGTCGTCAATGTAAATTACCACAAATTTGTTGAAATATTCCTGGACGACTTTGTTTATGTACCCCTGGACACACGCCCCTCTCCAGTCTCAGACGAGCCACATGAATTCTGTGACTGTTTTTTGCTTAACTCCGGAAATAAATTAGTTTAAAACATCTTTTATTTACGCTTGCACAGGTGTTAAGTACTTTACTTGGTATGGATGTCAATCTGGCTTATTGCCGTGTGCTCTGCATGGCTCTCCAAATGAAGACAGGTTTTCCAAGCTGATTTTATTTATCCAACTTGTCATGATTCTGCCATCTTGTCCTTTGTTTAATCTAGTCTTGTGGCAGGATCATGACAGACCCATGTTTTGTGTGGGATCACGTGGTTTTACTAGACCACGTGTTCCTGGTGTCTTGTCACTTTTACCCCACTCCCTTGTCATCCTCTTTATTGTCTAACCCATGTCACCTGTTGTCCTCATTAGTTCTCCTAGCTTGTTCGTTTGTTTCCTTATCTGTGAGTATTCTGTCCAGTCAAGTCTAGTTTATTATATATTTAGTGTTTGGTCAAGTTTATTGTTGTGAAATGAGTTTAGTGTGATCCTGTTTAGTGTTATAGTGTAGTCTTGTGTCTTGTACAGTTTAGTGTTCATTAAGTTATCCAGTTTATGTTGTTTTGCCCCCTCGTGGGTTTTGCTTTCTGTTTTCATTATGCTTTCTGTTTTCATTATATAATAAAAGTCTTTTCGTTAGTACCTGCTGTCTGCATTTGGGTTCTGTGCTACCACCTCACACCACCTCATAACACAACTAAAATAAATGATTGATAAAAAAACAATTAAATCTACTGAAAATGGGAAAGACTTACCGTCGGCGGCTGACTTTTCCGTTGCTCCTTACTCAAGCGTTTGCTATTTCTTTTCCAATATTTTTTCCCGTGTTCGGTTTGGGGGGGGCGAGGCCCGCGACGCGCTTCGAGACTTGAGGACGAGACGCGCCACACCGTGATTGAATTAAACACACACAATGATTTTTTTTATTTAAGAAAATTGAAAACGTTCTAAACACAGGCAGTTTTATTTCTTTAACCCCTCCATATTCTTCACGACAGTTTAATACGATATTTGAAGCAATATAAAACGTCTTTGTATGATACGTATAATTGTATGAATGTTTAATTGTCACGGCCGGGGCGGACCCAAGTTGACTAAAAGGCCACGCCCCTCTCTACTTTCCACCTCGAGGAGGTTCCCAAGACCACTCCAATGACCAGACAGACAAGTATACTACGTTTAAAACACAGCTTTATTTAAATAATTAAAAGTAAGGGAAGGGGAGGGGAAAAAGGGAAAGGACACTTTAAAACAACTTCTTCTCGCCCCCCAGGGCGGCTTGGACCATGAAGCGGGGGCCGGGACTCCTTTCCTACTTGGTCCTTTAATCCGTGGCGCCCTCCGCTTCCTCCTGGAGGCAAAACAGGTAAAACACAATTAATGGCTTGCTTTCCGTGCGGGGTTGCAACTGGCCTAATTTCCCTCCGTATCTCATGCACCCTTAGGTTTTCCCGGCTGGGACTTCTCGTCCTCTTCGGGGCGGTGTACTAGGGAAAGGTAAGTAATTCACACGATCTCCACAGTTCGTTCTTCCTCAGGGCGTTGCTGTAAGCACAGATGGATTAACACATCACACAGGTAAGTTACTCACGAGGCTTGGACTTCTCGTCCACTTCGAGGCGGTGTACTAGGGCAAAGGTAAGTAATTCACTCTCTCTTCACAGTTCGTTTTCTTCCGCAGGGCGTTGCTGTAAGCACAGATAGATTAACACATCACACAGGTAAGTTACTCACGAGGCTTAGACTTCTCGTTCGCTTCAAGGCGGTGTACTAGGGCAAAGGTAAGTAATTCACTCTCTCCTCACAGTTCGTTTTCTTCCGCAGGGCGTTGCTGTAAGCACAGATAGATTAACACATCACACAGGTAAGTTACTCATGAGGCTTGCACTTCTCGTTTACTTCGGACAGTGGGCTTTCGCAACAACGTTCGTGCACAGTATACCTCCACCCGTCTGCTTACGCCTCAGGGGTGTCGTAGGGACTGATGGGTCGAGTGCCACGGAGCCGAACGCTTCCCTAGCTCTCCCTCCTTGCTTGGACGACCGGGGCCGCGAGCTGGGGCGAACTCTCGATGAGGCTCCGCACACACCAGTGGCTTCTGTTGGATAGGTCTAAATACTGCCACGACCCAAAATCCGTACAGTGCACTTAGTTTGCTACTCACTTTGACGTAACGCTGGGCTTCACCACTGTCTGCTTCCGAAAGTGATGCGGTTATTACTGACACACAGGGGGCCGAAAGGTTTAATCTCCTCTTCTCACGGGGCGCGGGCCACAACGTGTTATTATTCCCTCACGAGCCGTCCGAGGCTGGGGCCGTTCTGGTCACTACAAACACAGCACACACAGCAAGCTTTGTGTAGACACCAAATGATAATTGCAACTCACCCACAGCACTCGGCACACTCTCATGTGAATTTATAGACTGGACCACCTGGCCTCGACCGGTCAGTGAGGCTAGTTGGGCGTCGTTCTCGCCACAGGAGAGACGGTTTAGTACACAATTGAAATCAGCACAACCCCTGTATGTTACTTTGCTACCTGTTTGGCTCACCCACGCTTCTTGTATCCGCAGGGCCAGACGACCTACAGCGAACGGTTCCCCGAACGAGTTTTTCCTGTTCGTGCTTCCGGTTGTTCCACGGCTCACCCACGCTGTCATCCACAGTGGGGCCAGGTACCTTTAACACACTCAGAATACACAACAGCACCCCTTTGTCAATACTTCATTCACATACAACAGCGGTTACTCACTCGTTGTTTGTTCTCATGCCCCTGTGTTTAACTGCACTCGTTGACTCTGAATTAGCACACTCACAAATAAGTCCGTCCACGAATCTCTTCGCCTAGTCACCTTCTGCCTCTGTCTTCCCCAAGGGATCAATGTGGGTCAATACGGCGAGTCTGCACAGCAGCAATACAGCACACACAAAGTACACCAACCAGCCCTTCTGATCTCTTCAAAGGCCTTTTTGTACTCTGCTTTCCCTCCTGATCAACCTATCAGAGATCGCTGTGTAAATCGCCCTCACCTGTGCGTAATTCGGCTTGATTTAGTCTTCGGGGAAACCCCGGAAATTCCGGTGTTCAGGGTTAGTCGTCCGGGCGGAACCATCGCCGGGCGGAACCCGTCTTCCACACTTTTGGTTCCGCCCTCACAGATCGTCACCTGGTGACATAATCATTTCTACCTCAGCTTATATTTTTTGTAAATATGCACGCTTATGGCGCTTTTCCATTGCATAGTACCCCACGGTTTAGTTTAGTTTGGGTCGGGTCAGCTCACCTCACTTTGGCTTGGTTAGCTTTTCCATTGAGTTTAGTATCACTTCGCAGTGGGAGGGATTATAGGCGTGTCGTTATATTTGCGCTGCCTGCTGTGACATCATACAAGTGAGAGCGTCGTTGTACATTCCCATTGATTTATTTATTTATCAGTCCGCCACAAAATTAAAATTGACCACCACAAACGTCTCGGTTACGTATGTAACCCTCGTTCCCTGAAGGAAGGGAACAGAGACGTCACGTCGTGACCGACGAAAGGGAACAGATGTTTGCACATCGCGTTTATCACTATACCTCTGTCTCACATGACAGTTTCTGTACAAACACCCGCGGCGTCAGCCGACGGCGCTCTGCGGAGCCTCATTTAGGTTGCATTTAAGCATATAATGCTGACGTGCTCGTCGCAAATGTTCCACCACAAACTGCAAGTCTGGAAAAAACTGTTATGTTGTCCCGGATTCTCTACATGTGGATGTTTTTCATCACTAAATGGGAGTTTGGGAACTTATAGCAGAGCAGTATGGAGGACGAGGAGTGCAAAAATTAAAAATAAATAAATAAATAAATACATGTACAAAGAAATATATAAAGCAAACATAAATAAATAAATACAAAAATAAATATGCAGAGAAATATAAAAAACAAACATAAATGAGTATTGCAACTTTGATTTCTTTATTTTTGTATTAAAATATTTTTTAAACTTTTATTTATTTCTGTATTTAATTATACATTTTTATTTATTCTTTTATTCATTTCCACATTTATGTATTTATTTATTTATGTGAACATTTAATTATTTTTTTACATGTATTTATTTATACATTTATTTATTTAAACGTTTATTTATTTATACATTTATTTTTTCCACATGTATTTATTTATACATGTATTTATTTCCACACGTATTTATTTCTACATTTATGTGTCTAATATGTTAATGAGGAGGGGGCGTGTTTTTCTTCAGCCGTAGCAATGGAGCACAGAGTGTCAATGCTACAGTATACACGTGTTCTGAGGCCACAACAGTCACATCTTTTGCTCTTACAAAATGACACCCAAGAGAAGAGCGTGGACGTGATTTTGAGTGTAGTGCAAGTGAAATGAATGTTGAGAGAGGTGGGCGAAATGGCAAAAATCACAGTTTAAGTAATTTAATATCACTGTTTCTGTATGTATTTACAGGATAAGCTTGCATATTCTTTACCCCGAACATCGCGTTATAAACATCCGTTCGGGATTCTTGCACACATTACAGAAACCGCATCTTTAACAGGTCTGGTAACAGACAGTGAGACACGATAGGGTGTGCACATTAAATACACTGATCATATTTAATAAACGCCATATGCAGCTGATAGATAGAGCTTGATGTCAACGTATGAGGGGCCGTGCGGCTAAAAAAACATACTTCACTTATGAATACATATGTAAAAGCATGCATACACATATATAAACACTCGCATATACATGCATACTGTTGGATGTTTAAGCAAATACCTATGAAATACATGTGCATACCAATGTGAAATTCATACCAATACATCTTAAGTTAGTAATGCATACATATACACTTGTGAATAACTTGCATATACATGTAAACTCAATGCACGCATACACCTATAAAAACTGAAATATACATATAAACTTAATACACGCATACACATATAAACACTCGCATATAAATATAAACTTGATGCACGCAAACATATATAAACATTCGCACATACATATAAACTCTGTCCATGCATATACAACCATTAAACACTTGCATATATATGTAAACTTGATGCACGCATACACATAAAAATACTGGCACATACATATAAAAAAACTTGCACATACATATAAACTTGATGCATGCATACACATAAAAACACTCGCACATACATATAAACTTGATGCATGCATACATATAAAAATACTCGCACATACATATAAACTTGATGCACGCATACACCTATTAAACACTCGCATATACATACAAACTTTCAGTATAAAAGGAAGTCATTTCAGTATAAAAGGAAGTCATTTCAGTGTAAAAGGAAGTCATTTCAGTGTAAAAGGAAGTCATTTCAGTATAAAAGGAAGTCATTTCAGAATAAAAGTCTCGATGGAGAGCAGGAGCCAAGGTGACCGCAGCTACCATGAAGCAAGCGGGTGCACCGCTATATTTGATGTAACTTGCAGTAATTAACAAAAACCCGAGCCTTATTTGACAGCAGCACTAATTGAACTATTTGATCGGATGCATTTGATATACAGACCGTGACCGGAATGCACTCACAAATCGCGCGGTTATTAGAAATCTTTAACTGTTTCCAGACTGAGCATGGACACAAACAAGCAGAAGACGTTTATAAAAGCAGCTGCCTATCAGCGTGTACGGAATCGAATCAAAACTTGACCCGCAGTCTGCCTGTGCCATTCCACCCGGTCCGCAAATTAAATGTTAATATTATTCTACCCGTTACAATAAATATTAACAGCTCACTCGCTGGATACCCGTATCCACCCGCCAGCCCGCGTGCAGGACTCTGACATGGAGTATGCCTAAATAAAAAAATCCCTGCCACCCATCTAGCCGACTCTTGTAACTCTTGTAATAGATTTTTGTGAATCTAGAAGGACTTCGATCATAGTCTATCACATTACGTCCTGTAGGTTCGTTTGGAATGTGTCTGCCGCACAGCTCCAGTCAGGACAGATCAGCCACCAGCGAGATTAAAAGGTGGGCTTTATTTAATAAAAAAAAAATGTAATGCATTTCTTTATATTACAATAAATATGATGAACAAGTCACCCATTTATCAAGTATCAATTAATTATTTTTACTTAATCCTTTTTGCTTTTTACAAAAAGTAGAATAGGCACGCATATTCTAAATTTAACCAAAATAATGGCTGTGGCGTTGAAGGAACTTTCCTGTTTTAGTGAAAAAGAAATAAGTTCTATTGCTGTTATTATGAATAGCATATATTGGTGATTTTTTGATAACAAATATGACAGTTTTAAACAAACTAAGTAGCCTATTTATTTATTGGCAAATACAGAACAACGAGGAACAAGTAGAAAAAAGGTAGGCAACACACCTTTCTACCTTGCGACAAAAAGATTAATCATAGCCAACTTAGGCTAAATGTAATTTTAAAATTTCGTTAATTTATTTGTGTTAATGGAAAACAATATAGGCTATAGAAATTCGCGCTGAGTGACACGAAAAAGACAATCGTGATAATTAACACGAGAGAATAAAAAAGGAAAATATTGTCAATAAATACGAATAAATAAATCTAATATTTCATGACAAAATGCCTTAAGATATTGTTGGTTCTGCATTCATCTAGCCAGCATAAATTTGACAATCATAAACAATGCGCTCTCGTTTTAAAAATGACATTTAATCCTTTAATCATAAAAGGGAGAAAGGCGTGTAGCCTACCTTTACTTTCTCCTCATTGTTCTGCATTTGCTAATGAATAAATCAATACTTAGTTTGTTTAAAACTGTTACATTTGTTATAAAAAACAATTTATGCTTCATAAAAATAGCTTGTTTATTTTTTACTACACTGTAAAAAAATAATACGCTGGATTTACTTAAAAATATAGTTCATCATTTTTGCATCCACTAATTTTTTTTTACTTGAAATTTTAACCAATTTCATACTTAAAATTCCATGTAATATTTACTTTAAAAAATGGATGCAAAAATGATGCACTATATTTTTAAGTAAAAAAAATTTAATATAGGCCTAGTGCATTATTTTTGCATTTACTTTCCATGTAAGTAAGTTTTACATGGATTTTAAGCAATTTAAGCTTACATTTTTTTTAAAGCAATTGCTTAAAGTTACATGTAAAACTTACTTTAAATGATGCACTTTAAGTAAATCTTATCCAGCTAATTATTTTTAACAGTATACAAGTCCACTGCGTAGTTAGTGATACATTACTAAAATTATTCAAATAAATTAATTTAATTTCCTTTTTAAAAATATTACATGATAAATATTTAGTTGAATTTACTAAATAATGTGTTCATTTAGAATTACTCACCATTTCTGTGTTATTTTTTACTCAAATTTGGTTAAAAAACAAGAATGTTTTTATAGAATTTACTTTTTTTTTAGTTAAATTTACTAAGCCACAAAATCATTTTTACAGTGTAAAATAAGAAAAATGAAGTCGGTAAAACCGCACACCCAGCTACACTCAAATCGAGTCAAAACGGTCTTGACTTTTAGACCCGCAGTCTGCAATCCACCCTAACCTGGACTGCAGGTGACATGTTAACTGCCCTCCTTCAGTGCCCACCAACCCCACCACCAGTAAATAAATAAATACATAAAATAAAAACAAGCACTTTAAACAAAAAGCACACAGAATTCTTATTTTTTATTGTTTTTTCCTAGTGTTTCACAAAACACTAAAGTCTAAACCACCCTAAACCCTGAATTTGCAGCATTAATTTCTAGTCCTCCCCTCGCGAGTTGTTCTTGTTCAGGGCCTGTAAATGTCCATTGAAATATAGTTTAATGTATTTCATAAAATTAATGAAAGATATAAAATTATGATTTTTTGTTGAATTATCCCTTTTTCCAAATACATATGTCATTATGCACAATCAAACTTTGAAAGTGAACAAAATCAATAACTTAAATGTTTTTCTAAAAGTTTCCAGTAGTTATGAATGACATAACTGCATATGTTGCATGTATACTGTACATTGTATCCTTGGCACGTTTCTAATCCCCTTTTTATCCTGCTCAACTAAAGGCTTCCGCTAGACCGTTTGTCGTGACTCGTCTATAAGGTTTTTTACATTAAAGCTATAGAGTTTCTCCTGCGGACTTTTCCCCCTCGTGCTCGGGCAATACTGCGTTGGGCGCGTTGTCCGCATATCCCAGAGAAAAGGAGCATTCTTCTCGATTTGCTCTCGTTCTAGCAGGCCCGGAGTGGCCATAGGGAGGACCGGGAGAATTCCTGGCCTCGAGGGCTGGTGTTGTCATGCCACCGGGTTGAAGGTTGCTGTCCCTAGGCTGCCAGCACTCACAGCAGCCCCCCAATTTGCGGGTGATGTCCCCACCGCTTTATGCCCAAGTTGATTGTGTCCCGAGTCCCGATCACTTATTGGAAGAATTCTTGCATTAGGGTCCATTAACATCTAAAACAAATGGAAAACGCAGGACGCGCCGCTTTCTTCTGGTTTTCAGTGCGCTCAGACGCGTCTATATTTGAGTGCGCTGGCTGCGCGTCTAGATTTAAAATGAACTTAAGCGCGATACGAGCGGCCTCTAAAAGGAAAATGATCTACAACCCGTATTTTATCGTCTATGAATAGTCATTATTCATATTTTATTGCAAGATGAACAAAAATCTATTTGATCCAAAAATCATCAGTTTATTGGAAAAAAGTAAGTTTTATATGAATGAAGGTGATGTTTTCTCAAGTAAAACAAAATTTTGAAAGTCCATTATATATTTGTTCTTTTTTTTTGACACAAGGTATGCATACATTACGTTATTTGGCAATATATATAAGTAAAACAAATAATATAAGGATTTTTATTTTTCCATCTGTTTCTCCTGCATACTTGATAAATCTTACTTGTGTTTTGTATATCAGGGGGTTCCAAACTATTGCAAATATGTTTTTACAAGACCTACCATTTTTTTATAGAAATATAGGGGAAAACACATTTGTTCCCTTTTAGTATTTTTGAATAAGTTTACTTAAATAATATTAAAATACCTAGGGCTGCACGATTATGGCAAAAATCATAATTGTTTGGGCTAGTATACTGTATATAAAATAATAATATATAACAAATACTGTATATCAAATACTGCGTGACGAAATTTTGTGACCGAGTCAGCATAAATTTGACAAGCATAAACAATGGGCTTTCGGTTTGAAAAAATATTCAATTAACGAAATTTTAAAATTACATTTAGCCTAAGTTGGCTATGATTAATCTTTTTGTCGCAAGGTAGAAAGGCGTGTCGCCTACCTTTTTACTTGTTCCTCGTTGTTCTGTATTTGCCAATAAATAAATAAATAAATAGGCTACTTAGTTTGTTTAAAACTGTCATATTTGTTATCAAAAAATCACCAATATATGCTAGATAATAACAGCAATAGAACTTATTTCTTTTTCACTAAAACAGGAAAGTTCCTTCAACGCCACAGCCATTATTTTGGTTAAATTTAGAATATGCGTGCCTATTCTACTTTTTGTAAAAAGCAAAAAGGATTAAGTAAAAATAATTAATTGATACTTGATAAATGGGTGACTTGTTCATCATATTTATTGTAATATAAAGAAATGCATTACATTTTTTTTTTATTAAATAAAGCCCACCTTTTAATCTCGCTGGTGGCTGATCTGTCCTGACTGGAGCTGTGCGGCAGACACATTCCAAACGAACCTACAGGACGTAATGTGATAGACTATGATCGAAGTCCTTCTAGATTCACAAAAATCTATTACAAGAGTTACAAGAGTCGGCTAGATGGGTGGCAGGGATTTTTTTATTTAGGCATACTCCATGTCAGAGTCCTGCACGCGGGCTGGCGGGTGGATACGGGTATCCAGCGAGTGAGCTGTTAATATTTATTGTAACGGGTAGAATAATATTAACATTTAATTTGCGGACCGGGTGGAATGGCACAGGCAGACTGCGGGTCAAGTTTTGATTCGATTCCGTACACGCTGATAGGCAGCTGCTTTTATAAACGTCTTCTGCTTGTTTGTGTCCATGCTCAGTCTGGAAACAGTTAAAGATTTCTAATAACCGCGCGATTTGTGAGTGCATTCCGGTCACGGTCTGTATATCAAATGCATCCGATCAAATAGTTCAATTAGTGCTGCTGTCAAATAAGGCTCGGGTTTTTGTTAATTACTGCAAGTTACATCAAATATAGCGGTGCACCCGCTTGCTTCATGGTAGCTGCGGTCACCTTGGCTCCTGCTCTCCATCGAGACTTTTATTCTGAAATGACTTCCTTTTATACTGAAATGACTTCCTTTTACACTGAAATGACTTCCTTTTACACTGAAATGACTTCCTTTTATACTGAAATGACTTCCTTTTATACTGAAAGTTTGTATGTATATGCGAGTGTTTAATAGGTGTATGCGTGCATCAAGTTTATATGTATGTGCGAGTATTTTTATATGTATGCATGCATCAAGTTTATATGTATGTGCGAGTGTTTTTATGTGTATGCATGCATCAAGTTTATATGTATGTGCAAGTTTTTTTATATGTATGTGCCAGTATTTTTATGTGTATGCGTGCATCAAGTTTACATATATATGCAAGTGTTTAATGGTTGTATATGCATGGACAGAGTTTATATGTATGTGCGAATGTTTATATATGTTTGCGTGCATCAAGTTTATATTTATATGCGAGTGTTTATATGTGTATGCGTGTATTAAGTTTATATGTATATTTCAGTTTTTATAGGTGTATGCGTGCATTGAGTTTACATGTATATGCAAGTTATTCACAAGTGTATATGTATGCATTACTAACTTAAGATGTATTGGTATGAATTTCACATTGGTATGCACATGTATTTCATAGGTATTTGCTTAAACATCCAACAGTATGCATGTATATGCGAGTGTTTATATATGTGTATGCATGCTTTTACATATGTATTCATAAGTGAAGTATGTTTTTTTAGCCGCACGGCCCCTCATAATAGTGTCTCACTGTCTGTTAAAGATGCGGTTTCTGTAATGTGTGCAAGAATCCCGAACGGATGTTTATAACGCGATGTTCGGGGTAAAGAATATGCAAGCTTATCCTGTAAATACATACAGAAAGAAACAGTGATATTAAATTACTTAAACTGTGATTTTTGCCCTTTCGCCCACCTCTCTCAATATTCATTTCACTTGCACTACACTCAAAATCACGTCCACGCTCTTCTCTTGGGTGTCATTTTGTAAGAGCAAAAGATGTGACTGTTGTGGCCTCAGAACACGTGTATACTGTAGCATTGCCATTCTGTGCTCCATAGAGACAGAGCGCAGCGCGTCACAACCTGAAAACCACGCCCACCGGGGGGGAAAGCAATCCAACAGTCTCCATTGACTTTGTATTGCAAAAGGCCGCCTCCTTGTCATTTCTGGCTTATAACAAAAAACTGAATAATGCCTAAAAGCTGCTTTGGGACAATATGTACAGCTAACAAGCCAAAGAACACAGAAATAAGTTTTTATAAGCTGTCGAGCCGTAAAACCCAGTCTTTAAGGAGAATAAAGTGGATCGCCGATTACGTTTCCCCCTATTGGACGCAGTTTTACTAATAGGAGTACTATGAAAAGTTGCCTGTTGCCATTTCTGTGTCTAAACGCTCGTTTTTTGAAGTCGACAGCTTATAAAAACTTATTTATTTATTTTTTTGGCGTGTTAGATGTACACCTTGTCACACAGCAGCTTTTAGGTATTATTCTGTTTTTAAGTTTAATCTGTAAATAAGTTTTTATAAGCTGTCGACCCCAAAAAACGAGCGTTTAAAGACACAAACATGGATACAGGCAACTTTTCACAGCACTTCTATTAGTAGAACTGCGTCCACTAGGGGGAAACGTAGTCGGCGATCCACTTTATTCTCCTTAAATGCTGTGTTTTACGGCTCGACAGCTTATAAAAACTTATTTCTGGGTTCTTTGGCTTGTTAGCTGTACATATTGTCACACAGCAGCTTTTAGGCATTATACAGTTTTTTGTTATAAGCCAGAAATGACAAGGAGGCGGCTTCTCGCAATACAAACTCAATGGAGACGGTTGGATTGATTTCCCCCCCGGTGGGCGTGGTTTTCAAATTTGCATAACGGCGCTCTGTCTCTATTGCTACGGCTGAAGAAAAACACGCCCCCTCCTCATTAACATATTAGACACATAAATGTAGAAATAAATACGTGTGGAAATAAATACATGTATAAATAAATACATGTGGAAAAAATAAATGTAGAAATAAATAAACGTTTAAATAAATAAATGTAGAAATAAATAAATGTAAAAAAAATAATTAAATGTTCACATAAATACATAAATAAATACATAAATGTGGAAATGAATAAAAGAATAAATAAAAATGTATAATTAAATACAGACATAAATAAAAGTTTTAAAAATATTTTAATACAAAAATAAAGAAATCAAAGTTGCAATACTCATTTATGTTTGTTTTTTATATTTCTCTGCATATTTATTTTTGTATTTATTTATTTTTGTTTGTTTTATATATTTCTTTGTACATGTATTTATTTATTTTAAATTTTTGCACTCCTCGTCCTCTATAGAGCAGATGACAACATGTCTGCTCGAGGCAGCACAAGCTAGCATTGAGGTAAAGCTAATCTTTTACATTATAGCTATGACGTGACGATTCTCTCAGACCAATCAGTGATCTATAGTGTTTTCGCTTCACGTTTGGTATCAGATCGGATCGCTTGGAACCCTAACCGAGGTGGTCCGAAAAAAGTATAGGGTACTACGTACTGCATCCAATGGAAAAGCTCACAAAAGTTAGCTGACCTGACCCAAACCGTGGGGTACTATGCAATGGAAAAGCGCCATTTGACTCGTACCAATGGGAGAGTAAAAAGGCACACTGCACCCAACTTTAGTCTTTGTGCGCCCCCTAGCAATAGCAGTCAATATTGCACTTAAGTAAAATGAAAGTGGCAAAAGTATATTAAGTCAGATATCCAATTTGTAAACCTCTCACGTAAGAGATGTAAAACATATTGGAAAATTATAGTTAAGTTAAAATAAAATAAAATATGGTTACTGTGTCAAAAGGTGTTAGCAAATACTACTGCATTTATTTGTATGTAAATATTTTAAAACAAAGTAATCATTTGTTCAAGTAGAGACTTTACAATAATTTTCTAAAGTAACTTTGACAAACAAACATCAGAAAGAGTTAATGGTTTTAATATGCAGATTTAATACACACAAAAAAATGAGAAAAAGAAATGGTCATCATGCAGGAAGTTTCATATTTGAAGTTATTTTATACTCATTAAGATCTACCATGTATGGTCAATTACAAATATGAAATAATGATCAATTGTATGTTCAAGCCTTTGGATAAAAGTGTTACATAAATTAATTAGCAAATTATATCATAGAGCTCAAACCTGTGACATGACAATATTATTAGTAGAATCTCTGTCTCATTTATTTTGTTACAGCACACAGTTTCACTCTTGAGCTTGATCCATAAATGCAAAACCCAGGATAGAGAGGTTGAGTGAATGTGGTGTTGACTCTGTGGATGAGGGTCACTGTGTCAGAGACGCTGTAGAAGGACAGAGATCCTGCACTGTGATCCACATACACTCCTATTTTAGAAGATTTGGATACTACAGGGAGTTTAGTCTCAATGTTATTGTGATAGAATACACAACTGGAGTCAGGGTAGTACAAACACCAGGACTGATCATTATATCCAAACCAACACTTATTACCTTTTCCCTTCCTGCTACAACTCTTATATGACACTGATAAACCAACCCAACCACTCCACTCAACCTCCCAGTAACAGCGTCCACTCACACTCTCACTACACAACACCTGAGGTTCATCAAATCTATCTGGATGATCAGGATACGGCTGGACTGTGCCAGTGTTAGTAACCACTCTGTTTCCATCAGACAGACAGAGACATTTATGTGTTGTGTTTAAATCCAGTGTCAGCTGGTGGGAATCTGAGTAAAATAAAACAAATAATAATTTTAATAAAAAGGTGAAAACTTCAAATTGGTTGATGATGAAATACAACATTCTCTCTACACCATATGGACAAAAGTATTGGGATGCCTGACTATTTAAACCAATAGGAACTTCAATGACATTGCATTCAAGTATATTTGAATTTAATATGTAGTTGGTCCTTACTTCTTGAAAGGGTTTCCACAAGATTTTGGAGCGTTTATTTGGGAATTTGTGCCCAATCATTCTGTAGCACATTTATAAAGTCAGGCACGGATGTTGAATAGGAAGGCTTTGATGATACATGTAACCTCCATTCCAGTTCTTCACAAAGGTGTTCGCATCTCACTCATCTGACAGCCTAACAGAGAAGCGTGATTCATCACTCTACAGAACGTATTTTAACTGCTCCTCAGTCAGTGACGGTGTGCTTTACACCACTCCTTCTGACGCTTGGAATTGGACTTGGTGACTTGAGATTTGCAGCTGCTGGCTATGGAAACCCATTCCACAAAGCCACTGCTGTGCAGTTTTTGCACTTATAATGCCAGTGAACTTTTGGAAGTCTTCAGCTAAAGAATCAGCACAGCACTGGCTATTTGTAGTCGTAGACACTGCTTGTGCGTTTCGTGGCTAAGTTGCTGTCCCTAAATGCTTCCATTTTGCAGTAATACCAGTTGACCATGCAACATCAGGAATAAAATTTTGCAAACCATCTAATTGCAAATTTGGCATCACATCACAGTACCGTTTTGCTTCAGTGATGTTTGTAAGGTGCATATTATACCTTTTTATTACACGGCTCTCTGGAATGCTTGATTCTGATTGGTCAGTTGAGACATTTGCAGGTTCGTTCTTTTAAATAATAACCGCTCCAAAGTAATAACGCATAGCCGGTACTACTTTTACGAGTAAAATCGCTCCGCGCAAATAAAGATTACTGTTTGGCGCCATCTTGTGACAAACACTGGACAACCACAATTAAGAATGGAAAATTTTGACATTAATTTTAACATGTATGGAAAAAAAAAAACATTTAAACAGTGGATAGAAGAATGAACAACGACAAGACACAGAGAGCTTACTGAGACTGAACTTGACAAAATAGAGCATGACAGCTACGAAGCCAAAACACAAAAAAATACAGAATGGGCATGAAAACTTCTCAAAGACTGGCTAAAAGAGAAAAAATGGAGACAGACAAGTATGAAGCAGAGGATCTTAATAAGGTATTACGGTCATTTTATGCATCTGTGCAAAGTTTTGCTGAAGGATAAAAATGTTAATTTAAAACAAATATGCCAATAAAATGTTTCAAATTCATATTCATGTCCAGTTTTTTTCTTATTTGGCAAGTAGCCGTGTAATAAGCGGTATAATGTAGAGGCAGCCGGTAGTTATCGGGAAATAAGCCCCTTCAGTGTGATACAAGACCCTCGCTTCGCGTCGGGTCCTGATCACACTGTCGGGGCTTACTTCCCGATAACTACTGGCCGCCTCTACATTATCCCTTACATAATTGTCACAATGGGTCTGATTAAAACACCTGAATTTAATAATTAAGTGGTGTGTCCCAATACTTTTGTCCATATAGTGCATATGATAATAGTAACTTACATTGAAGAAACTCCTCCCTGATCCTGGGTTCAGGCACAGGAAAAATTGTTATGTATTTCACTATGGAAAATAAACATTGTATTGTAAATATTGGCAATTGTAATTTTAATATTTTAGATATATTTTCATGTTTATGGTATTTCAACATAATAATGCATTCTGAAGAGTGAAGACCAAATAAATGACATTTTACCCCTATGAGATAACTTTTCTATCTCTTCTTTGCAGAAATCCTCCAGTTTTTTTCTCAAATGACTCACAGATTTCACTACATCATCAAAAGAGAGGAGAGAACTGACAGTGATGTTGAGTGAGTATGAAGATCCAGGAGGAACAGAGAGAGACTGAAAACTCTACACAAAGACAAATAGAAAATCTTTTTAAAGCATGTCCAACTGTTCCTAAAGACCACTGTCCGGTTTTTACCTGGAGGAAATGGATGTGATCATCTGTGTGTGAAAGCTGCTCCAGCTCAGCGTCTCTCCTCCTCAGATCATCAATCTCCTGCTCCAGTCGCTTCAAGAGTCCTTCAGCTTCACTCACTGCAGCCTTTTCCTGATCTCTGATCAGCTGTGTCACCTCAGATCGTCTTCTCTCAATGGATGTGATCAGTTGAGTAAAGATCCTCTCAGTGTCGTCCACTGCTGTCTGTGCAGAGCGCTGTTAGGACACACAGAGAGAGGAGCATTAGAATCAGCAGCATTCATTCAGCTCTTACTGGTACATCACACAGTCTGTTACACACAGTGAACTTCAGTCAAAGTCATCCAGCACTGAACTCCTCACTGACTGATTGGATGAGAGTCCTAACTGAGTCTGAAACAGATCTGAAACAGCAGACAGCAGTTGTTCTTCTCATCAAAACTCACCTTATGAGTCTCCACAGCATCTCTCAGCACTTGAAGCTTCTTCTGGCTCTCCTGGATTCTCTCTTGGAATTTTTTCTGTGTTTCCTTCAGTTGTTTCTGTAGGGTAAAACATAAGGAAACTTTTATAATGAAGCAGAACTGGTAGTCTCAGCATAATAATCGGTGTTGTCATACCAGTTTCTCTGTTTTCTCTTCTTCAGCTGATATAGTATCATGATTTTTGTGCTTGCCTGCCATACACAGATAACATATACAGAGCTGATCAGTACGACAGTAAAACTCTAACAGTTTCTCATGTTGAGGGCAGATCATCTCCTGAAATCGTCCAGTGGCATCTATCAGGTTGTGCTTCTTGCCTTTGAAGAATTTCTCATGTTGTTCAAGATGATTTTGACAGTAAGAGTTCAGACACACCAGACAGGACTTGACAGCTTTGTGTTTTCTCTCAGTACAGACGTCACACTCCACATCTTCAGGTTCAGCATAACAGTGATCAGGACGAGCAGCTTGTAGTTTAGTCTTCTTCAGTTTCTCCACCACTTCCGCCAGCATGGTGTTTTTACCTAAAACAGGTCTTGTATTGAAGGTCTGTCTGCACTGAGGACAGCTGTAGTCTCTCTTCTGATCCCAGCAGTCTGTAATACAGCTCATACAGTAACTGTGTCCACAGGGAATGGCCACTGGATCCTTCAGTAGATCCAGACAGATTGAACAGATGAACTGATCCTTTGATACTGAAATAGATGCTTCTGCCATTTTACCGTATGAAGATAAAGAAAGAGAAATACATACAGTGCTCCGATCGACAGCCAGTTACTTTCGTTTTCCCTGAACTCAAGCATTTCCTTATTTCGCAACTTGCTGCCAGTTAAACACTTCTTACAAAAGTCCACTAGATGGCAGTTTTAAAGTCAACACAACAGTTTGAGAGAATACAAATCTGGTTTAATAAAAAAACGTGTTGTTACCGTAAATGTATATTCTTCCACATCTTAATCATATTTTATTTACGTGACCCTGGCTGTACAAACCCAGCTAAAGTGATTTTTTGTGATTTACTGTTATAAACTCATCCTACATAATGCAAAGAACATTCTGTGAAAAGAATTTTTATATATCGACAGAGTAAAATTAAAGGAGCAGGAATGCCCACCTCTGGTCCACAGTGTCTGGATCTATGGAAGGAAGAGAGACAGGGTCAGTATATGGTTTGAGGAGTGAGACGTGAAAGGAGGGTGAGATCTGATATTGAGGAGGTAGGTTGAGCCGGTAAGTCACTGCATTCAGCTGCCTCTGAACGGTGAAGGGGCCAATGTATCAGGGACTCAGTTTACAGCAGGACTGGTGGAGGCAGATGTCCCTGGTGGATAACCAAAACTTCTGTCCTGGTTGATCCTGGGGAGGATCAGAATGATGACAGTTAGCTTGGTCTTCATGCCTCTGCACAGCCTGTTGGAGGTGCATGTATGCCGAGTCCCAATCCCTCTCGCTTTGATGGAACCAGTAATCGACAGCTGGAACTGCCGAAGGCTCATCTGACCAGGGGAAAAGAGGAGGTTGATAACCCAGAATACATTGAAAAAGAGTGAGTTCGGTAGTGTATTGAGGAAGGGAATTCTAGGCGTATTTAGCCCAAGGGAGATAGCAGCTCCAGCTGTCCTGGTACTGGTGACAGTATATACGCAGGTAGCATCTCCTGGATCTTACGCTCAGTCTGGACGTTGGTTTGGGGATGGTATCCCGATGATAAACTGACTGTTACTCCAAGGAGTTTAAAAAAGGATCAACACAGTGTCCTCTGGAATGCCGAAGTTGCAGAACACATTGTTGATAAGGGCTTCTGCTGTTTCAAAGGCAGTGTGGAGTTTAGGCAGAGGTATGAGTTTACAGTCCTTAGCGAAACTGGCCACAACCACACAGATGCAAGTATGGTTATTGGACTTGGGTAGATCCGTCATGAAATCGACACCCAGGTGGGACCAAGGACACTGAGGTAAAGGGAGTGGTACCAATTTACCCATAGGTAGTTTCCTGGGGGTGTTGGTTATGGCTTAGACTGAGCATCCCTGAATGAAGAGACATCCTGTGTGTGAGAGAGGGCCACCAGTACCAAAGACTAAGGAGCGACAGGGTGCGTCTGCGGAGCGGAGTGAGCGGAGTTCGGTGCAAAACTGTTCGGGTCTGTAGCAGTGCTGTTTTCGTTAACGATGACGATAACAAAATGATTTCGTTGACCCACCTATTTTTTATGACGCTAACGCGACGATGACTAGCTAAAAATGTCTCTAAGGTGACGAAAACATGACGAGACGCTTTCGAGTGTTCGTTGACGAGACGAGACGGAACGAAAATGACTATAAGTTTGACGTTCACAATGCATGTCATTTCTGCATATTTTGTGTGAAATCTGTCTGTTTTTAACTAAAAAGTATCAGCAATGCTGCCGCTTCCTATCCTTGTTTTGGGTCAACAGTCTCACTCACACCCACCACCCGGCTGCTGCCATGCCGCACACACGCACCAGATTTGAAACAACAACAACAACAACACACCTGCGGCCGTGGTGAGTTCGAAGGACCGCAGTGGTGACGGCAATAAACGGAAACGACAATATGATTTATGGACATACTTTCAGTATAATGCAATAGGTGGGAAGAATACCACCAACCTCAAGTGGCACCTGAAGGCTCATCATGCTAATATTTTTTAAAGGTAACTAACAAGTCATGCTGTTAACATATTATATACATTCAATTTTACTCGACATTTGGCTTGTGACACATTTCATGGTAAGCTTAAGGTTTTACATGTATCTACTTGCCAAACCTAAGCCCATTTCCAATACTTTTTGTGGTGTAATTAAATAAGGCAAGGCACGCATTTCTCAACTTTATAAGTGAGGTCTCAGCGTAACACACAACTCAACATGAGGGTATATCAGGCTCAACTTTTTTGTTATGACATGCACAGAAGGCACACCGACTAAAACAACGGCAAGACCTCAGGGACAACCTTAATGCACATTTTAATAGTATTAAATACACCACACTTTTTAACCTAAATTAATTGACTTAAACTTGACTAAAACCTTTTTGCGTTTTCGTTGACTAAAATTTGACTAAAACTAAAAATTTTATAAGTGACTAAAATGTGACTAAAACTAAAACATTTTCGTCCAAAAGACTAAAACTAAAAGGGCTGCCAAAAACAACACTGATCTGTAAATTACCACAAAATCGAAGCGGGTGAAGAAAAGGGCCCAGCGGGCCTGGCAAGGATACTATCTCTTGGCTTCTCTCAGGTATTCCAGGTTACGATGATCAGTGATCACTTCCAATAAATGATTTGCTTCCTCCATCCAGTGTCTCCATTCTTCAAGAGCGAGTTTGATGGCGAGTAATTTTCTCGATTTCTGATGTCGTAATTCCGCTCCGCCGGGGACAGTTTCTTTGAAACATAGGCACATGGATGAACTCGCGAGGGGTTCCCCTACTGCTGAGAGAGTATGGCTACAGCACCAGTGGAGAAGGCGTCAACTTCGACTATGAAAGGGAGGTCAGGATTGGGATGGACCAGTACCGGTGCAGACTGGAAGGCTTCCTTGAGGTTATGCAAGGCTGTGACAGCTTCAGGAGATAAGGACTTCGGGCGACCCTTCACAGAAGAGGTAAGTGGTGCACTGATGAGGCTATATTTGTAGATGAACCTTCGTAAAAGTTGACTCTGGTCCATCTGTACTCCGTGCTGATTGATTACGTAGCCCAGAAATTGTACTTCTGTGGTATGGAACTTGCACTTCTCCAGTTTTAGGTACAACTGATGTTCCCATAGTTTTTCCAGGACGAGGTTGACGTGGTGATTATGTTCAGAGAGGGAGGAAAAGTAGATGAGAATGTTGTCAATGTAAATTACCACAAATTTGTTGAGATATTCCTGGAAGACTTTGTTCATGTACCCCTGGACACACACCCCTCTCCAGTCTCAGATGAGCCGCGTGAATTCCGTGGCTGTTTTTTGCTTAACTCCAGAAATAAATAAGTCTAAAATATATTTTATTTACGCTCGCACAGATGTTAACCCTTACGAAAGGAAAATATATTTACCAATATATTACTTGAAATATATTGTAATATATTGCAATATATTATTTTACTTTCCATTTTCCAATATATTATACATTGGCAATACATGGAATAATATATTGATGGTACATATATTCTATATATGTGTAATATATTGCAGTATATTGCAAAATATACAAATTATTGCCACTTTCAATATATTGTACATTGATAAAATATATGTGTTTATATATTTAAAAATATATGCAATATTATATTTATAAATATCTGCAATATTGTATTTTGATTTATATGCGAAAATGTATTAACAATATATGTAGAGATATAGTTTCACGTATATGTTTACTATATGGTAGAATATATTTCAAATATATGTAAAATTATATGGAAATATACATGAAATATATGTAGATATGTGTTCGATATATTGTGGAATACATTTTAAATATATGTAAAATAAGATGGGAAATATATGTGCATATATGGGAATATGTATGGCAAGCCGTTTTAACTTTTATTCATTCGTAGGATATGAATTTGTGACATCAACAATTCAATCTTCACTAGTTAAAACTGTAATTCTTGATATCAGATATTACATTTCTACCAGTAACAATGGCAATTCTTGACATCAACAATTACATTCCCACTAGTAACAATGTTAATTCTTGATATCAGCAATTTAATTCTTGACATCAACAACTACATTCCCACTAGCAACAATGCTAATTCTTGACACCAGCAACCTAATTCTTGATATCAACAATTCAATTCCTGATATCAACAATTCAATTCTTGATATCAACAATTCAGTTCTTGATATCAACAATTCAATTCTTGATATCAACAATTAAGTTATTGATATCAACAATTAAGTTACTATGGCAAGCCGTTTTAACTTTTATTCATTATGTTCTATGGCAAGCCGTTTTAACTTTTATTCATTCGTAGGATATGAATTTGTGATATCAACAATTCAATTTTCACTAGTTAAAATTGTAATTCTTGATATCAGATATTACATTTCTACTAGTAACAATGGCAATTCTTGATATCAACAATTACATTCCCACTAGTAACAATGTTAATTCTTGATATCAGCAATTTAATTCTTGATATCAACAATTACATTCCCACTAGTAACAATGTTAATTCTTGATATCAGCAATTTAATTCTTGATATCAACAATTCAATTCTTGATATCAACAATTCAATTCTTGATATCAACAATTCAGTTCTTGATATCAACAATTCAATTCTTGATATCAACAATTAAGTTATTGATATCAACAATTAAGTTATTGATATCTGTAATTGTATTTTCACTAGCGAAATGTCACCATAGGCTGCCATTCAAATTCAATTGCCGACACCAAGAACCACACCTTCACCAGCAACAATGTTAACCCCTGACATCAACAATTCAATCCCTGACATCAACAATTCAATTCTTGACATCAACAATTCAATTCTTGATATCAACAATTCAATTCCTAATATCAACAATTCAGTTCTTGATATCAAGAATTACATTTCCACTAGTAACAATGTTAATTCTTGATATCAACAATTCAATTCTTGATATCAACAATTCAATTCTTGATATCAACAATTCAATTCTTGATATCAAGAATTCAATTGTTACTAGTTAAAATGTTAAGTCTTGATATCAATAATTCGATTGTCACTAGTGACAATTTTAATTTCTGATATCATGAATGGGATTGTTACTAGTAAGAAAGCCATTTTAGATATCTGAAATGATATTGATATCAGAAATACAATTTCAGATAACAAAAATTAACATTGTTACTAGTGACAATCGAATTATTGATATCAATAATTGACATTTTAACTAGTAACAATTGAATTCTTGATATCAAGAACTCGATTGTTGATATCAATAATTTAATTCTTGATATCAAGAATTGAATTGTTGATATCAACAATTAACATTGTTACTAGTGGAAATGTAATTCTTAATATCAAGAATTGAATTTGAATGGCAGCCTATGGTGATATTTCACTAGTGAAAATACAATTACATATATCAAGAATTTAATTGTTGATATCAAGAATTGAATTGTTGATATGAAGAATTAAATTGTTGATATGAAGAATTACCATTGTTACTAGTAGAAATGTAATTGTTGATAGCAAGAATTACCATTGTTACTAGTAGAAATGTAATATCTGATATCAAGAATTACAATTTTAACTAGTGAAAATTGAATTGTTGATATCAAGAACACAATGAATAAAAGTTAAAACGGCTTGCCATAATGTTCTTGATATCAACAATTCAATTTTCACTAGTTAAAATTGTAATTCTTGATATCAGATATTACATTTCTATGGCAAGCCGTTTTAACCTCCATTCATTCGTAGGATATGAATTTGTGATATCAACAATTCAATTTTCACTAGTTAAAATTGTAATTCTTGATATCAGATATTACATTTCTACTAGTAACAATGGCAATTCTTGATATCAACAATTACATTCCCACTAGTAACAATGTTAATTCTTGATATCAGCAATTTAATTCTTGATATCAACAATTACATTCCCACTAGTAACAATGTTAATTCTTGATATCAGCAATTTAATTCTTGATATCAACAATTTAATTCTTGATATCAACAATTCAATTCTTGATATCAACAATTCAGTTCTTGATATCAACAATTCAATTCTTGATATCAACAATTCAGTTCTTGATATCAACAATTAAGTTATTGATATCTGTAATTGTATTTTCACTAGTGAAATGTCACCATAGGTTGCCATTCAAATTCAATTGTTGATATCAAGAATTACATTTTCACTAGTAAAAATGTTAATTCTTGATATCAACAATTCAATTCTTGATATCAACAATTAAATTCTTGATATCAACAATTCAATTCTTGATATCAACAATTCAATTCTTGATATCAACAATTCAGTTCTTGATATCAAGAATTACATTTCCACTAGTAACAATGTTAATTCTTGATATCAACAATTCAATTCTTGATATCAACAATTCAATTCTTGATATCAACAATCGAGTTCTTGATATCAAGAATTCAATTGTTACCAGTTAAAATGTTAATTCTTGATATCAATAATTCGATTGTCACTAGTGACAATTTTAATTTCTGATATCATGAATGGGATTGTTACTAGTAAGAAAGCCATTTTAGATATCTGAAATGATATTGATATCAGAAATACAATTTCAGATAACAGAAATTAACATTGTTACTAGTGACAATCGAATTCTTGATATCAAGAATTAAAATTTTAACTAGTAACAATTGAATTCTTGATATCAAGAACTCCATTGTTGATATCAATAATTTAACTCTTGATATCAAGAATTGAATTGTTGATATCAACAATTAACATTGTTACTAGTGGAAATATAATTCTTAATATCAAGAATTGAATTTGAATGGTAGCCTATGGTGATATTTCACTAGTGAAAATACAATTACATATATCAAGAATTTAATTGTTGATATGAAGAAATGAATTGTTGATATGAAGAATTAAATAGTTGATATGAAGAATTACCATTGTTACTAGTGGAAATGTAATTGTTGATATCAAGAATTGCCATTATTACTAGTAGAAATGTCATTTCTGATGTCAAGAATTACAATTTTAACTAGTGAAAATTGAATTGTTGATATCAAGAACACAACGAATAAAAGTTAAAACGGCTTGCCATACATTTCTACTAGTTTCAGTAGCAATTCTTGATATCAACAATTACATTTCCTTAACATTTTAACTAGTAACAATTGAATTGTTGATATCAAGAATTGAATTGTTGATATCAAGAATTGAATTGTTGATATCAAGAATTGAATTGTTGATATCAAGAATTAACATTGTTACTAGTGAAAATGTAATTCTTGATATCAACAATTGAATTTGAATGGCAACCTATGGTGACATTTCACTAGTGAAAATACAATTACAGATATCAACAACTCAATTGTTGACATCAACAACTTAATTGTTGATATCAAGAATTGAATCGCTGATATCAAGAATTGAATTGTTGATATCAAGAATTGAATTGTCGATATCAAGAATTAAATTGTTGATATCAACAATTAAATTGCTGATATCAAGAATTAACATTGTTACTAGTGGGAATGTAATTGTTGATATCAAGAATTAAATTGCTGATATCAAGAATTAACATTGTTACTAGTGGGAATGTAATTGTTGATATCAAGAATTGCCACTGTCACCAGTAGAAATGTAATATCTGATATCAAGAATTACAATTTTAACTAGTGAAAATTGAATTGTTGATATCACAAATTCATATCCTACGAATGAATAAAAGTTAAAACGGCTTGCCATAGTATGGTGATATTTCACTAGTGAAAATACAATTACATATATCAAGAATTTAATTGTTGATATGAAGAAATGAATTGTTGATATGAAGAATTAAATTGTTGATATGAAGAATTACCATTGTTACTAGTGGAAATGTAGTTGTTGATATCAAGAATTGCCATTGTTACTAGTAGAAATGTCATTTCTGATGTCAAGAATTACAATTTTAACTAGTGAAAATTGAATTGTTGATATCAAGAACACAACGAATAAAAGTTAAAACGGCTTGCCATAAATATGTATTAAAAATATATGTACAGATATAGTGTCACATGTATGTTTACTATATGGTAGAATATATTTCAAATATATGTACAACTATATGGAAATATATATGTAGATATGTTTTCGATATCTTGTGGAATACATTTTACATTTATGTAAAATTAGATGGAAATATATGTACATATTTATTGTAAATGTATGCACAATATGTGTACATATATGAGAACATGCACATACAATGTATGAATATATTTGGGATATATACAGTATATGTACATGAAACATCTAAAATATATAAATACTTAAATATGCAACCTGCAATATACAAACATTTACACCACATATTAACACAGACTGATGGGTAATCTATCAAAAGCCACCTTTATTTTCTTTTAATCAGGCACAGATACTAAACCCAATTTGAGGTACAGAGCTCTATAGGCCCATTAAAACCACAAGAGGTTTTGCATATGGTCAGTCAAAGGAAATGTGATTGGCTTTACATTACATTACATAAATGTGTTGCATTGCATTTACATAAATTACATTTTAAAAGAGTGCCATTAAACAAAAAAAATATACAAAATATAAATTAAAGCAACTTAAATTACCAATGTACATTTCAAAATTTCAGCAGTGCCATTATACAATATAAAGACAATATCAATAAAGACAATATCAATAAACAAAATGCACAGACAATAATGAACAAATAAATAATAAACAAACTTTCAAGAAGTTTTGGGAACCGTGAAAAAGCAAAAAAAAAAAAAAATTTTTGCCAAAAGAACAGTCCATTATCCTGGTTAGGAGACCACCTTGGATCTTCACTGATGTAAACCACTTAAATACCAGTGCTTTTGCTCTTCACCTGGTGTCTTAATGCCATTAGCTCGCAGATTCTACTGTTGATAGATTTTCTGACATCAGCTTCCTTGGCCTAATAGGAAACTGTTTTAAAACAGCATCTGTGGAGCAGAACAACAAGTTATTCACAAAAATCTCTCAGAGATGCAATAAAAACTGAAAAGCACCAGCTCTGAAAACTTATATACCTTTTAAAACTAGAAGTGTCCTTGAAGCCTGCTGACATCAGCCTTCTTCTTCTTCTTCTTGAGTTTTACTGGCAGTTGGCAAACAACTTTTAGTGGCATTACCGCCACCTACTGATTAGGAGTGTGGGTCTTCTTCTTCTTCTTCTTCTTCTTCTTCTTTGATTTTATGGCGGATTGCGAACCAACTTCATAGGTGCATACCGCCACCTACTGTGGTGGAGTATGAAGAGAATAAACTAATAAAAAAAAAACTATATTCTATTTTTTAATCCACTTATCCTGATAAATCTCATGATTGCATGTATCATTTCCCCTGCATTTAATCCGTTAGTTAATATTTCAGTTAATGTAAACTCTTGAATTCCCAGTGATTGCATTTCCTCCTTAAGACTTTGCCTTTCTCTTTCATATACCTTACATACCATCATTACATGTTCCACTGTTTCCTCTATTAAACATACTTCACATAACCCTGTATTATGTTTCCCTATTATATGTAACGTGTGATTAAGATAAGAATGACCTGTTCGTAAATGAGTGAGGATAACTTGTTCCCTTCTACTTATATTATGGTTGATTTTAGATTTCTTAATACTCCTTTGAACTTTATGAAAATGTTGACCTGTTTGACATGAATCCCAGAATGTTTGCCATTTCCTATTACATGATTCTAAAATGAATTGTTTCCCTTCTGATCTACTAATTGAAATATTAATACTTGGTTCATCCATATTTAAACTATCTTTAGCCATTTTGTCTGCTTCTTCATTCCCTTGAACTCCCACATGTGCAGGTACCCATACAAAATTAGTTGTTATTCCCATTCGTTTAATACTATACAATGTAATCATGATTTCTATTAAAATGTCACTTCTATTTGTTTGCATTGATTGCAAGCTCAACAGAACAGCCATTGAGTCAGAGCATATTATTACTTTATCAGGTCTTATTTCATAAACCCATCCAAGTGCCATTAGAATTGCAACCATTTCTGCTGTATACACAGATGTGCCATCTGTTATTCTTCCAGCCTTCCTAATATCAAACTCTGGAACATAGAAAGCAGCTCCTGTTCTTCCAGTTTCTATGTTCTTTGATCCATCTGTATATACTTGAAGAAATGAATAATGTGAATTTTTAATATACTCTGCTACTAATGTTTTAACATTACCCACCTCTCCATTCTCTTTAATTTTCTCATGTATCTTTAAGTCTATTTCAGGTTGATCAAGTAATCAAGGTGGTATTGGAGACGTTACAATTATTGGAGCAAATACTTTCGTATCTAACCCAGTTTAATTATTCCATTTTTTAATTTTCCATGCTAGGAGTGTGGGTCAGGATCATAGGTCAGGACCTATCTATCAGCCTCCTTGTTGCTGGTGTCTGTTACGCATCCTATATATATATATATATATATATATATATATATATATATATATATATATATATATATATATATATATATATAGTGCCCTTTTTGTTCTTGATTGCAATATATTTTGTATCATATATAAATGTATGTTTCATGCATATATTGCAATATATCAAAGCATATAAAGACAAACTATTACATGTAAAAAATACAGTGCCCTTTCTGTTCTTGATGGCAATATATTTTGTCTCATAAATACATGTATGGTTTATGCATATATTGCAATATATCAAAGCATATAAAGACAAACTATTACATGTAAAAAATATAGTGCCCTTTTTGTTCTTGAATGCAATATATTTTGTCTCATATATACATGTATGGTCTACGCATATATTGCAATATATCAAAGCATATAAAGACAAACTATTACATGTAAAAAATATAGTGCCTTTTTGTTCTTGAATGCAATATATTTTGTCTCATATATACATGTATGGTCTATGCATATATTGCAATATATCAAAGCATATAAAGACAAACTATTACATGTAAAAAATATAGTGCCCTTTTTGTTTTTGATTGCAATATATTTTGTATCATATATACATCTATGTTTCATGCATATATTTCAATATATTGAAAAATATAAATATTAAATCCCATATATGGGAATATGTTGCCTAATATATTACATGATATTTTCCAATATACTGCAATATATTTTTGTTTCGTAAGGGAAGTTCTTTACTTGGTATAGATATCAATCCAGCTTATTGCCGTGTGCTCTGCATGGCTCTCCAAATGAAGACGGTTTTCCAAGCTGATTTTATTTATCCAACTAAAATAAATTATCAAATAAAAAACAATTAAACCTACTGAAAATGGAAAAGACTTACGTCAGCGGCGGACTTTTCTGTTGCTCCTTACTCAAGCTCTTGCTGTTTTTTTTCTATGATTTTTCCAGTGCGTGTGGATTCAACAGGGTTTATCCCGTGCTGCATTTCTCGTGCGCACACTCGTGTTTTGGTTTGTGGGGCGGGGGCGCGTGACCCGCTTCGAGACTTGAGGACGAGACGCGCCACACAGTGATTGAGTTGAACACAAACAATTTTTTTTTAATTTAAGAAAATTGAAAACATTCTTAACACAGGCAGTTTGATTTTATTTAACTCCTCAATATTCGTTTTGACAGTTTAATAAGATATTTGAAGCAATATAAAAAGTCTTTGTATGATACGTATAATTGTATAAATGTATAATCATTTTTACCTTAGCTTATATTTTTTGTAAATATGCACGCTCTGACTCGTGCCAATGGGAGAGTAAAAGGCACACTGAATCCAATTTTAGTCTTTGCGCGCCCCCTAGCAATAGCTGTCAATATTGCACTTAAGTGAAATGAAAGTGAAAGTGGCAAAATATTCTGGTCAGAGATACAATTTGTAAAGCCAAGCCAGTAAGAGATGTAACACTTGTGGGAAAATTATAGTTAAAATTAAAAATGATTACTGTGTCAAAAGGTGTTAGCAAATATTATTGCATGTATCTATATTTAAATATTTTAAAACCAAAGTAAACATTTGTTCTTACATAGATTAAAATAATAAAGTGGAGACTTTAGAATCATTTTCTAAAGTAACTTTGACAAACAAACATCAGAAAGAGTTAATGGTTTTAATGTGAAGATTTAATACACACAAGAAAAATTAGAAAAAGAAATGGTCATCATGCAGGAAGTTTCATATTTGAAGTTATTTGTATACTCATGAAAGATCTACCAACCCAGTGTGTGATCACTGATCAAATATGAATTGAATGATCAATTGTATGTTCAAGCCTTTGGATAAAAGTGTTACATAAATTAATTAGCAAATTATATCATAGAGCTCAAACCTGTGACATGACAATATTATTCATAAATTCTGTGTCATTTATTTTGTTACAGCACACAGTTTCGCTCTTGAGCTTGTATTATTAATGTAAAACCCAGGATAGAGAGGTTTAGTGAATGTGGTCTGGACTTTGTGGATGAGGGTCATTGTATCAGAGACACTGTAGAAGGACAGAGATCCTGCACTGTGATCCACATACACTCCTATTCTAGAAGATCTGGATACTACAGGGAGTTTAGTATCAATGCTATTGTGCAATAATGAACAACTGGAGTCAGGGTAGTACAAACACCAGGACTGATCATTATACCCAAACCAACACTTATTACCCTCTCCCTTCCTGCTACAGCTCTTATATGACACTGATATACCCACTTGACTACTCCACTCAACCTCCCAGTAACAGCGTCCACTCACACCGTCACTACACAACACCTGAGGTTCATCAAATCTATCTGGATGATCAGGATATGGCTGGACTGTGCCAGTGTTAGTAATCACTCTGTTTCCCTCAGACAGACAGAGACTTTTATGTGCTGTGTTTAAATCCAGTGTCAGCTGGTGGGAATCTGAGTAAAATAAAGCAAATAATAAGTTTGATAGGAATGTGAAAACAAATTGGTTGATGACGAAATACAACATTCTCTATATACACTATATGGACAAAAGTATTGGGATCCCTGACCATCACACCAACAGGGACTTCAATGGCATTCCATTCAAGTACAGTATATTAGACTTTAATATGGATGGAGGTGGTCCCCCTTTGCAGCTATTACAGCTTCCACTCTACTTGGAAGGCTTCCCAAAAGATTTTGGAGAATTTATGAAGAAATTTTTGCCCATTCATTATGTATCAAATTTCAAAGTCAGGCACGGATATAAGATGGGAAGGCTTGGCTGGCCTGGTAACCTCTGTTCCAGTTCTTTACAAAAGTGTTCGCATCAACTCACCTATCTGAGAGCTAAACAGAGAAGTGTGATTTATCAATCCACTTTACACCACTCCTTTGACGCTCAGCATTGGTTATGTGAGGCTTGCATGCAGCTACTCAGCCATGGAAACCCATTTCATGAAGATCCCGCCACACAGTTCTTGCAATTCAAGTGGAAATTTTCAATTAAGAAATCAGCAGAGGACTGGCTATTTTAGTGGCTTTGTGGCTAAGTTGCTGTAAATGCTTTTACTTTGCAGTAATACCAGTTGACTCTGGAATATCCAGCAGAAATAATTTACAAAACTTTCAAATGCAAAGGTGGCATCCTATTACAGTATGGATACTTGAAGCCACTGAGGTCTTGTTCAGAATGACCCATTTTGTTTCACAGATGTTTGTAAAGTGCATTTTATACCTGAATTCAATAATTAAGTGGTGTGTCCTAATACTTTTGTCCATATAGCGCCTATGCTAATAGTAACTTACATTGGAGGAACTCCTCCCTGGTCTTGGGTTCAGGCACAGGAAAAATCATTATGCGTTTCACTAGAGAAAATAAACATTGTATTGTAAATATTGGCAATAGTAATCTTAAATATTTCAGATATATTTTGATATGTATTTTATTCCAACATTATAATGCATTCTGAAGACCAAATAAATGACATTTTACCCCTATCAGATATATTTTCTATCTCTTCTCTGCAGAAATCCTCCAGTTTCTCTCTCAGATGAGACAAAGATTTTTCTACATCACCGAAAGAGAGAAAAGAACTGACAGTGATGTTGAGTGAGTCTGTAGATTCAAGAAAAGTAGAGAGAGACTGGAAACTCTACGCAAACACAAAGACAAACAACACAATCGGACTGAAGATGCAGAAACATTTAATAGAAAATACAATTGCTTAAAAACATGCTCTTCACGTCTTAAACACCACTGTACTGTTCTTCAGATCTCTGTTACCTGGAGGAAATGGATGTGATCATCTGTGTGTGAAAGCTGCTCCAGCTCAGCGTCTCTCCTCCTCAGATCATCAATCTCCTGCTCCAGTCGCTTCAAGAGTCCTTCAGCTTCACTCACTGCAGTCTTTTCCTGATCTCTGATCAGCTGTGTCACCTCAGATCGTCTTCTCTTAATGGATTGGATCAGTTCAGTGAAGATCCTCTCAGTGTCGTCCACTGCTGTCTGTGCAGAGCGCTGTTAGGACACACAGAGAGAGGAGCATTAGAATCAGCAGCATTCACTCAGCTCTTACTGGTACATCACACAGTCTGTTACACACAGTGAACTTCAGTCAAAGTCATCCAGCACTGAACTCCTCACTGACTGATTGAATCAGAGTCCTAACTGAGTCTGAAACAGATCTGAAACAGCAGACAGCAGTTGTTCTTCTGATCAAAACTCACCTTATAAGTCTCCACAGCATCTCTCAGCTCTTGAAGCTTCTTCTGGATCTCCAGGATTATCTTCTGGTATTTGCCCTGTGTCTCCTTCAGTTCTTTCTGTAGGGTATGTATTAATAATTATAAAACCGATAAACAGTACATAAGAATTGATGCTAAGGAATATCTGTAAAATTGTTTCATACCCATCAGGATATAGTTGGTATGAGTTATTAAAAAATCCCTTATAGGACCCATGTTTATAGTGACTTATTTTAAGTTTTAGATACATTTGAATAATTCGTTCAAGTAAACATTTATAATAAAGCGGAATTGGTGGTATTAACCTAATAGTCTGTGTTGTCATACCTGTTTCTCTGTTTTCTCTTCTTCAGCTGATATAGTTTCGTGATTTTTGTGCTTGCCTGCCATACACAGATAACATATACAGAGTTGATCAGTACGACAGTAAATCTCAAGGGGTTTATCATGTTGTGGGCAGATCATCTCGTGTAGTCGTCCAGTGGCATCTATCAGGTTGTGCTTCCCTTTAAATAAATTCTCATGTTGTTCAAGATGATTTTGACAGTAAGAGTTCAGACACACCAGACAGGACTTGACAGCTTTGTGTTTTCTCTCAGTACAGACGTCACACTCCACATCTCCAGCTTCAGCATAACAGTGATCAGGACGAGCAGCTTGTAGTTTAGTCTTCTTCAGTTTCTCCACCACTTCAGCCAGCATGGTGTTTTTACCTAAAACAGGTCTTGTAGTGAAGGTCTGTCCGCACTGAGGGCAGCTGTAGTTTCTCTTCTGATCATCCTGATCCCAGTAGTGTGTAATACAGCTCATACAGTAACTGTGTCCACAGTTAATAGTCACAGGATCCTTCAGTAGATCCAGACAGATTGAACAGCTGAACTGATCCTGAGATACTAAAATAGAGGCTTCTGCCATTTTACCGTATGAAGACAAAGAAAGAGAAGTACATACAGTGCTCAGATCGATAGCAGTACTTTCGTTTTCCCAGAAATCAAGAATTTCCTCATTTCACAACTTGTTCAAACAGGCCAGTTTCAAACATCCACTAGATTGCAGTTTTAAAGTCAACACAGTTTGTGAGAATACAAATCTGGTTTATTAAAAATTGTTACCATAAATAAATACTGTTCCTCATCTTAATCACATTTTATTTATTCAAGTTAAATAAGTTTACCAAGCTAAAGTCGTGTTTTTGTGATTTAATGTTGTCTACATAAAATCATCCTATAAAATGTAAAGAACATTCTGTGAAATATATATCTTTCACACAAGAGCTTAGGTGTGGTGTTCGACAGCAATGTATCCTTTGATAGTCATATCTCCAACGTCTGCCGCACAGCCTTCTTCCATCTTAGAAATATCTCAAAATTATGCCATATGCTGTCTGCATCAGATCACATAAGCCCAAATCTGGCATCTTTACACTGGCTATCAGTCAAATGTCGCATACAATTTAAAATACTATTAATCACCTACAAAGCCTTAAATGGCCTAGCACCTTCGTATCTTAGAGAATTAATATCAGAATACAATCCATCATGTACACTGCTGTCGCAAAATGCTGGTCTTTTAACTATCCCTAGAATATCAAGTGTCTAAAGGTGGTAGATCATTTTCCTACTTAGCCCCTAAGCTCTGGAATGATTTGCCAACTGATGCCCGAGAATCAGACACAGTCGATCACTTTAAGTCTAAACTTAAGACTTCTTTCTTTAACTAAGCATACACATAATGTGTGTAGTAAATGTACTTATTTTGCAATAGTTAGCATGTACTTAACAAAGCGTTCACGTAACTCGTCTGGCTAATCTACTAATGCCGCAATAGCTAGTCTGTCTGGAGCCGAGCATATATTAAAACACAATAAGATTTTGTTTCTCTCTCCCTGTCTCGTCCTCGAACCCGAGGACATTGAGACAAACAGACCCAGTTCCGGCTGCCGTGGAGGTCAACACACCACTGATCTACTGGCCGTCCTTCAAAGTGATGCCCAGCCAATGCCTGACCAACAACCACAAATATATATTTCACGAGTTCACACTTACAAATAAGTAAGAACAGAGTTATTAAAATGCGTATTTGGCGTGCTGTCCGAGGAGAGGGCTCCGAGCTTGTTCATGGACTGAGCCCGGAGCGCTTCCTGGCGGGGAGAGGGTTCCGGGCTCAGCCTTAGGCCCGAACCCAGAACAATCCCCCCTGTTCTGGTTAGTAAGGTGACTTAGGCAATCGTGCGGAGAAGGGGAGGTGGAGGGATGCTGAAACTATCGAGGAATGAGGGTGAGTTGGTTTCCAGTCTATATAGGTTTCTGTTGATGCCGATCAGGTGGATACCTGATTGCTGATTGTCAACAGCTGGTCGTAGTTGAGGTGATTATGTTGATTATTTGAACGTGTTCCTCCCGAACTTTGTTAATAAAAACATCATTTCACGAGTTCACACTTACAAATAATTCAGAACAGAGTTATTAATATGCGTATTTGGCGTGCTGTCCGAGGAGAGGGCTCCGAGCTCGTTAATGGACTGAGCCCGGAGCGCTTCCTGGCGGGGAGAGGGTTCCGGGCTCAGCCTTAGGCCCGAACCCAGAACAATCCCCCAAAAGATCGCAAACTAGCATCGGACAGCAGCCGGGAACTGTGTGTGTCCTCCCAAAAATTGCTGAATGTAAAGTGGGAGGTAACGGGGCTCCTGCGGGATCGTAGAAAACATAACTGCTGTGACAGTTGGAAATTGTGAAAAGCAGGGCTCCTGCGGGAGCAGAGAAAACAGCACCGCTGCGGCGGTGGAGAGACAGGGCTCCTGCGGGAGCAGAGGAGACATCACTGCTGCGGCAGTGGGGAAATTGTAAGAACAGGGCTCCTGCGGGAGCAGAGGAGACAGCACCGCTGTGGCGGTGGAGAAAGAGAGCTCCTGCGGGAGCAGAGATTGTGAAAAGCAGGGCTCCTGCTGGAGCAGGGAAAGTGACACTGCTGTGGCAGTGGAGATTGTGAGAAGGCATGGCTCCTGCGGGAGCAGAGGGAAGAGTCCCGCTGCGGCGGTTGGGAAAAACAGGGCTCCTGCGGGAGCAGAGATTGTGAAAAGCAGGGCTCCTGCGGGAGCAGGGAAAGTGACACTGCTGTGGCAGTGGAGATTGTGAAAGGTGGGGCTCCTGCGGGAGCAGAGGAAACATCACTGCTGCGGCAGTTGAGAAATTGTCAAAATTAGGGCTCCTGCGGGAGCAGAGGAAACATCACTGCTGTGGCAGTGGAGAATTGTGAAATGTAGGGCTCCTGCGGGAGCAGAGGAGACAGTACTGCGATGGTAGTAGAGATAAGTGGAAAGCAGGGCTCCTGCGGGAGCAGAGGAAATGGCAACACTGTGAAAATAGGTTCCTGCGAGGGCAGGGGAAACATCACTGCTGCGGCAGTGGAGGAAAATTGTGGAAAGCAGGGCTCCTGCGGGAGCAGAGGAAACATCACTGCTGTGGCAGTGGAGGTTAGTAAAAGCGGTGCTTCTGCGGAGCAGAGGAAACAACATTGCTGCGGCGGTGGAGAGACAGGCATCTGCAGGAGGCAGGGGAAACATCACTGCTGCGGCAGTGGAAACGGGCTCCTGCGGGAGCAGAGGAAAACATCACTGCGATGGCAGTGGAGGTTAGTGAAAGCAGGGCTCCTGCGGGAGCAGAGGAAACAACACCGCTGCGGCGGTGGAAACAGGCTCCTGCGGGAGCAGAGGAAAGTCACTGCTGCGGCAGTGGAGAGTAGGGCTTCTGCGGAAGCAGGGGAAACATCACTGCTATTGCAGTGGAGATTAGTAAAAGCAGGGCTCCTGCGGGAGCAGAGAAAATGGCACCGCTGCAGCAATGGAGAACAGATCTCCTGCGGGAGATGGTAAAAACACCACTACTGCGGCAGTGGATTTTAGTAAAAAGCTGGCTCCTGCGGGAGCAGAGGGAACATCAATGCTGTGGCAGTGGAGAGAGTCTTATAGTTTGTGTTGTCCTGGAGCTGTTGGGATCCGCTGATGAGGGTTGATTGGGTTTCTCTGATGTGGGAGCGGTTTGATGTGAGAGTAGAGGAAACATCACTGCTGTACTGGTGGAGAAATTGTGGAAGGGAGGGCTCCTGCGGGAGCAGAGGGAAACCACTTCCATGGCAGTGGGGGTTAGTAGAGTTCATGGAAAAAAGGGGGGCTCCTGCGGGAGCAGAGAAATGACACTGCTGCGGCAGTGGATAAAGTCTAATAGTTTATACAGTCTTGGAGCTGGTGGGATCCGCTGATGAGGGTTCGTTGGGTTTCTCTGATGTGGGAGCGGTTTGATGTTAGAGCAGAGGAAAACATCACTGCTGTGGCGGTGGAGAAATTGTGGAAGGGAGGGCTCCTGCGGGAGCAGAGGGAAACCACTTCCATAGCAGTGGAGGTTAGTAGAGTGCAGGGAAAAAAGGGGGGCTCCTGCGGGAGCAGAGGAAACATCACTGCTGCGGCAGTGGATAAAGTCTGATAGTTTATGTGGTCTTGGAGCTGGTGGGATGGAGCTGGTGGGATCCGCTGATGAAGGTTCATTGAGCTTCTCTGATGTTGGAGCGATTCAATCGAATGTAGGTTTTGGAGAAGAGGTCTGCTGGGAAGACAGATATGAGTAGGACAGATTTAAGGTGTTTTGGAACCGGAAGCGTGTAACCTGGCGATTTGAGTCAGGGTTTGATGGGTTTGATGTGGATCTAGTCTGGGAGTCGCTGGAATGTAGATATGCTAGGAGAGTCTGGTATGGTTGAATTGGTGTTTGGAAGTTGAAGATGTAAATGTAATGGCCTTTTCTCACTTGGTCTGTCTTGCTTTGTTTGATGGAATAAGAAATGGTATCGTTGTCCGGAAGTGATAGATCTGAAAACTGTTGGGTGATTATTTGGATTGAAGTTGCAAGTGATGGCCAGAATGAACATTGCGTAGAGTATGAGGGTAGTGTTGGTGGACTGGAAATCTCGACAAAGGGTGGAGATGCATATGGTGAGTATTTCTAAGGTTACTGGCTGTCTTGCATCAGGACGGGTGGGTTCTTTGGATTCCTAACGAGCATGGATGTCTGGGTGCTAGCTATTACTGGAGAGGGTGAGCCGAAAAAGAAGTTTGTGGAAAATTTTGGATTCCACTTAGGTATCCTTTAATGGAGCTGGCTTTGAGATGGTGAGTAGGGACAAAATCAGGAAAAACAGGTTGTAAGAAGAGTAGAAGGTCTTGAAGCTCTTTCAAGGGGTTGGGTAGGTTTGTAGGATTCTGGGGGATACAGCTTGGAGGATGGTATCTAAAGAGGCATTTGAGGTGGGGGTTTCAAGTGAAGATGCACTGGTTCCAATTTCCTTGGCTAATTCAGAATTTCAATTTTTACTTTAATTGTGACATGCTGATACATGCTTTGGCCGATTTCAATTTTATTTCTAAGAACTATGATTGATGGCAATAGGCTACAAAAAAAAATTCGCTTCTTTAAAAGAACATTATTTATCAATAAATAATTTATTTAAAATTGCACTTTCATCCATGTTGAATTAAGTGACATGATCTTTTATTTGAAAAGATCTCAAATAAAGTGCTCGTAAGTTTAGTCAGGCTCAGTGACATTATTTATCAGCCGCATTAAATGTCCAAATGTCAGTTGGACGGCTGTGGTTAGAAGTATAGTTCTATTGTTAGTATAACATGTAGACTTGGGTAGGTCATGCTTTTAAACAAATAAGAAAGCAGCGTGCAGTGATTTCTATAACCATAATCTAAATATAAACAAAGTCTGTTTCATGTCTTTTAGGTTGTAAACAGAATTGAAGCGCTGTTTTTGGAAATCTGCGCATAACAACGAGCTTTAAGACCCTGGGGAATCCCTGGAATGAGTGACGTAGAAGGAAACTTGCGAATGAAAGACGAATCTTGGATTTAAACAACAGAGAACTAAAACGTGACAACAAAAGCTTTAGATGTGATGCATGTAGTTTACAGCAATAATAGGAAATTAAATCGATCTGAACAGATTAATTTGTCTTGACATCATTTACTTTATTGTTGAGCCAACATAGTTCAGCGACGGATGTGCGACAAAGTTGCTATGTTTTCGGGAAATAGTCATGACAAGCCAGCTGGCCTCTCCAACTATCCACGGTATGGTGGTTTAGCAGCGCGTTATGCCGTTGCTCGGGAAAAGCACCCCAGAGCAGGGTACGCCAGCGGAACAACATCAATGTGTCAACTGCAGCGCGGGGCAGGAATCAATATGGGCTCGGGTTGTGTTCCTTATGTAAAACGATCGCGTTTCCCAGTATGGAATTAAATTAATGTAGCTGTTGGATAACAGGAGCTGCTTCCACTACCAGTGTGCATGTGGCTTTGAAGTTATTTCTTGCGCAACTGGCAACATGATGTAAGTTACGAATTAATGTGTGCTGTATGTCATACCAGTTTGATTTATAATTATAAGAAAACAAGGGGGAAAAGTAGGGGCGTCTGGGCATATGCTGCTAGCGGAGGTAGCCTCGTGCTCGAGCCTGATGGTGGAGACACAGGCAGGGGAAAGGGTTAGAAATTAGATGGAAAGGTTTGTGAAAGCAGGGCTATAACAGCGCTGGCGGAAACATGCTTGAGCTGGATGGGAAACCTGTATCGCTGGGATGTGTTGCATCGTGCAGTGCATGGCAGGCTGCTTTGCGGCAATCTTCGGAGCGAAAAAATGGCTTGGCGGCAGAATCTTGATCACAACCTGGACAGGCTGAAGGCCTGCTGGTGCTGTCTGACGAAACCGCTCTTGCGAGGATGGAAAACCTTTTGGTGAGTAGAGATGTAGCTTTGTGATCTTTCCTTGTTTAGTTTGTGGCTTTGCGGCGAGGTGTGGATTTGTAGATGGAAGAGTTGGTTGGAGAGAGATATGAAGATTGTGAAACTTCTTAGAGAAGATGTTGGCGTTGGTTAATGTTTGTCTTAAGTTTAAGCAATGTTCAATTCCTGCTGAAACTATCGAGGAATGAGGGTGAGTTGGTTTCCAGTCTATATAGGTTTCTGTTGATGCCAATCAGGTGGATACCTGATTACTGATTGTCAACAGCTGGTCGTAGTTGAGGTGATTATGTTGATTATTTGAACGTGTTCCTCCCGAACTTTGTTAATAAAAACATCATATATATATATATATATATATATATATATATATATATATATATATATATATATATATATATATATATATATATATATATATATCCCAAGGATTTTTTCCCTCCTAAGACTTTTTGTTCCTACCAGGCTAAAAAAGTCAGGAGGTTTTTCTCCTAGAGGGTTTTTCAACCCCGGGGAGTCAGCCGACATTGGCTTAACTTAGCACCCTCTTGTATACGAGACATTATTAATACGCTCGCTTTGTAAAGTTTATTCATACCCGCTGTATTTTGCTACTTATATTGTTTGTCGATTTTTCTGTGTTATCCCTACTTCTATTTGTCACGGTAGAAAACCCATTGTTTCCTCCGTGTCATATGTGTGTGTGTGTGTGTGTGTGTGTGTTTGTTTGCTCACCTCCCAGCCATGTACTCATTAGAGCGATTCAGATCACCTGTGTGTTGATTGTCTTGCTCCAGCTGATCATCATTGCATCTCCTCCATAAATACTCACATGACTCTCTGTTCCCTTCCAGATTCTCACTCTTTGTTTGGTTCCTGTGTTGTTTGCTTCTTCGTGTCGTTTTGTGGATTATCGTGTGTCGAGTTGGATCGTGTATTGTCGTTGTCTCCGTGTGGATGTTCCTGTGTACAGTCTGGATTATCACCACTGCTCACCACTCCACCAACGCCGCACTCAAACTACACCATCACCAACTGACCACCGTAGATCTCTCCACCATTGCTAACAACACCGGACTTTGCTGGCCTCACCATTTAATCTGTCATTTTCACCTGTGTTCATTAATAAACATTGTGTTTTTCACCTGCAATTGCTTCCGCCTTTTACATATCATTACACTATTACTGTAAAGCAGGTTTGAAACAATTACCAATTGTGAAAAGGGCATAAAAATCATTTTTTAAAAAAGGATCGACACTGTGTCCTCTGGAATGCCGAAGTTGCGGAACACATTGTTGAAAAGGGCTTCTGCTGTTTCTGCAAGTATGGTTATTGGACTTGGGTAGATCCGTCATAAAATCGACACTGAGGTATAGGGAGTGGTACCAATTTACCCATAGGTAGCTTCCTGGGGCTGTTGGTTATGGCACAGACTGAGCATACCACAATGAAGCAAAAGACATCCTGTGTGAGAGAGGGCCACCATTACCGAAGACTAAGGAGCGACGGTGCGTCTGCTACCTGGATGTCCAGAGCCTGGGGTGGAGTGAGCGGAGTTCAGTGCAAAACTGTTCGGGTACAAAGAAAAGGCCTTCTGGGATTTCCAGCAGAGCGGGATGTAGGAGATTTTCTTGATTAATCTTTTCATCTAAGTCCCAGACGATTGGACAGACAAACACGGCTGGAGGGAGGATGGATTCGGTTAGGTGATTTTCTGACGGAGTGCTATGTAGGCGAGAGAGGGTATCAGCCTTGAGATTCTTACTCCCAGGTCTGTAGATTACCACAAAATCGAAGCGAGTGAAGAAGAGGGCCCAGCGGGCCTGGCAAGGATTCAATCTCTTGGCTTCTCTCAGGTATTCCAGGTTACGATAATCGGTGATCACTTCAAATTAATGATTTGCTCCCTCCAGCCACTTCCTCAAGAGCGAGTTTGATGGCGAGTAATTATCGATTTCCGATGTAGTAATTCCACTCCGCCGGGAACAGTTTCTTGAAAAAATTGAAAAAATAATTTTTCCCGTGCGCGTGGATTCGACAGGGTTTATCTCACGCTGCATTCTCGCGCACACACTCGTGTTCAGTTTCGGGGGGGCGGGGGCGCGCGAGGACAAGACGCGCCACACCGTGATTTAATTACAAACAATTATTTTTTTTATTTAAGAAAATTGAAAACATTTTAAACACAGGCAGTTTTATTTCTTTAACCACTCCATATTTGTTTTGACAGTTTAAAGGCGGAGTCCATGATGTTTGAAAGCCAATGTTGATATTTGAAATCACCTAAACAAACACGCCCCAACCCCAATAGAATCTGGACCTTCTGTTGATAGACCCGCCCCACACATACGCAAACCGGCATTTGATTTGATTTGATTGGCTATAAGTGTGTTTTGGTAGTCGGCCCGTCTCCTTTTCCAACGCGTTTTTCAAACATTGTGGACTCCGCCTTTAATATGATATTTGAAGCAATATAAAACTTCTTTGTATGATACGTATAATTGTATGAATGTATAATAATTTCTACCTCGGCTTATATTTTTTGTAAATATTCGTGCTTAGACTCGTGCCAATGGGAGAGTAAAAGGCACACTGAATCCAACTTTAGTCTTTGGGCGCCCCCTAGCAATAGCAGTCAATATTGCACTTAAGTGAAATGAAAGTAAAAGTGGCCAATGTATCTTCTGGTTAGATATAAAATTTTTATAGCCAGTAAGATATGTAAAAATGGTTGGAAAATTACAGTTAAGGTAAAATAAAATATTGTTACTGTGTCAAAAGATGTTAGCAAATATTATTGCATTTATTTGTATGTAAATATTTTAAAACAAAAGTAAACATTTGTTCTTACATAGATTAAAATAATAAAGTGGAGACTTTATTAGAATAATTTTCTGAAGTAACTTTGACAAACAAACATCAGAAAGAGTTAATGGTTTTAATGTGCAGATTTAATACACACAAGAAAAATGAGAAAAAGAAATGGTCATCATGCAGGAAGTTTCATATTTGAAGTTATTTTTATACTCATGAAAGATCTACAGTGTGTGATCAATGATCAAATAGGAATTGAACGATCAATTGTATGTTCAAGCCTTTGCATAAAAGCGTTACATAAATGAATTAGCAAATTATATCATAGAGCTCAAACCTGTGACATGACAATATTATTAGTAGAATCTCTGTCTCATTTATTTTGTTACAGCACACAGTTTCACTCTTGAGCTTGATTTATAAATGTAAAACCCAGGATAGAGAGGTTGAGTGAATGTGGTCTGGACTTTGTGGATGAGGGTCATTGTGTCAGAGACGCTGTAGAAGGACAGAGATCCTGCACTGTGATCCACATACACTCCTATTCTAGAAGATTTGGACACTTCAGGGAGTTTAGTTCCATTGTTATTGTGGCAGAATGCACAACCAGAGTCAGGGAAGTACAAACACCAGGACTGATCATTATATCCAAACACACACTTATCACCCCCTCCCTTCCTGTTAATGCTCTTATATGACACTGATAAACCAACCCAACCACTCAACTCAACCTCCCAGTAACAGCGTCCACTCACACTCTCACTACACAACACCTGAGGTTCATCAAATCTATCTGGATGATCAGGATACGGCTGGACTGTGCCAGTGTTAGTAACCACTCTGTTCCCCTCAGACAGACAGAGATGTTTACTTATTGTGTTTGAATCCAGTGTCAGCTGGTGGGAATCTGAGTAAAATAAAGCAAATAATAATTTTGATAGAAATATAAAAACTTAAGATTGGTTAAAATAGAACATTCTCTCTCTGTACACACTATATGGACAAAAGTATTGGGACGCCTGACCATTACACCAACAGGGACTTCAATGACACTGCATTCAAGTATATTTGACTTTAATATGGAGTTGATATTTACTTCTTGAATGGCTTTCCACAAGATTTTGGAGCGTTTATTTGGGAATTTGTGCCCAGTCATTCTGTAGCACATTTATAAAGTCAGGCACGGATGTTGCATAGGCTTTGATGATAACCTCCATTCCAGCTCTTCACAAAGGTGTTCGCATCTTACCCATCTGACAGCCAAACAGAGAAGTGTCATTCATCACTCCACAGAACATATTTTCACTGCTCCACAGTCAGTGAAGGTGGGCTTTACACCACTCCTCCTGATGCTTGGAATTGGACTTGGTGACTTGAGACTTGCAGCTGCTGGCTATGGAAACCCATTCCACAAAGCCACTGCTGTGCAGTTTTTGCACTTATAATGCCAGTGAACTTTTGGAAGTCTTCAGCTAAAGAATCAGCACAGCACTGGCTATTTAGAGTCGTAGACACTGCTTGTGCGTTTCGTGGCTAAGTTGCTGTGCCTAAATGCTTCCACTTTCGAGTAATACCAGTTGACCATGAAACACCAGGAATAAAATTTTGCAAATTGCAAATGTGGCATCACATCACAGTACCATTTTGCTTCAGTGATGTTTGAAAAGGTGCATATTATACCTTTATAATTGTCACAATGGGTCTGATTGAAACACCTGAAATTTATAATTAAGTGGTGTGCCCCAATACTTTCTTCCATATAGTGCATATGCTAATAGTAACTTACATTGAAGAAACTCCTCCCTGATCTTGGGTTCAGGCACAGGAAAAATCATTATGTGTTTCACTATGGAAAATAAACATTGTATTGTAAATATTGGCAATTGTAATTTTAATATTTTAGATATATTTTCATTGCATTTCAACATCATAATGTAATAAAGAGTGAAGACCAAATAAATGACATTTTACCCCTATGAGATATCTTATCTATCTCTTCCTTGCAGAAATCCTCCAGTTTCTCTCTCAGATAAGACAAAGATTTTTCTACATCATCAAAAGAGAGGACAAAACTGACAGTGATGTTGAGTAAGTCTGTAGATCCAGGAGGAACAGAGAGAGACTGGAAACTCTACACAAACACAAATAGAAAATCTTTTTAAAGCATGCCCAACTCTTCCTAAAGACCACTGTCCTGTTTTTACCTGGAGGAAATGGATGTGATCATCTGTGTGTGAAAGCTGCTCCAGCTCAGCGTCTCTCCTCCTCAGATCATCAATCTCCTGCTCCAGTCGCTTCAAGAGTCCTTCAGCTTCACTCACTGCAGTCTTTTCCTGATCTCTGATCAGCTGTGTCACCTCAGATCGTCTTCTCTCAATGGATGTGATCAGTTGAGTAAAGATCCTCTCAGTGTCGTCCACTGCTGTCTGTGCAGAGCGCTGTTAGGACACACAGAGAGAGGAGCATTAGAATCAGCAGCATTCACTCAGCTCTTACTGGTACATCACACAGTCTGTTACACACAGTGAACTTCAGTCAAAGTCATCCAGCACTGAACTCCTCACTGACTGATTGGATGAGAGTCTTAACTGAGTCTGAAACAGATCTGAAACAGCAGACATCAGTTGTTCTTCTGATCAAAACTCACCTTATGAGTCTCCACAGCATCTCTCAGCTCCTGAAGCTTCTTCTGACTCTCCTGGATTCTCTCTTGGAATTTTTTCTGTGTCTCCTTCAGTTGTTTCTGTAGGGATTTTTTTTAAGGGAAACACAAGGAAACTTTTATAATGAAGCAGAACTGGTAGTCTTAGCATAATAATCTGTGTTGTCATACCTGTTTCTCTGTTCTCTCTTCTTTAGCTGATATAGTATCATGATTTTTGTGCTTGTCTGCCATACACAGATAACATATACAGAGTTGATCAGTACGACAGTAAATCTCAAGGGGTTTTTCATGTTGAGGGCAGATCATCTCCTGAAGTCGTCCAGTGGCATCTACCAGGTTGTGCTTCTTGCCTTTGAATAAATTCTCATGTTGTTCAAGATGATTTTGACAATAAGAGTTCAGACACACCAGACAGGACTTGACAGCTTTGTGTTTTCTCTCAGTACAGACGTCACACTCCACATCTCCAGGTTCAGCATAACAGTGATCAGGACGAGCAGCTTGTAGTTTTGTCTTCTTCAGTTTCTCCACCACTTCAGCCAGCATGATGTTTTTACCTAAAACAGGTCTTGTAGTGAAGGTCTGTCTGCACTGAGGGCAGCTGTAGTCTCTCTTCTGATCATCCTGATCCCAGCAGTCTGTAATACAGCTCATACAGTAACTGTGTCCACAGTTAATGGCCACTGGATCCTTCAGTAGATCCAGACAGATTGAACAGCTGAATTGATCCTGAGATACTGAAATAGAGGCTTCTGCCATTTTACTGTATGAAGACAAAGATAGAGAAGTACATACAGTGCTCCGATCGACAGCCGGTTACTTTCGTTTTTCCTAAACTCAAGCATTTCCTTGTTGCGCAACTTGCTGCCAGTTAGCCTACATAATAAACACTTCTTACAAAAGTCCACTAGATGGCAGTTTTAAAGTCAACACAACAGTTTGAGAGAATACAAATCTTGTTCAATAAAAAAATGTGTTGTTACCGTAAATGTATATTCTTCCATATCTTATTCATATTTTATTTATGTGACCCTGGCTGTACAAACCCAGCTAAAGTATTTTTATGATTAACTGTTATAAAATCATCCTACATAATGCAAAGAACATTCTGTGAAAATATTTTTATATATCGACAGAGTAAAATTAAAGGACCAGGAATGCCCACCCCAGGTCTACAGTGTCTGGGTCTGCGTAAGAAAGAGAGACAGAGTCAGTATATGGTTTGAGGACTGAGACGTGAAAGGAGGATGAGATCCGATATTGAGGAGGTAGGTTGAGCCGGTAAGTCACTGCATTCAGCTGTCTCAGAACGGTGAAGGAGCAGATGTATCAGGAACTCAGCTTACAGCAGGACTGGCGGAGGCGGATGTCCCTGGTGGATAACCAAATCTTCTGCCCTGGTTGATACTGGGGAGGATCAGAACGATGACAGTTAGCTTGTTCTTCATGCCTCCGCAAAGCCTGTTGGAGGTGCATGTAGGCCGAGTCCCAAACCCTCTCGCTCTGATGGAACCAGTAATCGACAGCTTGAACTGCCGAAGGCTCATCTGACCAGGGGAAAAGAGGAGGTTGATAACCCAGAATACCTTGAAAAGGAGTGAGTCCAGTTGTGTATTGAGGAAGGGAATTCTGGGCGTATTCAGCCCAAGGGAGATAGCAGCTCCAGCTGTCCTGGTACTGGTGGCAGTATGTATGCAGGTAGCATCCGATCTCCTGGATCTTTTGCTCAGTCTGGCCGTTGGTTTGAGGATGGTATCCCGATGATAAACTGACTGTTACTCCAAGGAGTTTAAAAAAGGATCAACACAGTGTCCTCTGCAATGCCGAAGTTACGGAACACATTGTTGAAAAGGGCTTCTGCGGTTTCAAAGGCAGTGGGGAGTTTAGGCAGAGGTATGAGTTTACAGCCCTTAGAGAAACGATACACAACCACAAGGATGCAAGTATAGTTATTGGACTTGGATAGATCCGTCATGAAACTGACACCCAGGTGGGACCACGGACGCTGAGGTATAGGAAGTGGTACCAATTTACCCATAGGTAGCTTCCTGGGGGTGTTGGTTATGGCACAGACTGAGCATCCCTGAATGAAGCAAGAGACATCCTGTGCAGGGTTCTAAATTAACTTTTTTGACCACCAGCCAATGTGGCTTGTAACTTTCTAAAGTTACCAGCCAATCCGCATTTCCGCTAGCCAAATTTTTTCCGGTGAGAATAAGAGAAGTGCCACTGAATGCAACAATGATTCGTTTTTTTCTTTCGCGTACATGCGACAATCCTGACAAAACATGACAACATTTTCGTGATCAAACATAAGCTGCTTTCTTCGTTTCTCTGTCGATAGACATAAAGCTTTACTGGGGCACAGCCCCTCTATTTTTGCTGACTTTTTTTGAAAGCCTGCTGTGTGCAAGATGTGTGCAACACTTCTATACAATGTCCTTTGCTGCTTAACCCACTATTCTACAGTGCAACAGGTACTGCGAAAGATAAATATGTATCATGCCTAACATTATTAACATGTTTGGAGGCATAAATGGCATAAAATGTTCGGAAATAATGACAGCAGAGAAATATTTTCTTGATAGCAATGATTAATAACTTATTTTTACAAGAATATTTTAAGAAACCAGTCATTTTATGACTGCTATACTAAATAATCTCAGTCATAGTTACTGCTAACTGTTATGTAAGTTAGTGTCCTAGAGTTAAATATTAGTAAACTAAATATTAATTTCATATCTGAATATACAGAACAGTATAACACATACATCTGTTGATTTTCTCAGCAACAATGCAATTCTGTAGACTTGATAAGAGGTTTTCCTGAGATTTTTCCTAATGTTTTAGACCTGACTGCATGAGGATGTAGTTTGTCTTACTTCCTTTCAACTCATCATCTCTCCTTTCTGCTTCCCTTTCCCTGCACAAAACATTTCTGATGTCCATCTACAGAAGCCAAAAATTATCCAGTCAAAATAAGATTATCATTATTATTTAGAAACGTACTTCTTGTCATGTTTTCATAATTACTCACTCGCGTGGCGTCATCTTTTGAATGCAGTTGTGCACGGATGAAGGCAAAGATGCGCGCGGACATGGATACGTGCGTGTACGCGTCAATGCAACTGCTTCGTCGCTTTTACACGCATAAATTTGTTAACTACATTTCATATAGATCTGTTTTTGCCGCTTTTATATCTGTAAAGGAATACACTAGATAACTGCTAAAATTTAAACTTGAGATTTACACCTGGGCACAAAAGATTTACACTGGGGCACTGCCGAGAACAGAACGTTATGTATCATGCATGCAATGCCTCCTGCATCACCGGCCAAACTGGCTAGTAAGTTTTTATTAACAAAAATTAAGTTTTTTTGTTAATTTAGAACCCTGATCCTGTGTGAGAGAGGGCCACCAGTACCGAAGACTAAGGAGCGACAGGGTGCTTTTGCTACCTGGATGTCCAGAGCCCGGAGCAGAGTGAGCGGAGTTTGGTGCAAAACTGTTCGGGTACAAAGAAAAGGCCTTTCTGGATTTCCGGCAGAGCGAGATGTAGGAATTTTTCTTGATTAATCTGTTAATCTAGGTCCCAGACGATTGGGCAGACAAACACAGCTGGAGGGGGCATAGATGCGGTTAGGTAATTCTCTAATGGAGAGCTATGTACCCCTCAATATTCGTTTTGACAGTTTAATGTGATATTTGAAGCAATATAAAACGTCTTTGTATGATAATTGTAGGCCTATGAATGTTTAATAATTTCTACCTCAGCTTATATTTTTTGTAAATATGCGCTTAGACCAACATGATCTCACAAAGTTCCGTGGCATAGTCACAGAATTTTTTGCTAATTTTTCCGTGGCGTTCTCACGGATCTCCGCGTGTTTCCGTGGCCCTGCCGCGGACTTTCTTTTCCGTGGCGTTCTCGCGGATTGGTTGCTCGGCTGTTTTGTCCTATTTTCTTGCCATTGTCGCTTCGGTTTAGGGTTAGATTTGGTGTTTGCGTTCATGGCCGTAGCTACCATTGAGGACACAGAGGTCATGTCCTTGGTAGTTTTTCTTGAAGTTTTGTTTCATTTTGATTTGAAAATAGCAGACGAAACAATTATCCTTGCATCTACGGACCATCGCCTGAAGTGATGGAAATAACGGCGTTATAAATAAACGTCGTTACTACGGTGTTATTTTTTCAGTAACAAATAATCAAAACATTTCCGTTGTTACTACTGACATTAAAATGTTGCGCGTTAATCTCACTGAAGCGAGTAGATTATCAGACAGGCAATGTTTTTCTCTTCAACTGATGATGATTGACCTGTGTATGTTAGAGGGGGTGGGACAACCACATACCGAATGATGATTGGCTGAATTTCCATTGTTAGCCAACCAGAAGCAGCCTTATGCTGCGTTCCAGGCAACCTGTAACCCGTAAATCACGACTTCAAAACCACGAGTCACGACTCTGAACTGGGAGTACATCGATCTAGTACGAGTTCACGGGTGGGAAGTCACGGGTTTGACTGCCGTTCCAGTGCACTTTCACAGGTAGAAGGTTGTAAAAGCACGGGTTACAGGCTGCCTGGAACACATAGAGTCGTGAGTCGTGGTTTTGAAGTCGTAATTCACGGGCTCAAAAACCTGCCTGGAACGCAGCATGAGTTCAAGTTCATACACTGTATAAACATGCACAGCAGTGCCGTGTTGCCAACTTGATGATGACTTTGTCCCTAGATTTAGCCATTTTTAAACCCCTTAAGCGAAAAAGGACAAATCTAGCGATCTTTTCTGGCGTGGTTGGAGACTGACGCGAGAGCATGTATCATCTCTCCACTCAACGAGCAGTAGGTGCTGCTGCTAGACACTCACAGGCAGCCTGGTCCTCACGTGCAGTCTGGCCGACAGAGCGATGAGCGATGGCAAGTACAACAAGCTCAAAGGTAGCGGTCGCAAACACAAAGTATGATAAGCACTGCTTTTATACCAGAATAGAATGCAAGAAAAGCAAGAATGTTTATGTAACGTGCAACGTATGCTGAGTAAAGAGTCTTTCCATGTCTGTAATTTTGATCTAACAAAGCAAATGAAAATGAAAAGGCTGCAACAAACTAAATTATCATTTGGAAAGCCAGCAAAAGATGAGCAGACAAAGAGAAGGAGGGAAGGGGAGAGTTATGGTTATGCAGCAAATAGCCTACAATATGAGATGCAATACAGCTTAGATTTAAACCTACACTACTGTTCAAAAGTTTAAGGTCACTTGACTTAAATGTTAACTATGATCTTAAAAATCATTTAATCTGAAGGTGCATGGTTAAATGCTTGAAATTACTTTTGTAGACCAAAAATATACCTGTGCCAAACTGACAAATTTTGCTAATAATTTTTAGAAAACCAAAAATGTATTTTTGAAAAAGATGACTTACACTGAATATTGAAGAAAAATCAGCCAATAAGAGCCCATATTATATATAAACTCCTTCCATACTTTTAAAAATTCATCCTAAATTGAAAATTTAAGAAGCTTCTTGAAAAAAAGTGACACAGTTTTGCAGTTTTTAGGCAAAGGGTGACTTACACTTCAGATGATGAAATGTAACCATTGATTTATTTTGGATGCTTTTAGTCACCATCAAAATTCTCACAGACACAGTTACATTTGTGCTTTGTCGTAGTTTGGACGTGTTTATTATTATTCTGTAATATGGAAAAAATATAAATATTTAAAAATTTGGGGTTGTCCTCTGTATTTGAAAAATCCTGGCTACGGCCTTGTTTGCGTTAGTATGTCACTTTAAGAATTGGTTTATACTATTTTTTCTGATGTATTCTTTTATATTTTCTAAACTTTAATCAATTGTCGCCTGGCTTTGGGGTTAGAGTTGTGTTTGGGTAGGGATGTCATTTTATGTAAATCTAACCCTAAACCGAAGCGACAAGGGCAAGAAAATAGGACAAAACAGCCGAGCAACCAATCCGTGAGAATGCCACGGAAAAACGAGCAAAAAATTCTGTGACTCTGCCACGGAAATTTGAGTAAAAAGGCACACTGCACCCAACTTTAGTCTCTGCGCGCCCCCTAGTCTCGCGTAGCCAGACCTTCAATACAGTTTGTGGGCGTGACGTCTGAGGCTGAGACTACGCGCCCCCTAGCAATAGCAGTCAATATTGCACTTAAGTGAAATGAACGTGAAAGTGTCAAAAGTATATTCTGGTCAGAGATACAACTTGTAAAGCTAAGCCAGTAAGAGATATAAAACTTGTGTGGGAAAATTTTTGTTAAGTTAAAATAAAATATAGTTACTGTATCAAAAGGTGTTAGCAAATATTATTGCATTTATTTGCATGTAAATATTTTAAAACAAAAGTAAACATTTCTTCTTACATAGATAATGATAACACTTTACAATAAGGTTCATTAGTTAACATGAACTAATAATGAACTGCATTTATACAGCATTTATTAATCTTTGTTAATGCTAATTTCAACAATTTCTAATACTTTATTAAAATCTTGTTAACTAGTTAATGCACTGTGAACTAACATGAACAAACAATTAAAAGCTTTATTTCTATTAACTAACATTAACAAAGATTAGTAAATACTGTAACAAATGTATTGCTCATGGTTTGTTCCTGTTAGTTAACACATTTAACTAATGTTGTTAACTAATGAACCTTATTGTAAAGTGTTACCAAAATAATAAAGTGAATACTTTAGAATAATTTTCTAAAGAAACTTTGCCAAAACAAACATCAAAAAGTGTGCAGATTTAATACACACAAGAAGTATGAGAAAAAGAAATTTTCATCATGCAGAAAGTTTCATATTTTAAGTAATTTTATACTCATGAAAGATCTTCCGTGTATGATCAATGATCAAGTATGAAATAATGATGTTCAAGACTTTGGATAAAAGCATACATAAATGAATTAGCAAATGATATCATAGAGCTCAAACCTGTGACATGACAATATTATTCATAGAATCTCTGTCTCATTTATTTTGTTACAGCACACAGTTTCACTCTTGAGGCAGAATTATAAATGTAAAACCCAGGATAGAGAGGTTGAGTGAATGTGGTGTTGACTCTGTGGATGAGGGTCATTGTGTCAGAGACGCTGTAGAAGGACAGAGATCCTGCACTGTGATCCACATACACTCCTATTCTAGAAGATCTGGATACTACTGGGAGTTTAGTCTCAATGTTATTGTGACTGAATGAACAACTGGAGTCAGAGCAGTACAAACACCAGGAATGATCATTATATCCAAACCCACAACTCAAACCCTTTCTGTTAATGCTCTTATATGACACTGATATACCAACCCAACCACTCCACTCAACCTCCCAGTAACAGCGTCCACTCACACTCTCTCTACATAACACCTGATTATTAAACTGAAATCTATCTGGATGATCAGGATACTGCTGGACTGTGCCAGGGTAAGTAATCACTCTGTTTCCATCAGACAGACAGAGAAGTTTATGTGTTGTGTTTAAATCCAGTGTCAGCTGGTGGGAATCTGAGTGAAATAAAACAAATAATAACTTTAATAGAAATATGAAAACTTCAGATTGGTTGATGATGTGAAATACAACATTCTCTCTACACCATATGGACAAAAGTATTGGGATGCCTGACCATTACACCAATAGGAACTTCAATGACGTTGCATTCAAGTATATTTGACTTTAATATGGAGTTGGAATTTACTTCTTGAATGGCTTTCCACAAGATTTTGGAGCATTTATTTGGGAATTTGTGCCTAATCATTCTGTAGCACATTTATAAAGTCAGGCACGGATGTTGCATAGGAAGGCTTTGATGATAACCTTTATTCCAGTTCTTCACAAAGGTGTTCGCATCTCACCCATCTGACAGCCAAACAGAGAAGTGTCATTCATCACTCCACAGAACATATTTTCACTGCTCCACAGTCAGTGACGGTGTGCTTTACACCACTCCTTCTGACACTTGGAATTGGACTTGGTGACTTGAGACTTGCAGCTGTTGGCTATGGAAACCCATTCCACAAAGCCACTGCCACACAGTTTTTGCACTTATGTCAGTGAACTTTTGGAAGTCTTCAGCTAAAGAATCAGCACGGCACTGGCTATTTAGAGTCGTAGACACTGCTAGTGCGTTTCGTGGCTAAGTTGCTGTGCCTAAATGCTTCCACTTTCGAGTAATACCAGTTGACCATGAAACATCAGGAATAAAATTTTGCAAACCATCTAATGCAAATGTGGCATCACATCACAGTACCATTTTGCTTCAGTGATGTTTGAAAAGGTGCATATTATACCTTTATAATTGTCACAATGGGTCTGATTGAAACACCTGAATTTAATAATTAAGTGGTGTGTCCCAATACTTTTGTCCATATAGTGCATATAATAATAGTAACTTACAATGAAGAAACTCCTCCCTGATCTTGGGTTCAGGCACAGGAAAAATTGCTATGTGTTTCACTATGGAAAATAAACATTGTATTGTAAATATTGGCAATTGTAATTTTAATATTTTAGATATATTTTCATTGTATTTCAACATCATAATGCATTCTGAAGAGTGAAGACCAAATAAATGACATTTTACCCCTATGAGATATCTTATCTATCTCTTCCTTGCAGAAATCCTCCAGTTTCTCGCTCAGATAAGACAAAGATTTTCCAACATCATCAAAAGAGAGGACAGAACTGACAGTGATGTTGAGCGAGTCTGTAGATCCAGGAGGAACAGAGAGAGACTGGAAACTCTACACAAACACAAATAGAAAATCTTTTTAAAGCATGCCCAACTCTTCCTAAAGACCACTGTCCTGTTTTTACCTGGAGGAAATGGATGTGATCATCTGTGTGTGAAAGCTGCTCCAGCTCAGCGTCTCTCCTCCTCAGATCATCAATCTCCTGCTCCAGTCGCTTCAAGAGTCCTTCAGCTCGACTCACTGCAGTCTTTTCCTGATCTCTGATCAGCTGTGTCACCTCAGATCGTCTGCTCTCAATGGATCGGATCAGTTTAGTGAAGAACCTCTCAGTGTCGTCCACTGCTGTCTGTGCAGAGCGCTGTTAGTACACACAGAGAGAGGAGCATTAGAATCAGCAGCATTCACTCAGCTCTTACTGGTACATCACACAGTCTGTTACACACAGTGAACTTCAGTCAAAGTCATCCAGCACTGAACTCCTCACTGACTGATTGAATGAGAGTCCTAACTGAGTCTGAAACAGATCTGAAACAGCAGACAGCAGTTGTTCTTCTCATCAAAACTCACCTTATGAGTCTCTATAGCATCTCTCAGCTCCTGAAGCTTCTTCTGCCTCTCCTGGATTCTCTCTTGGAATTTTTTCTGTGTCTCCTTCAGTTGTTTCTGTAGGGTAAAATATTTTTAAGGGAAACATAAGGAAACTTCTATAATGAAGTAGAACTGGTAGTCTTAGCATAATTATCTGTGTTGTCATACCAGTTTCTCTGTTTTCTCTTCTTCAGCTGTTATAGTATCATGATTTTTGTGCTTGCCTGCCATACACAGATAACATATACAGAGCTGATCAGTACGACAGTAAAACTCTAACAGTTTCTCATGTTGAGGGCAGATCATCTCCTGAAGTCGTCCAGTGGCATCTATCAGGTTGTGCTTCTTGCCTTTGAATAAATTCTCATGTTGTTCAAGATGATTTTGACAGTAAGAGTTCAGACACACCAGACAGGACTTGACAGCTTTGTGTTTTCTCTCAGTACAGACGTCACACTCCACATCTCCAGCTTCAGCATAACAGTGATCAGGACGAGCAGCTTGTAGTTTTGTCTTCTTCAGTTTCTCCACCACTTCAGCCAGCATGGTGTTTTTACCTAAAACAGGTCTTGTAGTGAAGGTCTGTCTGCACTGAGGGCAGCTGTAGTCTCTCTTCTGATCATCCTGATCCCAGCAGTCTGTAATACAGCTCATACAGTAACTGTGTCCACAGTTAATGGCCACTGGATCCTTCAGTAAATCCAAACAGATTGAACAGCTGAACTGATCCTGAGATACTGAAATAGAGGCTTCTGCCATTTTACCGTATAAAGACAAAGAAAAACAAATACATACAGTGCTCCGATCGACAGCCGGTTACTTTCGTTTTTCCTGAACTCAAGCATTTCCTTGTTGCGCAACTTGCTGCCAGTTAGCCTACATAATAAACACTTCTTACAAAAGTCCACTAGATGGCAGTTTTATAGTCACACAACAGTTTGAGAGAATACAAATCTGGTTCAATAAATAAATGTGTTGTCCCCGTAAATGTAGATTCTTCCATATCTTATTCATATTTTATTTACGTGACCCTGGCTGTACAAACCCAGCTAAAGTATTTTTTATGATTTACTGTTATAAAATCATCCTACATAATGCAAAGAACATTCTGTGAAAATATTTTTATATATCGACAGAGTAAAATGAAAGAACCAGGAATGCCCACCCCAGGTCTACAGTGTCTGGGTCTGCGTAAGAAAGAGAGACAGAGTCAGTATATGGTTTGAGGACTGAGACGTGAAAGGAGGATGAGATCCGATATTGAGGAGGTAGGTTGAGCCGGTAAGTCACTGCATTCAGCTGTCTCAGAACGGTGAAGGGGCAGATGTATCAGGGACTCTGGTGGAGGCGGATGTCCCTGGTGGATAACCAAATCTTCTGTCCTGGTTGATACTGGGGAGGATCAGAATATTAAAGAGAGAGACGCGCACATCCAAACACTAGCAGGTGTCGGAATCCAAAAAATACAACTAAATAAGACAAAAATGAAATCCGCACACTGAACTCACAAAAAATATTGATTTATTAACTCGAAGTAACGTTTCGGGCTACCGCCCTTCTTCAGACTTCAACAATAAAACATTTAAGCTCATACATATACCCACTATGGGTCACCTGACTAGTCACATGACAAAGGTGATTGACAAACACCGTGTAAATACAAAAATATCAGTCAAAAATATATATAAAAAATATACACACATTTCTCTGTATATACATCCACATACAACAGTCAAAATCGAAGTTGTGCCATCATACCAATGTAAACAATGATTAAAAACTAGTATTCAATAAATCACCACAGCAATACTTCACTCTTACAAAACAGCTAAGTCAAAGCAACCACAAAATGATTGAATAAATAGATACCATCATGTATACATGTGTACAAAGCTCTATAAGATCTCTACAAATATATATGTATACACATAGTAGTTTTGAGAGCTCTTCACCTTAACAGAAATATTGATCATAAAACATACATAAGAAATCACAAATAATATAAATATACTCTATTCCCAGAGCCATCTAATACAAATGGAACTACACATACACCCCATCTCCCATAAAGAATAAGTGAAATATTCACCTAGATCTATAACTATAGTCCTTTACTAATAGCATTCCACAAATACATGTCTAAAAAAATATATTAATCAATTAGACCCTCACATAGTCCACAAAATCAATCAGAGGAATGGTCGCAGATCAAACTCCTCATTCATTCCTTTTGGAGAACGTGTATCTAAGGTGTATATCCAAAAGGCTTCTCGTTTTAAAAGTAAGGAATTAATATCACCCCCTCTTGGAGGTGTTTTTACTACCTCAATTCCACAATATCGGAGAGAAGCCAAATTATGTGAGCTTTGAGTGAAATGAACAGCAACAGGGCTTTTTGGATCACAGTTTCTAATGTTGGATCGATGTTCAGAAATTCTAGTCTTTAAGGGTCTCGTAGTCTTTCCTAAATCACATTAGATGTGTAACATGTGATAGTACCTTTGATGTCAAAAGACTTGCCTGTGTGTGGATGGTTGAAGGTTTTAGTCTTATAAGTGAAATTACACTGTGCACACCGCCCACATCTGTAATTGCCCGGGGGGGCTCCTGTAAGAAGTGGGGAGAGGTCAAAGATGGAAGATGGGCTCGAACTAAGCCATTACGCAGATTAGGGGGTCTCTTGAAGACTACTCTGAGGGGTGATGTAAAAACTTTTAATCCAGGATCAGATTGTATAATATGCCAATGTTTATTAACGATGTCTGAAATCTGATTTCCAATAGGGGAATACTGTACAATACAGTTCACCTTAGATATAGAGTTCTGGACTTTAGTGCGTTGAAGACATTCATCCTGAGAGACCTGTTCATAACGACACCGTGCATATTCAATCCATTCTGGTTTGTATAGTCTTTGCTTGAGACGCTTCTCCAGATCTGTAGCTTGAACTTAAAAAATCCTGATCTTTGCTACATATGCGACGTATACAACTGAATTGTGCCATAGGAAGGCCCCTCTTCAGAGCTGTGGGATGAAAAGACTCACCATGTAGGATCGAATTCCTATCTGTGCTTTTTCTGTAGAGTGTTGAGCCCAATGTGTTACTTTCCTTGTAGACAAGAATGTCCAGAAAATTCATCTCATGTGCACTCTGTTCTATAGTGAATCTGAGAGATTGTGCATTAGAATTAATAAAGTTGTGAAAATCACTCAATTCTTCTGCAGACCCCTTCCAAATGAAAAAAATGTCATCTATATATCTCTTCCAATGAGAGATCTTGTGAAGGAATGGATTCCGCTGTTCATTGAAAATGACCTGATGTTCAAAGTGTTCACAATATAATGAGGCAAAACTCTGGGCCATTTTGGAACCCATGCTCGTGCCTGATATCTGTAGATAATAATCTGAGCCGGAAAGGAAAAAATTTGATTTCAGTACAATCTCAATAAGGTCTACAATGCAACTCGTACTGGGTCTGCAAATTGGTCGTAAATTGAGAAAAAACTCAGATGCTCTAAGGCCACCTTCAAAAGGTACATTGGTGTACAAGGACTCAATGTCCATGGTCACAAGTAAACATGGTTCATCCGTTAGTTCAATCGACTTCAATAATTTCAAAAAATCCATAGAGTCTTTCACGTACGAAGGTAGGTTAATCACCAAAGGTTGTAAAAAATAATCCACAAAAGCTGAAATATTTTCAGTGAGAGAACCTATAGCGCCACAATTGGGCGGCCCATCGGTATGTCTTTGTAACTTTTATGAATCTTCGGTAATGTATACAAAACTGGTGTGACAGGAAACTTGATAGTCATAAACGTGTGTTCCGGTTTAGAAATGTCCCCTGACTCAAGAAAATCATCAAGTTTTTTATGAATAGTCCGTTTGAATTCCTGTGTAGGATTATGACTCAATTTTCAATAAAACGTGGTATTATTTAATTGTCTTTGAATTTCACTGTCATACGCAGTTCTGTCCATTATGACAATAGCTCCACCTTTATCTGCACTTTGAATCACAATAGATTTGTCTTCTCTTAATGCTTTCAAAGCAGTTTGTTGTTCTTTAGTGAGGTTATCATGGATTTTTAATTCCTTCTTCTTCTCGAGGAGGCATGTTACATCTCTCTCAACAAGTCTGCAGTAGGTGTCCAAAGATGCATTTCTCTTATTAGGGGGGATAAATGTACTTTTACCTCTGAACGGAGATCGTATCATAGGCTCCACTTGTGAGTCTCCTGCCTCCGTAATAGTTGGGTCTCTCTCCTGCATCTCAGTGTCACTTCTGACTGTCATAATAGAATCAGAGTCATTGGTGGAACTAAAAAATTCCTTAAGTCTTAAAGTTCGAAAGAACTTATTCAAATCTACAATGGTATCAAGATTACGGCAATGTTGTGTGGGTACAAATGACAGGCCCTTGCTTAAAGCCAACTGACATGTTTCTGACAAAGTTATACTTGACAAATTAATCACATTCTGTACCTGTTCGGCATCCCGCGTGTCAGGTAAGGATCCCTTGTAACGGGAGCTTTTCTTCCCCCGCCTGCATTTCTCCCTCTTTGTGGTTTTTTACTGCGTAATGTTGTGTCTCTTTGTCCTCAATCTAAAAAAGCTGTTCATTAGCACTGGACTGTGATTGGACACTCGATTCAGACTCATATTCCTGGTCAGATGTAGCACGTTGGTAGTTTCTGTTAGATCTCACGTGTCGGCGTCTGTTCTCGCTATTTGAGCCCCAATGCTCTCTATGCACGGGGTTTTTCCACTGGTATACATGCCCCTTCTCATAATCCATGGTATCTCTCTCAAATTTATTTCGCTTAACCGCCGTAATCTCCATAGTTAATTCAGTCTTTTTATTGTCACATACCTCCATTAATCGTTTCAATTGATCTGGATCGGTGACTTCCTTGAATAATTTCTGTTTCACTTCCGCGATCTCACTCCGTAGCACTGCAAGATTAGAGGAGAGTTCTTGTATGGTTAATGTCATGAGATCAAATGAGCATTTGTTCAAAATCTCGCTCCAGCGATCACAAAAGGCTTCATTATCTTTACCTAATATCGGTCCCTTGTTAATCCTTAGACCACGAGGAATCCTTTTAACTCGCACATAATCGCTGAGTGTCACTGCATGCAAATAAATGCGGGTTTCCCTCTCTTGTAGTTTTAACAACTCCTTAGTCAGTCCGGAGTGCATTGACAAAAACATGTAAATATTAAAGAGAGAGACGCGCACATCCAAACACTAGCAGGTGCCGGAATCCAAAAAATACAACTAAATAAGACAAAAATGAAATCCGCACACTGAACTCACAAAAAAATATTGATTTATTAACTCGAAGTAACGTTTCGGGCTACCGCCCTTCTTCAGACTTCAACAATAAAACATTTAAGCTCATACATATACCCACTATGGGTCACCTGACTAGTCACATGACAAAGGTGATTGACAAACACCGTGTAAATACAAAAATATCAGTCAAAAATATATATCAAAAATATACACACATTTCTCTGTATATACATCCACAGGTCTCTCAGGATGAATGTCTTCAACGCACTAAAGTCCAGAACTCTATATCTAAGGTGAACTGTATTGTACAGTATTCCCCTATTGGAAATCAGATTTCAGACATCGTTAATAAACATTGGCATATTATACAATCTGATCCTGGATTGAAAGTTTTTACATCACCCCCCAGAGTAGTCCTCAAGAGACCCCCTAATCTGTGTAATGGCTTAGTTCGAGCCCATCTTCCATCTTTGACCTCTCCCCACTTCTTACAGGAGGCCCCCCGGGCAATTACAGATGTGGGCGGTGTGCACAGTGTAATTTCACTTATAAGACTAAAACCTTCAACCATCCACACACAGGCAAGTCTTTTGACATCAAAGGTACTATCACATGTTACACATCTAATGTGATTTAGGAAAGACTACGAGACCCTTAAAGACTAGAATTTCTGAACATCGATCCAACATTAGAAACTGTGATCCAAAAAGCCCTGTTGCTGTTCATTTCACTCAAAGCTCACATAATTTGGCTTCTCTCCGATATTGTGGAATTGAGGTAGTAAAAACACCTCCAAGAGGGGGTGATATTAATTCCTTACTTTTAAAACGAGAAGCCTTTTGGATATACACCTTAGATACACGTTCTCCAAAAGGAATGAATGAGGAGTTTGATCTGCGACCGTTCCTCTGATTGATTTTGTGGACTGTGTGAGGGTCTAATTGATTAATATATTTTTTTAGACATGTATTTGTGGAATGCTATTAGTAAAGGACTATAGTTATAGATCTAGGTGAATATTTCACTTATTCTTTATGGGAGATGGGGTGTATGTGTAGTTCCATTTGTATTAGATGGCTCTGGGAATAGAGTATATTTATATTATTTGTGATTTCTTATGTATGTTTTATGATCAATATTTCTGTTAAGGTGAAGAGCTCTCAAAACTACTATGTGTATACATATATATTTGTAGAGATCTTATAGAGCTTTGTACACATGTATACATGATGGTATCTATTTATTCAATCATTTTGTGGTTGCTTTGACTTAGCTGTTTTGTAAGAGTGAAGTATTGCTGTGGTGATTTATTGAATACTAGTTTTTAATCATTGTTTACATTGGTATGATGGCACAACTTCGATTTTGACTGTTGTATGTGGATGTATATACAGAGAAATGTGTGTATATTTTTTATATATATTTTTGACTGATATTTTTGTATTTACACGGTGTTTGTCAATCACCTTTGTCATGTGACTAGTCAGGTGACCCATAGTGGGTATATGTATGAGCTTAAATGTTTTATTGTTGAAGTCTGAAGAAGGGCGGTAGCCCGAAACGTTACTTCGAGTTAATAAATAAATATTTTTTGTGAGTTCAGTGTGCGGATTTCATTTTTGTCTTATTTAGAGGATCAGAATAACCACGGTTAGCTTGGTCTTCATGCCTCCACACAGCCTGTTGGAGGTGCACGTAGGCCGAGTCCCAATCCCTCTCGCTCTGATGGAACTCGTAATCGACAGCTTGAACTGCTGAAGGCTCACCTGACCAGGGGAAAAGAGGAGGTTGATAACCCAGAATACATTGAGAAGGAGTGAGTCCGGTAGTGTATTGAGGAAGGGAATTCTGGGCGTATTCAGCCCAAGGGAGATAGCAGCTCCAGCTGTTCTGGTACTGGTGGCAGTATGTACGTGTCACAAGGTGACGATCTTTTTGGGCGGAACCAAAAGTTGGGAAGCTTTGGTTCCGCCCGGATGTTTCCGCCCAGACCGGGAAGAGTAAACACCGGACATCCGGTAGCATCGCGAGGGCTGTAATCAGCCAAATCAAGCGCAGCTGTGCGTGGTTAAGAGGAGCGCCGGTTGATTGGAAGATTGCAGCACACAGAGGAGTATTTAAGAGCAGTGTAAATCACAGTTTTTGTGCTTAGTGTGTGTGTTGAGGTGCGGAGCTGTGCTCATTCGGTACGCATTGGTGGCTGGCTATACTTTCTCTCTCTCTCTCTCTGTCGTAGTTCGCAGTGGACGCTGGAGTAAGAGAAAACCCTGTGGGTGGAAGAAACATCGGTATAAGTGACACATTTAGAGGAACAAAGGAAGAAGGAAACGTAACGGTTTTGCAAAACGTTAACCAAGAAGACCGCTGTGAGTATTAGCTTCTGGATTAAAACGAAGTGTAACAACTAACCTGTGCATTTACCGAATACCTCCAGGAAGAGGAGGGCGGCCCTACCCCTGATCCAGCGCGGTAGGTGAGCCGCAGGAATATTTGGACTCAGCAGCCACAGCAGCAGAATTAAACATCCCGGCCGTATCGTCATCGCCCCCATCCGACCTCAGCGAAGTGGAGGACGTCGGGCGTCTCTTGTGTACACCTGTAGTGTGGTGGGTGAGTCCATGTATTTTGAAAACCTTTCACGTTGAAGTGGTGCTGTGTATTTGCTGTGGGTTGCTGTGCAAGTGCTGTGTGTCTTGTCAGACGTACCCCGCATCATCCATTTTACTGAGGACGAGACGGAGAGGCTAACGGTCGCAAGGAATATCATCTATTATACGCTGTGTGCGGTTTGAGTGAGAAGTGACGGTGTGGGCCTCTGGAAGCCGCCCCCGTCTGTATGTCGACAGGTTTCGGAGCGCGGCGGTGAAGACTTGGAAGCTGGCGGTGTGTGTGTGAGTACGACTACGGGCCTTTGCATTGCTACTTTACCGTGTGTTTTTCCTTGTTGCAGAGTGAGAGGCGAAGGAGTTCCGCCGCCCCGTGGTCTCTACAAAAGGGCGCCCCTGTCCGGTATTCGATCGCCCTACGGGCATTGAGGATAGGGCAGCGCTCGGCCCGGCGAGACGGTGTGACATTCCGCCCCCCTGCTGACCAGCGAACTCGCCGAGAGGGTTTTGCCCCCGGCGCCCTCTGGGGAAATCATTGCCCGTTTGACCTTCTGTGTAGGCCAGCCGTTGTAAGCCCGCCCCCGTTACATTGTCAATCAGAACGCCGTACACCGAGCTAAGGAAAAGCTGCACTTACTAGGAGCTGTATACAGCGGAGAGGTGAGAAGCATTCAAGTTTAAATTAACCGTGTTGTTGCGTCCAAGCTGCCTGTGGAGAAAGAGAGAACAAGAGTGAACGTCAGGAGAACGAACTGTGGACAGTCATACGTACCCAGAGCTGTAAACAGCGGAGAGGTGAGAAGCATCCAAGTTTGAATTAACCGTGTGTTGTGTCCAAGCTGCCTGTGGAGAAAGAGAGAACGAGAGTGAACGTCAGGAGAACGAACTGTGGACAATCATACGTACCCAGAGCTGTAAACAGCGGAGAGGTGAGAAGCATCCAAGTTTGAATTAACCGTGTGTTGTGTCCAAGCTGCCTGTGGAGAAAGAGAGAACGAGAGTGAACGTCAGGAGAACGAACTGTGGACAGTTATACGTACCCAGAGCTGTAAACAGCGGAGAGGTGAGAAGCATCCAAGTTTGAATGAACTGTGTTGTTGTGTCCAAGCTGCCTGTGGAGAAAGAGGGAGCGAGAGTGAACGTCAGGAGAACGAACTGTGGACAGTTATACGTACCCAGAGCTGTAAACAGCGGAGAGGTGAGGAGCATCCAAGTCTGAATTAACCGTGTTGTTGTGTCCAAGCTGCCTGTGAAGAAAGAGATAACAGGAGTGAACGTCAGGAGAGCGAACTGTGGAAAATCATACTTACCGAGAGCTGTGAGCAGCGGAGAGGTGAGCACCATCCAAGTCCAAATTAAAACGTGTCTTTGTGTCCCAGCTGCTGCCTGCGGAGGAAAAGAGAACAAGAGTGAATGTCAGGAGAGCGAACTGTGGAAAACTACACTTACCAAGAGCTGTGAGCGGCAGATAGGTGATAATTATCCAAGTCCAACGTAAACGTGTCTTTGTGTCCCAGTCGCTGCCTGTGGAAAGAGGAAGGAAGGAGAGTGAGCTACTACAAAGAGCTGTACGGGCCTGAGCAGTGAAGTCTCTGCATAGCGCAACACAGGTACACGGGTGAAGAGAGAGTTAAACCCCTAAAAATCACACTATTTTATCTTTGCCTCCAGGAAAGAAGAGGAGGGTGCCACGGATAGCGGAGTTGGGCAGGAGCCTGTGTTCCCGTCCCCCCCCCCCCCCGCATACCTTTGGTCACCAGTCCCCCTGGAACCCCCGTTGCCCTCTCCCCCTTCTTGCCACCTCTCTGTGTCGTGAGAGAAAGTTTAGTTTTAATTGCCCCTTCCCCATTTCCCAAGTTATTTTAAATATTTAAATAAAGTTTGTTTTAATACTTACCTGTTCTCGTGTTGTTTGGTCATTGGGTTGGCTTTGGGGACCTCCTCGAGGTGGAAGTTGAGAAGGGGCGTGGCTTTAGCCATTAACAGCCAGCCCCTAGCCGTGACATATGCAGGTAGCATCCGATCTCCTGGATCTTACGCTCAGTCTGGCCATTAGTTTGAGGATGGTATCCCGATGATAAACTGACTGTTACTCCAAGGAGTTTAAAAAAGGATCAACATTGTGCCCTCTGGAATGTCGAAGTTGCGGAACACATTGCTGAAAAGGGCTTCTGCTGTTTCAAAGGCAGTGGGGAGTTTAGGCAGAGGTATGAGTTTACAGCCCTTAGAGAAACGGTCCACAACCACGAAGATGCAAGTATGGTTATTGGACTTAGGTAGATCCGTCACGAAATCGACACCCAGGTGGGACCACAGACGCTGAGGTATAGGGAGTGGTAGCAATTTACCCATAGGTAGCTTCCAGGGGGTGTTGGTTATGTCACAGACTGAGCATCCCTGAATGAAGTGAGAGACATCCTGTGCAGGGTTCTAAATAAACTTTTTTGACCACCAGCCAATGTGGCTTGTAACTTTCTAAAGTTACCAGCCAATCCGCATTTCCGCTAGCCAAATTTTTTCCGGTGAAAATAAGAGAAATTATGAGTGCCACTGAATGCAACAATGATTCGTTTTTTTCTTTCGCGTACATGCGACAATCCTGACAAAACATGACAACATTTTCGTGATCAAACATAAGCTGCTTTCTTCGTTTCTCTGTCGATAAACATAAAGCTTTACTAGGGCACAGGCCCCCCAATTTTTGCTGACTTTTTTTGAAAGCCTGCTGTGTGCAAGAAGTGTGCAACACTTCTATACAATGTCCTTTGCTTAACCCACTATTCTACAGTGCAACAGGTACTGCGAAAGATAAATATGTATCATGCCTAACATTATTAACATGTTTGGAGGCATAAATGGCATAAAATGTTTGGAAATAATGACAGCAGAGAAATATTTTCTTGATAGCAATGATTAATAACTTATTTTTACAAGAATATTTAAAGAAACCAGTAATTTTATGACTATACTAAAATAATCTCAGTCATAGTTACTGCTAACTGTTATGTAAATTAGTGTCCTAGAGTTAAATATTAGTAAACTAAATATTCATTTCATATCTGAAAATACAGAACAGTATAAGACATACATATGTTGATTTTCTCAGCAACAATGCAATTCTGTAGACTTGATAAGAGGTTTTCCTGAGATTTTTCCTAATGTTTTAGACCTGACTGCATGAGGATGTAGTTTGTCTTACCTCCTTTAAACTCAGCATCTCTCCTTTCTGCTTCCCTTTCCCTGCACAAAACATTTCTGATGTCCATCTACAGAAGCCAAAAATTATCCAGTCAAAATAAGTGTCACGCCCAGGGGCTGGCTACTGTTTAACTAAGCCACGCCCCTTCACAACTTCCACCTCGAGGAGGTCCCCAAAGCCAACCCAATGACCAGACAACAACGAGAGCAGATAAAATGTAAAACAATCTTTATTATTTAAATATTTAAAATGTACTGGAAAATGGGGAAAGGGGAATTAAAACTAAACTTCTGCGCTGCCTTCCAGGCAGGCTATGGCCCAGCGCGTAACAGAAAAGGGGGGAGGGGGGCGGCGGGGGTCCAAGGCACTGCAGGCCCAAGGGAGACGTGGAAAGCAGGCTCCTGCCTGTCCCCGCTATCCGTGGCACCCTCCTTTTCTTTCCTGGAGGCAGAGGTAAAATGGTGTAAGTTGCTGAAGTATATCTCCTGTCTGCGTACCTGTATTCCACTTCGCGGAACTTCACCGCTCGGACTCGTACAACTGTTTGTCGTCTGCTCACTCTCCTTCCCTCTCTCTCCACAGGCAGTGGCTGGGACACAAAGGACACGGTTAATCTGACTGGATGGCTCTCACCTCTTCGCTGGCTACAGCTCTTGGCAAGTGCAGGTTCTCTCACAGCTCGTTCTCTTGGTGCTCACTTTTGTTCTCTTTCTCCACAGGCAGCAGCTGGGACACAAGGACACAATTAATCTGACTTGGATGGCTCTCACCTCTTTGCTGGCTACAGCTCTTGGTAAGTGCAGGTTTTCTCACAGCTCGTTCTCCTAGTGCTCACTCTTGTTCTCTTTCTCCACAGGCAGCAGCTGGGACACAAGGACACAATTAATCTGACTTGGATGGCTCTCACCTCTTCGCTGGCTACAGCTCTTGGTAAGTGCAGGTTCTCTCACAGCTCGTTCTCTTAGTGCTCACTCTTGTTCTCTTTCTTCACAGGCAGCAGCTGGGACACAAGGACACAATTAATCTGACTTGGATGGCTCTTACCTCTTCGCTGGCTACAGCTCTTGGTAAGTGCAGGTTTTCTCACAGCTCGTTCTCCTAGCGCTCACTCTCGTTCTCTTTCTCCACAGGCAGCAGCTGGGACACAAGGACACAATTAATCTGACTTGGATGGCTCTCACCTCTTTCTGGGTGTAACGTACTGTAAGTACGGGGTTTCAACAGTGGCTCCTCTCAGGTCAATGTACACAGCACACTCTTCGTCTCTGTCGATCGACGGGCTTAACAGGTTAGTATACAACTTTGCAAGGTGGCGGACTTACGACAGCTGGTATCTACAGTGTGTCAGATGGGCAGTAGTTCCTATATGGCGCCGGGGACAAACCCTCTCGGCGAGCTCGTTGGTCTGCAGAGGGGCGGGAATGTCACACCGTCTCACCGGGTCGAGCGCTGCCCTTTCCTCGCTACCCGTTGGGCGATCGAACACTGGACAGGGGCGCCCTTTCGTAGAGACCTCGGGGCAGCGGATCACTTTCGCCTCTAGCTCTGCGACAATGGAAAATCACACAGGTAAGGTATCAATGTTAACAGCCCGAAGTCATACTCACACACTACCAACTTTTCAGTTCTTCACCACCACTCTATAAAGTCCGCCAAGTGTTTAGCTGGGAAATCACTCCAGGATACCACACCTTTGTTTAAAGCTGAAACACACTCACAGCATAAATATCTACAGGTTTCTCTAGGGCCGCTTGCCTCTTCGTCTTTCCTCGACGAAGTGAGTGAAGGGGGGGTACGTCTGACAAGACACACAGCAATTTCACTGCAGTACACGGCAATACACAGCACCACTTCAAAGTGAAAGTTTCTACATCCAAAGACTCACCCACCACACTCAGGTGCACACAAGGGACGCCCGTCTTCCTCTACTTCGCTCTGGGCAAATATGGCGAATACTCAGAGAAATTACAAGTCAAAATATACAATTCATTCCAATGGAATAGTTTTGTTACTCACGGCTGCTGCACTTCCTTCGTCCCACGTTTCTCTGTGTTGATCCACGCTGCAAACACTCCACATGCACTGACAGGGCGGTTTCGTTCACCAACCGGTATGCCACACTTCCGGTAAATCACCACTTCTCCACAGGTGTATACTCACAACGATACGTTTCCTTCTCCTTTGTTTCTCTCCCTAGATGTCGGCATTCGTTCGTTCTTCAACCTATAAGGTTTTCTGTATCTCCATCAACATCCATCAACAGCACAAGAAAGAGAGAGAGAGAGCATCAATAGCTATCAACAGCGTACCAGGCGAGCACAACTCAGCACTTCAATACACACCAACACCAGCCCAAACTGTGATTTAAACTGCTCTTAAGTATTCCTCTGTGTGCTGCAGTCTTCCAATCACCCGGCGCTCCTCTTAACAATGCACAGCTGTGCTTGGTTTGGCTGATTACAGCCCTCGCGATGCTACCGGATGTCCGGTGTTTCCTCTTCCCGGTACGGGCGGAACCAAACTTTCCCAACTTTTGGTTCCACCCGAAAGATCGTCACCTTGTGACATAAGATTATCATTATTATTTAGAAACGTACTTCTTGTCATGTTTTCATAATTACTCACTCGCGTGGCGTCACCTTTTGAATGCAGTTGTGCACGGATGAAGGCAAAGACGCACGCGGACATGGATACGTGCGTGTACGCGTCAATGCAACTGCTTCGTCGCTTTTACATGCAATGCCTCCTGCATCACCGGCCAAACTGGCTAGTACGTTTTTATTAACAAAAATTAAGTTTTTTTGTTAATTTAGAACCCTGATCCTGTGTGAGAGAGGGCCACCAGTACCAAAGACTAAGGAGCGACAAGGGTGCTTTTGCTATCTGGATGTCCAGAGCCCGGAGCAGAGTGAGCGGAGTTCAGTGCCAGTCTGTTCGGGTACAAAGAAACGGCCTTTCGGGATTTCCGGCAGAGCGGGATGTAGGAATTTTTCTTGATTAATCTGTTCATCTAGGTCCCAGACGATTGGGCAGACAAACACAGCTGGAGGGGGCATAGATGCGGTTAGGTGATTCTCTAATGGAGAGCTATGTACCCCTCAATATTCGTTTTGACAGTTTAATGTGATATTTGAAGCAATATAAAACGTCTTTGTATGATAATTGTAGGCCTATGAATGTTTAATAATTTCTACCTCAGCTTATATTTTTTGTAAATATGCGCTTAGACCAACATGATCTCACAAAGTTCCGTGGCATAGTCACAGAATTTTTTGATAATTTTTCTGTGGCATTCTCACGGATCTCCGCATATTTCCATGGCCCTGCCACGGACTTTCTTTTCCGTGGCATTCTCACGGATTGGTTACTCAACTGTTTTGTCCTATTTTCTTACCATTGTCGCTTCGGTTTAGGGTTAGATTTGGTGTTTGCGTTCATGGCCGTAGCTACCATTGAGGACACCGAGGTCATGTCCTTAGTTTTTCTTGAAGTTTTGTTTCATTTTGATGTGAAAATAGCAGACGAAACAATTATCCTTGCATCTACGGACCATCGCGTGAAGTGATGGAAATAACGGCGTTATAAATAAACGTCGTTACTATGGTGTTATTTTTTCAGTAACAAATATCATAAAATTTCCGTTGTTACTGTTACTGACATTAAAATGTTGCGCGTTAATCTCACTGAAGCGAGTAGACTATCAGACAGGCAATGTTTTTCTCTTCAACTAATGATGATTGGCCTGTGTATGTTAGAGGGGGTGGGACAACCACATACCGAATGATGATTGGCTGAATTTCCATTGTTAGCCAACCAGAAGCAGCCTTATGCTGCGTTCCAGGCATAGACTGTAAAAAAAGATGGACGACGCGATGTCAACTCCCTCCATTGTAATGAATTGAAGCCAAAAATGTCCGACCACGGTCGCCGCCATGTTACGTAAAAACGTCAGTTTGGAGCCAAGGCATGCGCAGAAGGAATCGTCCGTGAAGCCAGAGGCGGAGCCGCGGTATTAAACTTCCGCCCAAACGCTCGCGCGGACAATTCAACCACTCCAATCATAACGACACGCCCCGTTTCTATAGCATCAAATTACAAGCTAAAATGAAACTTATCACAAAAATGAACACTTGAACATATATCAGCGTGATAACAACTACTTGAAAGGACCAAAACCATCTTTCGAAAACTTTTATTGGAAGTGTAAATTTTTTTTTATTTAGAGCAAAGTCCCATTCATTTGAATGGAGAGGGCGGGGTTATGACTTGTACTGCAGCCAGCCACCAGGGGGCGATCAAAGAGCCAGAGGATTCACTTTTCAAGGCTTATGAGGCACACCCGGTTCCAGGCAACCTGTAACCCGTAAATTACGACTTCAAAACCACGAGTCACGACTCTGAACTGGGAGTACATCGATCTAGTACGAGTTCACGGGTGGGAAGTCACGGGTTTGACTGCCGTTCCAGTGCACTTTCACAGGTAGAAGGTTGTAAAAACATGGGTTACAGGCTGCCTGGAATGCATAGAGTCGTGAGTCGTGGTTTTGAAGTCGTGGTTCGCGGCCTCAAAAACCTGCCTGGAACGCAGCATGAGTTCAAGTTCATACACTGTATAAACATGCACAGCAGTGCCGTGTTGCCAACTTGATGATGACTTTGTCCCTAGATTTAGCCATTTTTAAACCCCTTTAGCGACTTAAAAAAAGCGAAAAAGGACAAATCTAGCGATCTTTTCTGGCGTGGTTGGAGACTGACGCGAGAGCATGTATCATCTCTCTACTCAACGAGCAGTAGGTGCTGCTGCTAGACACTCACAGGCAGCCTGGTCCTCACGTGCAGTCTGGCCGACAGAGCAATGAGCGATGGCAAGTACAACAAGCTCAAAGGTAGCTGTCGCAAACACAAAGTATGATAAGCACTGCTTTTATACCAGAATAGTATGCAAGAAAGGCAAGAATGTTTATGTAACGTGCAACGTATGCTGAGTAAAGAGTCTTTCCAGGTCTGTAATTCTGATCTAACAAAGCAAATGAAAATGAAAAGGCTGCAACAAACTAAATTATCATTTGGAAAGCCAGCAAAAGATGAGCAGACAAAGAGAAGGAGGGAAGGGGAGAGTCATGGTTATGCAGCAAATAGCCTACAATATGAGATGCAATACAGCTTAGATTTAAACCTACACTACTGTTCAAAAGTTTAAGGTCACTTGACTAAAATGTTAACTATGATCTTAAAAATCATTTAATCTGAAGGTGCATGGTTAAATGCTTGAAATTACTTTTGTAGACCAAAAATATACCTGTGCCAAACTGACTAATTTTGCTAATAATTTTTAGAAAACCAAAAATGTATTTTTGAAATAGATGACTTACACTGAATATTGAAGAAAAATCAGCCAATAAGAGCCCATATTATATATAAACTCCTTCTATACTTTTAAAAATTCATCCTAAATTGAAAATTTAAGAAGCTTCTTGAAAAAAAAATGACACAGTTTTGCAGTTTTTAGGCAAAGGGTGACTTACACTGATGAAATGTAACCATTGATTTATTTTGGTCACCAACAAAATTCTCACAGACACAGTTACATTTGTGCTATGTCGTAGTTTGGACGTGTATATTATTATTCTATAATATGGAAAAAATATAAATAATTTAAAAATTTGTGTCATGACCTGATCTCTACAGTATATTTCTTGTCTTATCCGAGTTTGAGAGAGATTAGGTTGTGACAGTACGTGTCTGCCCTGAGACAGTGTGTGACAGGCCCTTCCGCGGTCCACGTTTCTCTCAGGGTTCGTGAATTGTTTCCCGCTCCCTTATGTTTGATTAAACTCCAGGTGTATGTTGTTAGTACTCCCTATTTAATACCCTTCTGTCCTGTCCTCCGTGCGTTGGTATTATTCTCTGTTCCCTTTTTAGATCCCTGTGTTACTCTCTGTTCCTGGTCTCTTGTCCGTGACAATTTGGGGTTGTCCTCTGCATTTGAAAAATCCTGGCTACGGCCTTGTTTCCGTTAGTATGTCACTTTGTCACAGGACAAAACAGTTGAGTAACCAATCCGTGAGAATGCCACGGAAAAGAAAGTCCGTGGCAGGGCCACGGAAATATGCGGAGATCCGTGAGAATGCCACGGAAAAATGAGCAAAAAATTCTGTGACTATGCCACGGAAATTCGAGTAAAAAGGCACACTGCACCCAACTTTATTCTTTGCGCGCCCCCTTGCAATAGCAGTCAATATTGCACTTAAGTGAAGTGAACGTGAAAGTGTCAAAAGTATATTCTGGTTAGAGATACAATTTGTAAAGCTAAGCCAGTAAGATATATAAAACTTGTGTGGGAAAATTATAGTTAAGTTAAAATAAAGTATAGTTACTGTATCAAAAGGTGTTAGCAAATATTATTGCATTTATTTGCATGTAAATATTTTAAAACAAAAGTAAACATTTGTTCTTACATAGATAATGATAACACTTTACAATAAGGTTCTTTGTTAACATGAACTAATAAGAACTGCATTTATACAGCATTTATTAATCTTTGTTAATGTTAATTTCAACAATTTCTAATACTTTATTAAAATCTTGTTAACTAGTTAATGCACTGTGAACTAACATGAACAAACAATTAAAAGCTTTATTTCTATTAACTAACATTAACAAAGATTAATAAATACTGTAACAAATGTATTGCTCATGGTTTGTTCCTGTTAGTTAACACATTTAACTAATGTTGTTAACTAATGAACCTTATTGTAAAGTGTTACCAAATTAATAAAGTGAATACTTTAGAATAATTTTCTAAAGAAACTTTGAAAAACAAACATCAGAAAGAGTTAATGGTTTAATGTGCAGATTTAATACACACAAGAAATATGAGAAAAATAAGTGATTATCATGCAGGAAGTTTCATATTTGAAGTTATTTTATACTCATTAAGATCTACCATGTATGGTCAATTACAAATATGAAATAATGATCAATTGTATGTTCAAGTCTTTGGATGAAAGCATTACATAAATGAATTAGTGATATCATAGAGCTCAACCCTGTGACATGACAATATTATTCATAGAATATCTGTCTCATTTATTTTGTTACAGCACACAGTTTCACTCTTGAGCTTAATTCATAAATGTAAAACCCAGGATAGAGAGGTTGAGTGAATGTGGTCTGGACTCTGTGGATGAGGGTCATTGTGTCAGAGACGCTGTAGAAGGACAGAGATCCTGCACTGTGATCCACATACACTCCTATTCTAGAAGATTTGGACACTTTTGGGAGTTCAGTTCTCTTGTTATTGTGCCAGATTACACAACCAGAGTCAGGGGAGTACAAACACCAGGAATGATCATTATGTCCAAACCAACACTTATGACCCACTCCCTTCCTGCTACAACTCTTATATGACACTGATATACCCACTCGACCACTCCACTCAACCTCCCAGTAACAGCGTCCACTCACACTCTCACTACACAACACCTGAGGTTCATCAAATCTATCTGGATGATCAGGATACGGCTGGACTGTGCCAGTGTTAGTAACCACTCTGTTTCCCTCAGACAGACAGAGACGTTTATGTGTTGTGTTTGAATCCGCTGTGAGCTGGTGGGAATCTAAGTAAAATAAAACAAATAATAACTTTAATAGAAATATGAAAACTTCAGATTGGTTGATGATATGAAATACAACATTCTTTCTACACCATATGGACAAAAGTATTGGGATGCCTGACCATTACACCAATAGGAACTTCAATGACGTTGCATTCAAGTATATTTGACTTTAATATGGAGTTGGTCCTTACTTCTTGAAAGGGTTTCCACAAGATTTTGGAGCATTTATTTGGGAATTTGTGCCCAGTCATTCTGTAGCACATTTATAAAGTCAGGCACGGATGTTGCATAGGAAGGCTTTGATGATAACCTTTATTCCAGTTCTTCACAAAGGTGTTTGCATCTCACCCATCTGACAGCCAAACAGAGAAGTGTCATTCATCACTCCACAGAACATATTTTAACTGCACCACAGTCAGTGACGGTGTGCTTTACACCACTCCTCCTGACACTTGGAATTGGACTTGGTGACTTGAGACTTGCAGCTGTTGGCTATGGAAACCCATTCCACAAAGCCACTGCCACACAGTTTTTGCACTTATGTCAGTGAACTTTTGGAAGTCTTCAGCTAAAGAATCAGCACAGCACTGGCTATTTAGAGTCGTAGACACTGCTAGTGCATTTCGTGGCTAAGTTGCTGTGCCTAAATGCTTCCACTTTCGAGTAATACCAGTTGACCATGAAACATCAGGAATAAAATTTTGCAAATTGCAAATGTGGTATCACATCACAGTACCATTTTGCTTCAGTGATGTTTGAAAAGGTGCATATTATACCTTTATAATTGTCACAATGGGTCTGATTGAAACACCTGAAATTAATAATTAAGTGGTGTGTCCCAATACTTTTGTCCATATAGTGCATATGATAATAGTAACTAACTTACATTGAAGAAACTCCTCCCTGATCTTGGGTTCAAGCACAGGAAAAATCATTATGTGTTTCACTATGGAAAATAAACATTGTATTGTAAATATTGGCAATTGTAATTTTAATATTTTAGATATATTTTAATTGTATTTCAACATCATAATGCATTCTGAAGAGTGAAGACCAAATAAATGACATTTTACCCCTATGAGATATCTTATCTATCTCTTCCTTGCAGAAATCCTCCAGTTTCTCGCTCAGATAAGACAAAGATTTTCCAACATCATCAAAAGAGAGGACAGAACTGACAGTGATGTTGAGCGAGTCTGTAGATCCAGGAGGAACAGAGAGAGACTGAAAACTCTACACAAACACAAATAGAAAATCTTTTTAAAGCATGCCCATCTCTTCCTAAAGACCACTGTACTATTTTTACCTGGAGGAAATGGATGTGATCATCTGTGTGTGAAAGCTGCTCCAGCTCAGCGTCTCTCCTCCTCAGATCATCAATCTCCTGCTCCAGTCGCTTCAAGAGTCCTTCAGCTTCACTCACTGCAGTCTTTTCCTGATCTCTGATCAGCTGTGTCACCTCAGATCGTCTTCTCTCAATGGATCGGATCAGTTGAGTAAAGATCCTCTCACTTTCCCTGAACTCAAGCATTTCCTTATTTCGCAACTTGCTGCCAGTTAAACACTTGTTACAAAGTCCACTAGATGGCAGTTTTATAGTCACACAACAGTTTGAGAGAATACAAATCTGGTTCAATAAAAAAATGTGTTTTTACCGTAAATGTATATTTTTTTCACATCTTAATCATATTTTATTTACGTGACCCTGCTTTCTCATAATAAGAGTTATGAGACTTTAGTATGGATCTCACAAACAGTGTCACATTTTATATCAATGTGATGTCAAGTCAAGTTTTATTTATATAACACTTTTCACATTTTACATTACTAAAAGCAGGAGAAAACTGGAGAAAAATCGGTGGACAACAAAAGTTGCAGAGTTCAGTGGCTAAGATTAAACCGTACTAGTGAGCAATGTAATAATGTAATGTATAGAAGAGAGTCTTAAGTTCAGCCAATGTCAGCTGAAAATATTATTTCTATACCTTCTGTATTTTGAATATGGTTGTCATGTTACACAGATAGTAGTGATTTTAATTGACACAGTTTATTAATATTGATGATTTTAAACAATTGACAATTGTTTATTATTACATACACACAGAGCTGATGAGGGAGAGATGCAGGTGGCTTGATTGGGACATAAGTGCTGGTGGAAGACCAGGAGGGTCCCTGGGAAGTGTAGTGAGCTGGTGGCACATGATGATGAGGTAAATAGAGATTGTGACAAGGTTACATCAAAAAGTTTTATGTTGTGACTACGTATAATTAAACAAGAAACAATATAACTCTTTTATGGATATAAAGAAAGTTTCACTTTTTAGTTATTTTTGATAGCCATGGAAAAAAAAACGGTAAAAGCTACATCAAATTGCAACATAAAAAATATATATTTTACAAGCAAACGCAAACATATTCACGTAAAATACACAGTCACACAAACACATAACAATTATGCACTTAAATGCCCACAGATGATTTGTTTTGCTGATAGAAAATTCTTACATTCTAATTTCATTCCCAAATTCCATTCATTGTTAGATTCATCTGAAGAAATGTTTGGTAATATTTCACATGTTATTTAATTAAGGGCTAGTGCATTGGTTAAAAAGCTATATGTTTGTAACTGAATAATGGCAGGTTTAAACCTAGCAAATAGGTATCAATAAATTGCCATCGTTTGGCCCTTGAGAAAGGCACTTTAGGTTGCATATAAGACTGTAATTTGCTTTAGATAAGCTGAGGGTTTATTATTGAAAACCTCTGAAACAACACTATATAATTTGTAGGATATCTTTGTTAGTTATTTTGTTACATTGCACAGTTTTACTCTTCCGCGGATACAGTATTGTGATTTTTGTGCTTGCCTGCCATACATAGGTAACATATACAGAGCTGATCAGTACGACAGTAAATCTCTAACAGTTTCTCATGTTGAGGGCAGATCATCTCCTGAAGTCGTCCAGTGGCATCTATCAGGTTGTGCTTCTTCCCTTTGAAGAATTTCTCATGTTGTTCAAGATGATTTTGACAGTAAGAGTTCAGACACACCAGACAGGACTTGACAGCTTTGTGTTTTCTCTCAGTACAGACGTCACACTCCACATCTCCAGCTTCAGCATGGTGATCAGGACAAGCATCTTGTAGTTTAGTCATCTTTAGTTTCTCCACCACTTCATCCAGCATGGTGTTTTTACCTAAAACAGGTCTTGTAGTGAAGGTCTGTCTGCACTGAGGGCAGCTGTAGACTCTTTTCTGATCCCAGTAGCCTGTAATACAGTTCATACAGTAACTGTGTCCACAGTTGATGGTCACTGGATTCTTCAGTAGATCCAGACAGATTGAACAGCTGAACTGATCCTGAGCCAAAGGAACACTGGCGTCTGCCATTTTACTGTATCTAAACAAAGAAAGAGAAATACACAGTGTATCGGATCGACAACAGGTCAGTTTCGTTTTCCCTGAACTCCAAGATTTCCTTGTGCAACTTTTGCAAACGGGCTAGTAATATATAAACAAGTACACTAGATGGCAGTAGATGGCAGTCACCATGATTGAGGATAGAAAGCTGGTTCAGTGATCACAATTTGTGTTGGTACTATTCTCACTGTTAAAGAGTAACTAAACCCTTAACCAACTTTTTTTAGTTAATGATCTGTAAGAATGATGCTTTATTAGTGCTGTTCATTGATTTAAGTAAGTTTTTTGACATTTGGATATAAAATGTTTCAATACTTCAATATATGGTGTAAAAACGTATGAGTGCTGCCCTCTTCAGGTTGAACGGTGGCTACTGCAGTTGAATTTTCCTATTGGATGTTGGGTCCAAAAAGTAACCTGTGATGTAAGCAGGTTCAAGCTCACCACGCCCTTGTTACGATCTCACCACATGCTTGGTACGAGCTTAGTTCGTCCCCTTTATCTCCGTTGGGATCTGCCCACTTTTCTTGCATTTTTCAAATATTGCCAGTGGATGGAGTCAGGCTCTGACCAGGGGTTTAGTTACGCTTTAAGTGATTTCACCATCATCATCATCATTTGCCTCTAGTCCCGTTTGGGTCATAGGCCGTCAACAAGAGCTCTAAAACAGTTCCGGTCCTGGGCCATTTTCTCCAGTTGTCCCCATGACAGTCCCATTTTCTTGGATTCTGCCTCCAAGTCACGTCACCAGGTGTTTCGAGGGCGGCCTCTTTTTAGCTCCTCATCTCCGCAGCTACCTGTGCCGTCTTTCCCGCTTTAAACATGGTGCGGACATTCCATGGTCCTGGTAGACAAAATGGTTGTGGGCCTGATAGCTTCCAGGAGGCTTTCACTATCAGGTATCATAGGTTCTCCGGCAGGGGGTTCATCCTTCCCCAGGGCCTTGGTGTCTTTTGGTTTTCTCGTTAACGTTTCGGTAGCGGCAGGTTTTTTACGGTGAGGGGTTGCTAGCCCCTCGCCCAACCCTCCTCCTTTTGCACCCGGGCTTGGGACTGGCCATGGCGAAGTTGTGATTTAGCAAATTTTATTTCCCCTTATCGTGCAGCTCAAATCTGTGACATAACAAAATTATATTATACATACATAAACGTACACAGGGACAAAAGCCCGGCAGAACTGTGATATGATATGTGGACTTTGTGCATGACCATCACCGTAGATTTTTTTCTGTGTGTTATGTTAATGCATAGGAGTGGTTTAATGTTTTTCTGAACGTTTATTTGGAAGGTTTGTAGTTGAAAGGTTTATACGATTTAAAGGTTATATGGCGTAAGATACAAAGCTGTGTAGGGCATTTGTGTTGGCAGCTGGTAAAAAGTTCACTCAGCCTGACCTGACACAACCTTGACAAACACATTCACACTACACATACTTTCTTCATAAACTAAAAAAGTGCTGAAAAACCCATTTATAAGCACTGCAACAGTACATTCTACAGCTGGGGGACATGGACGCAGAGTAAAAGTTGCACAGGTGTACACTGTACCTGTAAAAATGTACTCCTGTTTCATTTGTGTTGAGGTTTACAAACAACGGAAGACACACGATCCCGATAGGCTAGGAGATTCGATTGGCCCGCGCGCACCCTCACCACGGGAACGCCAGGCGGAGCGCGCGAGGCGTCTAAAGCCGAAAGTATACTAGGGACGTCCGCGTATGCGCGCCGTCCGCATGACGTCATTTTCGTCATCAAGAGGGTCCGCGGCCGGCCGCGCGGACCGTCCGCGTGCAGCCCAAAATTTGAGACCGCGCGGACAGTGCGCGTACAGTCCGCGTACAACAGCGCATGCGCGTTAAAATATTTAGACAGGACACTCCACTATAAACAATTATACAAAGGAAATAGACAACATTTTGCACACACACTATCGTTTTTCTTCTTTAACTTTTACTTCTTCCAAGAAGAGAAAGCACTGGAGCATGTTTGTTTGATTCCTGTTCTTTGTTGTCTTGTTGTTTGTTCTAAACTGTGTTTGCAATGGTGGATCTGTTACTTTTCTTCACCTATCCTAATGTTTTAATGTACTGTAAATGTCGCCAAATCAGTGCTGTCCTGACAGCCTGTTAGACTAATAATTTGAATAAGAAATCATTTGTATTGCGTATAGTGTCGAACGCGGCCATCCGCGTGTGGCCGCGCGGAGTATACTCGGAAAGCTTCGCGGACGCGTGCGCGCGCGAGCCGGACGCGGACGCGGAAAAAAAGTATACCCGGGCCTTAAAATGTTCCCATTCAAACTGCTCGCGGGGCGGAGCCACCGGTCAGAGATCAGACTCCGTGGAGTCCGAGTCACCGCAAACTTGGCAGGAGACGAAGCCCTCGCTGTTTACCGAGGCGCGTGTCACACCGGCATACAAAGCTGCCTCGCGCTGCATCTTTTAATCCCGTCACGGACATCAGCCTGCCCCTCGCGAGACCCAGTGTTACGGCGCTAGTGAACTAGTCCACTCTTTTATACTTTCGCGTCTCGTAGCGGGCACATTGTATTTTTTTTAAACATCTGTATGGTCTGAAACAAAGACGTACTGTAGGCTATCTCTGCGAAGAGAGAAAGAGACTGGCTTCATTGGTTACCAGAGTTCAGTGAGATGCGTGAACTTTTCACGCGGTTGTGTGTCACTTATGGCTCAGCTCGGATACTCCTATGAAGACCTCAGACATTAATAATTATAAGGACAATGGATAACTTTTTCACAGAGGTAATGTAAAAATTACTGTAATATGTTCAGCTGTTTGTGTTTCAAAACATGATGCTTAGTAACAATGTACTAACTAGTTGTATGTCTTTCTTCGCTGTAGTCGCTCTTATTCTTTAAGTTTTTGTAATGTTTAAGAGAGTGTGTGCGCGCTTTTAGCCGGTTCTGGTCTCGGTTTGGTCTGGTCTCGTTCCCAATGGATATCGCAGGCATTTCCTCACCTTTCTTCTTGTTTCCTCCTCTACATCCCGTCGCTATTATTAGAAGTCCAAACATAAACTTGGACCGTGTACACCCGCTGAATTAACAAGTGGTTTCGATAGTGACAGCTCAGCTTTTATTGTACCTATGTTTATCTAATAATCATTACTGTAAAACTAACAAAGTATCGTTGACTAAAAAAAGGCTATAATTGATTAGAGTTCTGAAAATAATAATTTATACATTTTTATTTAATGTATTATATTTCTGGTATATTAGTTTTGCTAATGGTAATGTCCGTTTTTTTAGAATTAATATTTTTATTAATATTTTATTAATATTACTATATGTTGCATATTTCCCAGCTGGAAAAAAACAATAAAACCATTACAGAACATTCTATTGGTTTTATTGGGAATTTTATTGGTTCTAATGGAATATGGCCCAAAACACACTACAGTGTATTGGTTTTTGTTGGTCTCTAATGGTATGTATTGGTTCTATTGGGTCTATGTATTGGTTCTTTTGGTTCTATTGGAATATGTATTGGTTCTAATGGAATATTGCCCAAAACACACTACAGTGTAGTGGTTTTAATGGTAAAAGCTAGTGGTTCCTATTGGTATGTTAATGGAAACCATTAGAATTTTCTGTAATGGTTTTATTGTTTTTTTCAGCAGGGTTAATGTATATTAATTCAAATTTTGAATGATGATACATTTTTATTGTTTGAAAATGAAACTGGAAATGAATCAAAGTGGATCTATGATCAATCATAAAGGGAATTTTGGGCAATGCTTGTTTGGACTGGTGATGATGGGAATCAGACAGTGTTATTATTCATCACTCATAACCTGATAGTGACATGAGCTCGAGATGATGATCAGCAGCACGAGCCGCTCCCCTGAGCCAGCGCCAAGTGAGTCACAAGCAAACGCTCCCAGTTTTTGGCTCGAGGCATAACATTATGCTTTTTTTAAGATGATGCTTTACACTTATGGAGGTGTGGCATTAATGAAATAAACCCTTAATCGCATGTAGCCTAATATTGGTTCTCAGCTGGGGTCTCACAGCACTGATCATTTTGAATGCTATAATTGGGTCTTTAGTGCTTCTATCAAACTAGAAAATGTGAAAAAGATCAACCCAGAAACTTAGTTTTGGTAAAGCATTCACTGCAAGCATGTGAAAAATAGGTCATTGACATTTAGCTCCCCTTGTGATGTCAGAAGGGGATCTTAGTATAATAATACCGCCCCTTAATCTGCACTATCCAACCACAACACTGCCATTTAGTGCAGAGATCATCTTATTTGGATCCAAAAACTGCACACACCTACAAAAGTGGCAATTTTAACATAAATTATCAATGTGGTATTTTGAGCTAGAATTTCACATACATACTCCGTGGACACCAAAGACTTATTTGACATCTTAAAAAGGTCTTGTGAAATGTCCCCTTTAAAACCAATCCTTAATGGGCACCTGTCTGTAGAGTTCAGCTCCAACCCTAATCAAACACACCTGAACCAGTTAAAATGTCTTCACCATTACATAAAAGTTACTGACAGATGTCCTGCCTGGAGCGATGCTGGGTCTACATCTGCAGGAGAGTGGCCCCTTGGGACCAAAGTTTGACACCCATATATAGTTAATATATATATATTAAGTGTTGTGGTCTTGAAGGAAAGCACATAACATGCAGCTAGTTGCCTGGAGCTTAAACTGCACCAACTTCACACAATAGTCTCAAATATCCGCCGGCTGCTGCATATCTAGCAGGCGAATCGGTTTTGAACAAAAGGAGCAGTCTTTAAAAAGAGAGAGAGAGCAGTGTGCACGGAAACGGATTCAGCAGAAACTTGCGTGCGGGATGGGGAAGGGAATCATGACGCTCGTGAATGCCTGCCTGTCACATAGCTCTGTCTACATGACTGACCTCAGCAAGAGAGTGAGGGTATGATTTCGGTTTAATGCATGGCTCATATGCATAACTAACCTCAGAGAGAGAGAGAGAGAGGAAAATAGAGACAGTATGATTTCAGTCTCAGAGTGAGAAGGTTTATTGCCCTACTTCTGTTTGTGTTTTGGTTTAGCACGGATGCATATGCACACAATTCAGTTTGCAGGTATGGCCACAGGTCGTTTCTCTTTTAGGTGTGTTTGTGTACGGCTGTGTTTGCACAGCGGCGTCATCAAGGTTAATGCCTCCCTGCACTCGCTATGGGCGGCGCTTATTCAAAGGTAAATCCCTTTGTTTTCTTACGAGTTGGCCAATCAGCGTCGTAGGTATAATGTTTGACAGAAGAGTGACGGGCTGGGAATGGAATCGCTCCAGGTTGCTCTTTTCCTGAAAGGGAACAGTCCTATGCAATGTTAAAAAGTACGTTGCACTTAAGTTTGTAAGTTTAATTAACTTGAATTTACAAGTTATTTGAACTTTATTTTTATATAACTCATCACTAGTCAAGAAAGTTGAAATAATTTGTAATTCCAAATTGATTAAACTTAAAAATGTAAGGGTAACAAGGAATTTTTACAGTGTACGTATGTAGACGCTGACTGATCAGAGATCGGTTAACATGCGTTTTCTGAAATAATAAATCCTTACTTTGATTTGCATTTATCATGGTTGGTTGTAACTTTCTTTTTCTCTGCTTCAATTCTGCTGCATTGCCGTTCATATTTCAAGCATATGCGTATGCTAAGTTTTATCTACATAGTAAAACACACATAGGGTGGATCGTATTTAGCACCTGGCGTATAGCACGGTCGTGTAACACTATACACAAACACATATTTACCTATCCAAATGCGGACATGCTGTATTGTTTTAGTTGGTTTAAGTATTAAGCTAACTATAATTATAATTATACAAAAGATTTTCTTTGATGCTGTTGTAATATGAAATTACGTACCCATAGTCACGTAAATTTGAGGTTTTTTTCGTGACACTAACACGCTTTTCCGCCTTTTGCGTGAACATGTCATGCATCTCTGTTTACGTGTCACTGTCACGTATTTGTTACTCAACTGTTTTGTCCTATTTTCTTGCTATTGTCGCTTCGGTTTAGGGTTAGATTTACACAAAATGACATCCTTACCCAAACCCAACTCTAACCCTGATGCCAGGAGAAAATAGTTAAAAAATCATAAAATATAGACCAAAAAAAAACCAAAAAAGGTATAAACTAGTGATGCACCGATGTATCGACCGCCGATATTTATCGGCCGATTTTTGATGAATTTGAAACCATCGGCATATCGGCAATAGCATGAGAAAGGCCGATACCGATTGTTTATTAATTAACTGCATAAAGAAATCCATTATATGTAAAAAAAAAAAAATGAGTTAATGTTGTTAATAAAATAAATGCTGAATAGCAAAAACCACTTTTGAAGGTTGTCATGCTGTCTTATTATATTTGTTTTAGCTTAATTTGTGCCTCTCTTATTATGTTGGTCAGTTAAATGTTAATTAGATCCAATCCATGTTCAGTAAAAATAATTTGATGCAGAAATAAAGTAGCTAATGGACCAACTGTATAGTATTGTTTACAAGTGTTTAGTATCGGTATCGGCCAGAAGTTGTCTGTTTAAATCGGTATCGGTCCAAAAAAATCCTATCGGTGCATCCCTAGTATAAACCAATACTTAAAGTGACTTCCTAATGCAAACACCAAATCTAACCGTAAACCGAAGCGTCAATAGTTTGAAAATAGGACAAAACAGTTGAGTAACAATTACGTGACAGTGACACGTAAACAGAAATGCGTGACATGTTCACGCAAAAACACTCAAAAATTTACGTGACTATACGTACATAATTTCGTGATACAGGGTTGTGTAATATGAGATGGAGAGCATCAGTGCATCATTTCAATGTTACATGCAAGACATTCAAATAAACCTGATTGACTGAAATCCAAACCCTTACATTTCTCCTAAAAGATAAAAATGCTTATGAATAGTTTTATCTTTGAAGATGTTCAAAAAGGGACGTTTTTGCCAGGCATTGCACATAAACACGAACACTCGCAGTCCCTTTCATGTTCAACTTGTGAGTTGCTAAATGATTAAACTGCAGAGTGAAAAGCTGCTTGTAATGAAGACATTGATATTCAGAACAGAGAGAGAAAGAGGTTGCAGGAGAAGAACTGGTAGTGGATTAATTTTGTATAGTACATGTACTGACAGCTAAAAAGTCTGTATGTGTTAAAGTGCCTCATATTTCTGTTAATCCGTCAATGTTTGCGTGTCTTTCGACAGTTGTGTCAACAGAAGAATGCAGACAAACTACTTAATGCTTGACTGGTTTATTTGATGACCAGCACATTGTAATCGCCAAACAAATGAGGAAGCAAACAAGCGATCTTCCGGTTATAATTCATCACAATATAATTTCTCTGATGCTTGTAAATTATGGCCAGGTGCAAAGGGCGAAAACACACATGCACACCCATGTGTGCAATGCATACATGCATGCGAAGATGGTCGGTGTGAGAGTTTATATAGCCACCTCTCTCTCTTTCTTTCTCTCTTTCTGCATCCCTCTCATCCATACTTGTTGCAAAGTATAAACACACATTTTTCAAATTAGAAAAGAGAAATCGAGACTGCTTTGGAAAAGTAGGTCAGGCAGCCAAGAAGTAAGAGAGTTTGTGTGTTTTAAGGGGTTGCTTGGTGAGAAAAGTTTGGTTACACGTCAAGAAAACCAAACTTGAACCCTACCGTACGCGCACATCACGCTGTGTATAAGAGAGCTGGGTTTTGGGTCTTTGGGTTGGAAAAATGCAGGAATGCCCTTCATCATTGCTCTGTCTTCCTGTTGACCTAAACGATATCTGATCCCCTACTTCCTGCAACCAATTGAGAGAAGCAAAAAGGGGGGAAGAGAGAGGCAGACATGGAGCAAGCCATGAAGAAGTATCTATGTGTGTGCGTGTGTATGTGGTGTGGTAAGCTCTAAACATGCTCGGTAAGCAGCATTGAGATTACAGAGTTACTCTGGTCTGTTTCATCCTTTACTCCGCCCAGCGTGACCACTCTCCAAAACTCTTGATATTATTTTAGGAGTTTAGAAACACAATGCAAGGACACACGTACACACACAGAAGTTTTCGGCTTCAAAGTGCAAGGTTTTTCTTTTATCCGAACATGAAAAGAGATTTGAAGTCGCTGATGTTGTGTTTGGGAGCTGCGCATGGGTTTCGCGTGTGATGTTTTAGTTGGATTCATTGCTACCTGTTCAAATGCGTGAATCTCCCGAGACATCTGTTTTAGAACAGGATCTGAACAAATGCCCAGAAAATCTGGCAAACACGTTCTCTTTTTATTTCTTCCTGTTTTTTTTTTCTCTCTTACAATTCCGTTCTTTCAGAAATAAATGTCACTGCTGTAATTTTTTGCCATTTAAAAAAGGTCATTTGAAATCTGTGTGAACATTTAAGAAGGATAGTTTTGCGTAGAGAATTTTCATGTGAATTATAAGCTGTAATGGTATGAACGTGTGTGGGTTAAACTGGTTGAGCTGTCCTAATCATCTCATGTTTGCAGATAAATACGAGACACGGTCAGAGCTGCTTAACTCGAAATACTCTTCTGTCAAGGATATGGACATATGATAGATCTCTGTTGTTTTTGCATAAAGATAATTAAATATCTTCTGAAGATATCTTTAAAGGGGACATATCATGAAAATCTGACTTTTTCCATGTTTAAGTGCTATAATTGGGTCCCCACTACTTCTATCAACTTAGAAAATGTGAAAAAGAAAAACCCAGTAATTTAGTTTTGGAAAACCATTCTCTGCAAAAACATGTGAAAAAATAGGTCATTGAAATTTGGCTCCCCTTCTGATGTCAGAACGGGATCTTGGTATAATAATACCACCCCTTAATCTGCATTATCCAACCACGGCACTGCCATTTGGTGCAGAGAGAGAGAAAATAATTGACAGCACAATTGAATTTCAATTTCAACAAACTATCATTATGGCGATTAGTGTTCGCATTTTATCAGCTCATTTGTGTGGATACAACCAAAACTGGCTCATGTTCAGGGTTTCCGCAGAAAATTTGCTTGTTAAGGTTGTAGGGGTGGGCGGGTCCTTGGGGGGCGTGGTAATCAAAGGGGCGGGGTGTACGCGTCTTGATAAATATGTAAATATTTTTATTAAAAACACTCACATAAATCATAATTTTGAAGAAACTATTACAGAAAATTAACATATAATAGATTACTAATGAATTAAATGTTTTTAACAGATACCTCTAACGGGAATTGCTGTGTGATGAAGTGAAACTAAAGGGTTAATAAACACAAACCGAAGCAGATGTTGTAGAATTCTGGCGAACGATGATAGATGAAAGATTGTAAAAACAGATTATTTCCCACTATTAAACACATTATCTTAAAGGAGTGTAACTACTGTAGCATTTAAATAATGCACATAAATAACGTGAGCAAGAGCTCTCAACAATTATATCGAATCAACAGGTACGTAAAACCTAGCTAGTAGGTTGCTCAAACAACAAAATCACCAGTTACTTTAAATTTGCAAGAACTATAGACTAATACAATAACAGGCTTAAATAAACCCAAAACATAAGTCCACTTAATTACTCATGGACAAGCGTTTAATCAACTGCCTATCCTCCAGACAGTGAAGGACCTTTCTCTCATTTCGGCCGTGTGGCGCGCATGCCCGCTCGCGGTGTGAAGCGTGTTTGCGCTATTTTCCGAGATGCACTTGACAGCCTTTTGTTGTTGTTGTTGTTTTTTTGGTTGACCTAGTTAAGGCGGTAGGGTGTCCCTGCTTAGTTGGGCCGCCCGAACTGCAAAGTGCTGCGGGAAACCCTGATGTTATATTAAATTATGGTATTTTGAGCTAAAACGTCACATAAATACTCTGGGACACTTATTTTACATCTTAAAAAAGTCTTGTGAAATGTCCCCTTTAAAGAGTTTTGTTCCCTTAAGAGTTTAGCTTATCGTTGGCACATTTGGTATAAATCAAATTGAGAGTTAGGGTGTGGGTAAGAGTTAAAATGAGCAGTATTTAAAAACAATAGGCGTCTATGGTATTTCCCCATTTAAATAGCTATGTAAATATGTATGTGTGTGTGTGTGTGTGTGTGTGTGTGTGTGTTTAGAGATCTATGACACATTAACCCAGAGTGAAGAGTAATGTGTGTGTTCATGATTTCAGTTTCGGGGGGTTTCTCAACGATTTAAGCCCTTGAGTGAAACATTGGGTAACTTAGTGCTAGTGTGTTTTGCTTTGTTGCAGAGATGGAGAATTGGATTAGAGGCCCAAAATTCCTGAGATAAACTTGGTTTATGGTAGAAAACAGCTTCCTGTTTGTTTGGGTTTGAGACACTGACTTGATGAGGCAGACTGGAAGATTTGAGGTTTTAGTCATTTAAAAAAAGAAGTAGAGAGATGATATGTTTGTCCATTGTACAGTTTTCTGTGGCTTTTATTTGTGTTTTGGCAGTGCTTGGTTCTCTCTTATTTTATTTAAAGGTAAATGCTGATACTTAAAACTCTCACTATAAACCCTACTTGCAAATTTAAAACAATAGGCAGTGAACTTTACTTATGCAGACTCTTGGAAAAGACCATTCTTTAAAAAAAGTGGGATTTCCTCTAAATGTTTGCCATTGTAATATTTCATAAACATAATGTGTAATGCTTTCATTGGTAAAATCATTATCATATCTATTTCTCTATTTTGTTTCTCCATAATTCACAGCTAATGACTTTAGTAACCTCTGGCAGGTCAGCAGTAGACCTACATATGTGCATATGGCTGTAGAAACAACTATTTGTTGTACATATGATAGTAATCGTCTTTAAACTGAGAAAATTACTCTGTTAAACTGTCAATTTCCTCTACCGACCTATGTTCCCATTTAACCAAAACAATGTTTATTTTGTGGTGTCTGCCCTTTTTACTCGGTGGGGATGATAACTGATTCTCTTGAGTTTTAATGCTCTTACTGTCAAACTAGGCATGGGCCGGTTACCGGTTTTAAGGAGTAAAGGTTTCAAAACCACTCAAATTTTCTGTGATATTGTTTTCCGAGGTATGAGCTGTGTTTACACAAAATTCATTAAATCATTTTAATCATCATGTCATTGATTTGATGATTACATTTAATAAACATTTAAAATGCATTTTTTAAAAGAACAATTTAAAGGCTTTGTTTTTGCCTGGCATATGTTGTATGTAAATAAAATGTATTGTGTCCAGTTGAAAAGTAATTGTTTATATATGCAGACATTTGAAATAACACATTTTAGTGTTGGAGTGGCAATACCGCAACACTGTGAAACAGTGGTATTTTTGCTTAAGGTTATCAAAATCTGATACCGGCCCATGCCTATGTCAAACAATGGGTAAAGTAAACGCTAATATTTATGCTTTATAAGAGCTTGTCCTGTTTAAAATCCTCTTCCTGCTGAGAGGTCACATTTGCAGTTCGTCCTCTGAACATTAGTAATGTAATAATTTAGTCAGTTATTATTTCATTTTCTTTATAGAAATATTTATTTTTCACTCAACTTAAGTGACACCAGTGATGGGTGTTCTCCGTCTCACAGCGTACACACCTGTTTTATGATTTGCATCGTGTTGATTGGTAGTTGTGGTTGATCACACTTTTGAATGAGGACACAGAAGACTGTTTGCTGGGAGAAAATGTGTAACTCTCACTTTACGTGTGTGTCCAAATGCACAGCTGTTCTGTAACAGTTCAGTCGAATCATTGAACAGCATGTGTGTGGGTTTTTGGTGGTCTGGGTTATAAAGAGCTGCTGAGGGTATGCCACTGAATGAATAAGAGATCAAGAGAATAGAAAAAGAGAATCAAATTTGTTGTCGCTGTTTTTTAAACCCCATTCACACAACACCATTTCTGTAAAATTGGCAATAGAGGCTTCTGTATATACACCAGCATCAGCATTAGATTTTTTTTAAAAAGCCATTGAAGCCAATTTTTTTGCACATATATCTGAACTTACTATAACCATTATTTTTTAGAGGATTTAAAAAATATTTCCTATAGAATTATAAATTTTTTTAGATTATCATTATCAAAAATTATCATTACCGCAACATGACATTACATTAAATATTTGCATTTACAAACTCATGTTTAGGAAAATGAGAATTAAAAAGATGTCTAGGTACTATGACAAACAAAATTTCAACTTTTATCTGGAGAGAAAAAATAAGAACTGCTTACCTGGTGGCCATCTTGAGTGTCACAGTCAATTGTGTCCCTTCCAACTTTTTTTTTTGAAAATCTTAGTTTCTTGAGGGCTTAAACAATGATTGAAAATTGTTGTGGAGGATGAGAAAATTGGTCTTGGACACATTTCTATTCCTTATTATTGTCTCTACATTTACCAATGATCACCAAATACCACATGTTTTTTACTGTAAATGTTTATAGTATAACATGCACTGAAGCTTTTTATTTTTTAGATTTTTTAATTATATTTCCATGTCAAAGAACCAAAATCCATTCATGGACACATTGCGGTAATTAAAATTTCCCCCTTAAACATGAAAAAACAACACAATTGGTTTATATGATGTCATTTGAAATCATGTGCAAAATAGTACATGAAGAGATGTTTGTAACTGTATGCTTTATATTTTAAACACCCAAACACGTACCGTAAATGTTCAAGGATCACTCCCATAAAGGGGACCTATAGTAACATTGCTGTAACATTTACAGTGCCATGAGGGGCGTGCTGTAGTGAGGATGCGCATATCATTGCAACAAGAAGTTATCGTTCAGCACTTTGACATGCTGGATTTAAATGCAGATAACATTCACAATGAGAAATATCTGCAAACTGGACTGAAACAGAGATCAGGGAGCTCATCACTGTCTGCGCTGAAGCTGAGATCATTCAGCTGCATAATAAAACAGCGCGTTTTACACTCCTTTATGATCTTGTCATAAATGCACGTGTGTGTGGTTTCTCAAAAGAGAAATCACGATAAACTTCAGATGCTGTGGTTAAAATTTGCCGTTGGAGCCGATGGTGTAGTGGGGCAGAACTCTGACATGTGGTGCTTTCACACTTTTGCTGATCCTATACCCATTTCTCCTCCCTGTACTTTCCTGTCCTCTTCTCATTCACTGTTAATAAAGGCAAAAAATGGCCAAAAATAAAACCTTTAAAATTTGCCAAGTGCTCATTCCGGAAAATCATTGGCAGTATGGATGAACCAAAATCGAATGATCCCCGGACAAATCCCTAACACATTTCACAATCTCTGTGTGAAAAGGGCTTTGGTAATGTTTTTCAAATAGAAGAAGAGGTTTATTGTTAAAGGAATAGTCTACTCATTTTCAATATTAAAATATGTTATTACCTTAACTAAGAACTGTTGAATCATCCCTCTATAATCTGTGTGTGTGCACGTAAGCGCTGGAGCGCGCTGCGACGCTACGATAGCATTTAGCTTAGCCCCATTCATTCAATGGTACCATTTAGAGATAAAGTTAGAAGTGACCAAACACATCAACGTTTTTCCTACTGCGTCGAGTCGAAGTACTCCCAAAAGTGCTATTACGCCATAAAATATAGTTACTCTTTTAAATCCGCTTAGAAAAGCGCTACGTTTTATTTTGTACCACCAAACTTGCTCGTATAACTACTCGTCTTAAATAGGAAAAACGTTGATGTGTTTGGTCACTTCTAACTTTATCTCTAAATGGTACCATTGAATGAATGGGGCTAAGCTAAATGCTATCGTAGCGTCGCAGCGCGCTCCAGCGCTTACGTGCACACACACAGATGATAGAGGGATGTATCAACAATTCTTAGTTAAGGTAATAACATATTTTAATATTGAAAATGAGTAGACTATTCCTTTAATATTTACATGTATGTTCAATTAATTTACTACATGAAATCTACACACAGATTAACAGTTTACAATATGGTAGTATTTGTTAACATTTGTAAATACATTAACGAATAATGAGCAATGGAGTTTTTAGTGTTTATTAACATTAATCTTTGTTGTGCTAGCAAAATGCATCAACTCATGTTAAAATACAACCTTATTGTAATGTATTTAACATTGGAATTTTACGTCATGTGGACTTTTTGTTATGTTTTACTCCAGTTTGTCTCATCAGCACAAAAGAAGTGTTGTATTCGGAAAACTGCATTTTAGCACATGTGCTCAGTTTATACAACTACTATACCCATAATGCAGTTTGTTACCAGACTGAAAACAATGTGCCAGTGTTTCATGCAATGCTGACTGTGTGTGTGTGTGTGTGTGTGCATATATGTGTAAAGTGGGGAATGGGGTTAAAGTTCATGTGTGTCTGTTTCAGTGGGGCCTCACAAGCAGTCATAGCAGTTCAGATCACCATGTGTTTCTTCCATCAGCGCGCACGTTTGTGTGTGTGTGTGTGTGTGTGTGTGTTTGGAGAGAGAGAGAGAGAGAGAGAGAGAGAGAGAGAGAGAGAGAGAGAGAGAGAGAGAGAGAAGGTAATTGGTCTTTAATAAGCTTGAGGTATTTGTAGTAGTACCTTTCAGACCTAAATGTAGCCTACATACAGTCCTGATTAGGAGACCCTCCCAGAGGAAAACATATATCACAGACATCTTTTATTTTTATTGATTTGAAGCTTTTACTGTAGTTGCAATAAGAAAAGTCTGAGACGACTAGTGATAATGCTTAGATTAGTCTTTACAAATTATATTATTAGCTCAAAACAACTGATATTATCGTTCCCTCCTTTGCTTTATTGACAACATGTATTTGAGCTGACATACACTTTATGCAAAGAATCCATGATAATCCAGCATGTTTTGGGACCGTTTGAAAAATCATCTTGTGTTCTTCATCACATGTGACGGATTGCACACTTTGGCAGTGGCGGCCAGTGACTTCTTTTTTCAAGGGCGCTCGATGCAAAGTTTATCACAACATGTATGTAGCCAGCCATGTGTGTGGTTCGTAATTTCAAAATATGTGTTCTGCAAATCGAGTGATCCTATGTATATCATGTGTCTTGTCAAAATAAGTGCCTGCTGCAGATGCGTCTAAAGGGTTAATGATAAAAAAGACGCTCGCGTTTGCCAGATACTCGCATAATTTCATGCATAACCAGAATTTTCTGAATGTGAGCATCTCTTTTATCAGAAATGGTTTTGATGCATGTGCAGCAGGCACTTATTTTGACAAAACACGTGATGCACATATAATTATTCAACGCGCAAAACACATATTTTGAAAACACACGTGACACTCCGAACACATATTTTGAATTTGCGCCCCTCGGATGAGCAGTCACGCCACTGCACTTTGGTATCTTGGGGTATCTGAGCACAGTTTGTGACATTGAGATGTCTACTAAAAATTTAAGGGAAACAATATTAATTTATGTTACATATAAATGTCATTGCAATGTGGTTGATATGCCTCTTGATATTAAAAGATACTTTCTTAAAACAATCTGACCAAACTATTACATTATGTTTTAGGGCTTTTCAGTTGCAAACAATGCAAATGACACATGTTTTTATTGTTTTCCTATTGTTCAGTATATTACTAACAACTGTGCTTTTTGGCAGGGCTGTCGTGTTTGGCTCTGGGTGGACGATCATTATGTACCCAGCACTGTGGATTCATGTTCTGGTGGTGTGGTGGTGTTTAACACAGACTATGGACAGGTAAGACGGAGGGTGGGGTGTATGCATTACACGGGAACTGTGGCTTAACATCTGCTTTGTGCACCTCAGATCCACACACACCTGTGAACAGGTGGCGTGCTCTCATTTTTTCACACACAAACATGTCTGTATCCCCGCGTGTGCAGAAGAGGCTAGCGGGCGTTCGTTGTCATGGAGTTAGATAAGAGATCTGCAAGTCCACAAACTCACTGAACTGACACGAAGCGTAAACTCACTTGTGTTTATGCTTCAGTCGTCACGTCTGTTATTTGAGTTGCGTCTGTTTTTTCTCTTGTTAAGCACTGTTAAGCACGCTACTGAGTTTCTGGCTTCGGTTGCTTTGTGACCTACAAGGGTTCTTATAGTTTGTTAGCCGTACGTTACAGTGGGTTTACCACGGTTAAGAGATCAAAGTCCACACAGCCTTTAATTATAAGTACACATCTGAATCAAAGTGTTGTACGGTTGAAAGCAAACACAGGAGGGGGAATAAAGATAGGAAGAGATGAATGATAAAAACACTACAAACTTGTGACGATATTTATGGCATGAATTGAGCCTTTAGGTTACATTTATAGATAGCTATAAAGCAAACGGACCTACTATTCCAGAGCTTTGAAGCAATTGCCTTAAACCATTTTATGTCTGGCAATATCATGGTAATAATTTATGACCTTCTGCTTTTAAACGCTACATCAGCAATATAATAATCACCAATGTGCAATAAATAATTAATGTTATTAAATTAATGCTATAATAATAGTGATATAGTTTTGGATATGGTAATATAAGCTTGTTTTGGTTGCCAAACTTAAATGGATAGTTTACCCAAAAATGAAAATAACGTCATTAATGACGTTTCAAACTCGTTCATTTTCGGAACACAGTTTAAGATGTTTTATATTTAGTTTGAGAGCTCGTTGACTCTTCATTGAAAATCTATGTACAGTATACTGTCCATGTCCAGAAAGGTAATAAAAACATCACCAAAGTAGTCCATGTGACATCAGTGGGTCAGTTAGAATGTGTTGAAGCATCGAAAATACATTTTGGTTCAAAAATAACAAAAATTACGACTTCATTCAGCATTGTCGTCAGTCACGTGACCGCAGTGACGCGGATGACGTGTTATCTGGTACGCCCCAGCTGTTTTTTGTACGCCTGGGCTTCGTTTACAGTCTGAGGGAGATTAAAAAAAAAGGGAGAGGAAAAAAAACTTTGCAAACATGTCTGAGGATAACATGTCATCCACGTCACTGCAGTCACGTGACTTTAGTTTTGCGCATGCGCTTTACAACAGACGCGGAAGAGAAGACAATGCTTAAAGTCATATTTATTGTTCTTTTTGGACCAAAATGTATTTTCGATGCTTCAACACATTCTAACTGACCCACTGATGTAACATGGACTACTTTGATAATGTTTTTTCGGACATGGACAGAATGGCGTACGTAGATTTTCAATGAAGGGTCAACAAGCTCTCGGACTAAATATAAAACAACTGTTTTCCGAAGATGAACGGAGGTCTTACGACTTTGGACAACATAAGAGTGATTATTTTCATTTTTGGGTGAACTATCCCTTTAAATACAGAATTTGCATACGCATATAGGGCTGCTGTTTTCTTTCATCACCTTTATGTACATATAAATGCAAAAATGCACACATGCACAAAGGTAAAAGTTACAGTGCTGTTAATATATGTTGTAAACGTGTGTTTTGCAGGTGTACACCTATAAACAGAACGCCGTCAGCAGGCAGAGGGTTTATCCCATGCACAGCAGCAGTATTTCTGGGGTAGAGGACATGGCAACCCTGCAGGACCTGCACGATGGGGCCATTCTACACAACCTGCAGCTCCGTTACACGCAGAAGAGTATTTATGTAAGGAAACGCACATACACCTGAATACACAAACTCATGAAGACAATCAGTGTGTTCACAGCATGCACTTGCATGAATGATTAGGTGTATGTAAGTGTGCGAATGTTTCAGATGTAAGGAAAGACGTAATTGTCATGGATACGAGGTTGCTGTGCAGGTGGCTGGATGGCTTTTTGTTCATTAATGTGTCAGGGTAAAATATATTTGCTTAATTATACCTCTCTCTCTCTCTCTCTCCCTCTTTCTCTTTGAGTGCTTCCTCACAAATGTGTGACACAAGAGCGTACTGTGTTTTAGTCTGGAGTTGCTTCAACTGTGTTGAAAGTGTGTGAGTGCGCGCCAGGGATGTGATCCGTGCCAAAAGCAGTTAGTCTTGTTCCAGATTTGCAGACTGACTCTAAAGCCATTTTCATTTTTTCCCAAAGATCTCAGTTAAGTCTAATAATACATAATCGGAGACATCTTCTGATGTATTTTGTGAACTGTTTTACATTGAAATCTGACACACTGATTAATAATATTTGCCAGTAATATAGATGAGAGTATTGGTGCCATATGTGACACTATCTGTAAAATCCAGGCTGAAGTCTCATAATCTGATTGATGAGCATCAAAGTTTGATTTCATTAATTGATTCAAATCTTTGTCATGACCTTACTTAGTCAATATTAAAGATATTTTTACAGAATTTTATTTACATTATTTTATGTATAAAACAGTAAATCACAAAAAATGACTTTAGATGGGTTTAAACAGGCAGGGTCGTGTATGTGTTCACATCTAATTCAAGAATCACCTCTTTCCGTCACACACGTGCGCACACTAGCTCCCTGATTTACATGAGGCTGTGTGATTGGTTGAGTTTCAGCGTGAGCTGTCCAGTCATCTGTGAGTAAGTGAGTAAGGTGGGTGTGGTCTGCAGGTATGTGATGTTATCTTAATAACGTCAGAGTTACTGTCACTTCCCATGAGAAAGTACACAGCACCTGTTTTGACATTACCAAAACCATTTCCCGCATCTTACTGCCGTGTCCCTAAGGAAGAAAAGCCCATGAAAGGACAAAATGGTTATTTCATATCTGAAAATGGTGTATTTTAAAATCAGTCTGTAGTAAGACAAAGCAAGTTTATTTATTTACTGTAGGACATGTCATACACAAATTTAAAGTAATCATACAGGACACTCTTAAAAATGCTGGGTCAAAAAGGGATGTTGTGGTTAAATCAACCCAGAAAATGTTTATATTTGACCCAACAATGGCATTAAACAACCCAGAATAGGTAGAATAACAACCCAATGTGCTGGGTTTGTCCCATTTGACCCAACGCTAACCAAGCTTTTTTTACAGTGTACCTGGGTAGATTTGAATGGGATGTACCTGCGAGGATGACTGTTGTTAAGCTAAAGTGTGCAATTTTTCATTTATTTTACGATTAAGCAGAAGGAACACATGGGGAAAAAAGTTTTTTTGAAATCACTTTTGGTGAAGATTCACCCTTAAAAAAATAGTTAAAATGTTAATAATATTTCCAAAAAGCACTTCTATCCATAATTAAATAATGCATTAAATGAATCCCGTGGTAAATATATGTCTTCTAAAGCGAAACAATATGTTGGTGAGATAAAATGTTTACGTTTTTAGCTTATTAAGCAGTCGATAATGCATATTAATAGTAACATCAGCGCTGGAGTTCAAGTTAAAGGTCCCGTTCTTTCTGTGTTTTTGAAGCTTTGATTGTGTTTACAGTGCGCGATATAGCACGTGTTCATGTTTCACATGTAAAAAATGCTGTATTTTTCACACAATTTACTTATCTTTATAGGACTGTTTTTACTGTCCTCAAAACAGGCTGATGTCTTCCTTGTTCTATGAAGTCCCTCCTTCAGAAATACGTATCAAGTTCTGATTGTGTAGTTTGTGTGTTGTGATTCAATAGCAGCTTAGCTTGACGTTAGCTTAGCTGGTGACTGACGTATTCCTGTGGGCGGAGTTTAGTCAAAAACTCTTTTAGTGACGTCATTAAAGCAGGAAGTAGAGGGCTGTAGTCCAAACCGGCCATTCGCTGTAGGCTTTAAAAGGTGAATTCTGTTAAAGGAAATATATCGCCTGGCAATGAACTTTGAGTTTTGTCATTTTACAGGTATTATTTATGCTATTATAGCAACATTACACACTAACTAGGGTTAAAAAAATAGCATCAGGGAGAACGTGACTTTTTTAAGTACTGTATGCCGATGTATATACAGTATGTGCTTTTTGAAGATCCGCCTTGTTGACCCCTATATATACATTTTTTTGTGTTCAGCTTAAAAAAGTATGTCATAGACACTCTAAAAAAATGTCGGGTTCGTGTCAACCCAGCGTTGGGTCAAAAAGGGACGATTTGCGCGAGTAGATTACATACAAAGTTAATGTAAAGATGAGATTAGACGCGTTCTCGCATAGGGCGATGCAAATGACGTGATATGGGTGGCGCGTTTTTTCCGCAACAACAAAAATTTGCATGACATGAAGTTAAATCCCGCTAGCGATGCCCCGCATTTGGTGTGTACGTAGCATAAGATTAGTCCAGACTAAAATTAATGTTTGAGCCGTCTTAACTGAAAATAACTTATATCTTAAAATATATCAGTGTCATTGTTTTGACCTTAGGGTGCACACCACTAGTTTTTTATTATATATTTATTTTATATATTTATTTATTTTATATTACATTTTTATAAAAGTGACATGTATCCTAATTTGACTAAAGGGCCATTCGCATTATAACGATAACTATAACGTTAACTATAAAGATGACATCACCGGGCGATAACGATACATTTTTGCTCACACGTGCTAACTAATATGGCATATTTTTTCTTGTAATAAAAACGTTAGCAATTGTTTACATGTCTCTGAATATGTAAATATGCTGTTCTTGTTGCATTTACACAGCGGGTAACCAGCAAATGTCCTCAACACGATGCATTTACACGACGCGTAACTCTAAACAGTGAATCTAGTTTGTGTAATCTAATATCTTACCTTTTGGCGTATTCAATGTGATAGGGAAAAAAACATTACGTAGTAAATTTCACAGCAACTTTATCAGCGCTGAGGTCATTTTATGTTATAGACCTCAGCAATGAGCTTTTCCAATGTCATTTCAAGTGCACGTGCGTTAAGTTCAAATAGATTTAATTGGCTGTCAATGGTTTATCGTTTTATCAGGTGGGAAAACAATCGCTCCGAAAGTGATCCCAATGATATTGTTCGTTGTATCTTTATCGTTATAGTTGTGCTGTGAACTCCACTATTCTCTTTATTATAAAACGTTTTTTTTTAAACTATATTTATTATTATAGTTGTCGTTATAATGTGAATGGCCCATAAGGCATAGTCCTTGTTTGTGAAACCAGGCCTAAATGTTCAAATTTAACATCACAGAAAGCTGCCGTCTCCACCCCTCTCACATTTTTAGACCCAGAGAATTGATTGGCTAATTGGTGGCATATGGGAGCATTCAGTACTCATTAGGGTGCCATTTGTTTGTGCAATGTGTGGTTTGTTTTTGGTGGTCTGTGCCGCGTTCACTTTTTCCTTATTCAGCTAATAAGGAGTTATATGAAAAACCTGGACGCATAAACGCATCTAAAACACAATTCCGAGAGGTTTATTTACTTAGCGCGGAGGTTAAAGTGATTTAGTTTTTAAACACAAATAAACGCTTACATTCACCATGCCATTAAAAACACAGAAGTCATAATGAAAATAGAGCGGAGTGTATGTGAAAGGTCTCGTGGAATCTGTGTTGCATGAAGCTCAAATTCCACCGCATTTAAAACACAAAGAGGTTTCTCTCTCTCGCTCCCGCTCTGATTATAAACAGCTGCGGACGTTTTTGCCGAGTTACACTTGGACAGAAAATGTAAGGGCAGATTTCCACATCAAACACACACACAGACTCACGAGGGGTCTGGTGATCCAGAAAATTTCTTTTGCATGTGAGGTTTCACTTTTTTTATTATCATTCGTTCGTTTTTTTCTTGCATAGTCTTACTTTCTGCAGTGTGTGTGTGTGTGTGTAGCAGGAAATAGTTTTGCTTAGTTGGGCTGGATCATATTTCAACTCTCACCCTACACACTCGATTTAATGACGAAAGTGTTTGTGTGTGTGTGTAGTGTGTTTATTATGCATTGCTATTCATAGTAGTTAATCTCAGCTGTGTTCCTAAAGTGCAACCATATGTCTGCTTCTGTCTGTGCATGTTTAATATATAACAACTGCGTATTAAAACACACACACGTTCTTTCTAAAATATGCATATTATGGTACATCATTCTGCATTGCAGTATAACAATATTAATAACATCACTGGACTGAGTTCAATTAAAACATGGTGATGTCGCCTCCAATTAAATCCCTAAAGTGTGTTGTAACACGCAAAATCGCACATTTGGAAGCACACCCCGGGGGTTATGGGAAGAGTAGGTTTGCCGTATTCCCCCACTGCATTTCTGAAGAAGCTTATGGATATTAAATGCCTGTCTGAATGGCATCTGAGTGTCTCTAGGGAAGTATGTCAGACATCAGTCCAAGCAATTCACAGACAGGAAGTCTACAGCCTTGTGCGAAACATACTACTTACTATTTTGAAGAATGTGGAAATGTATGCTGTGGGCTACGTGCATTACTAAATTACAGATGCCAAAGGGTGCATATATCATCTACCATCAAATAATACTGTGCAATAAATGAATGGCTCACGAAAATGTGCATTCGTTTTTGCACAATTGGATTAGCAATCTTGTAGTGTACAGTATATGCATTATACTCAGTTTGTGAGGTTTCAGTTTATACCATTTTTAAGGTATCATAGCATATTATTGGCTAGAAAACCACACATTGTGGACCATTTCACGTAAAAATGTAAGATTTAAAAAAAAAAAACATTATACAGTAAATGTACAGTGCAGTATGCATGCTAGCGATTTATTTTAAACTCTTCCCTAAGACATTTTCATAAGAAGTATGCACAGAAGTGTGTTGTAATGGGGCTTGTTCTTTACACAGAACCCGAATGACTTCATCCTTCTGTAAAAGAAAAGTAGGGAATCCTGCCAGTCTTTTCTGAGGAAACTGATAACACCTGTGTCTAAGGAAAAGGGTTTTCCTCTGCCAAGGACGTAAAATGAAATGTCTGACAGTTTAATGTTTGTCTTAAACCTGCGTACTGTTCCCACCTCTTCTGTTTGCTTCTGGCTGAATTACTGTTTAGCTGTTTTATTCATGTTAATATTAAACTACTGTGTTTTAGAATTGACTCATCAAACCTCATAAACAATAATGCAAAGTTCATGTGGTTATTCTTCATGGATACAGTGGGGCAAATTTGATTTTGAAGTGCATCTAAAACCCCATTCACACAGACCTCTGGTCCCAGAAAATACCCGTAAAATTGCCAGACAAGCGTCTATGTGAACAAAAACTCGTTCCGTTAATCTTCTGGGATCGTTGCCGGAAAGAGGACCTAGTAAGATACGCGGGTAACCCTCTGTGTGAACAAGAATGCCGTAAAGGGCGTGTCGAAGTGAGGACGCGCGCGTCATCATCACAACACAAGTTATGGTTCAGCTCCTTACAACGAGAGATAACATGCATATAAACATTCATCACGAGAAATGTTGCAAACTAGATTGACGCAGTAATCAGGAAATGATAAATGAGACGCACAAACAATGACGCACGTGCCGTAGTGAGGACGCGCGTGTCATGGCAACATGAAGTTGGTTCAACTCTTTAAAATGAGGGATTTACAACATTCACGACGAGAAATGGCAGCATACTAGACTGAAGCAGATATCAGGTAAGTTAGCTCGTTACTTACTGTGTTGAAACGGAGATCATTCAGCAGCATAAAAGAATATCGCGTCACGTGCTCATTTGAGCTATAATAATCGAAAATACCCGCATGTCATCCCAACAAGATAATATCGTTCAGCTCCTCAAAATGCGGGTTTTAAATGCATATAAACAATCACGATGAGAAATTTCTGAAAACTGTATCAAAGCAGAAATCAGGGAGCTCGTCAAATATCCACTCTGAAGCTGAGATCATTCACCAGCATAGAACTGTGCATTCACGCGCTCCTTTGTAGTCTTATCATAAACAAAAATGCACGCGAGTTGTTTCTGGAGAGAGAAATGATATATAATACGCAAACTTCAGACGCTGCGTGGAAGAGAGGGCGGGACTTTCAACACGTCAAGTGTCTTTCCGGGACCATCAGATGCCGTGTAATCTTGGCAGTGTGAACGAAAAAAAACTCTAACTATTCCGGAAAAATCCAGGATGCATTTTACGGGTATTTAACGGAATTTCTGTGTAAAAAGGGCTTTAAAGTGACACTTTCATGTCATAGCATCAAACGGAGAACAACCGTGAACAATTGAATGAAAAAACCCTCTAAGGGGCAAATCACACCAAACGCCACACTGCGCTTTTTTTGGTCACTTTAAAGCTCCCGTTCTTTCTGTGTTTTTGAAGCTTTGGTTGTGTTTACAGTGCGAAATATAAAATATGTTTATGTTTCACGTGTAAAAAAACGTACACCGCTGTTTTCACTGCCCTCAGAACGGGCTGATGTCTTCCTTGTTCTATAAAGTCCCTCCTTCAGAAATACGTAACAAGTTCTGATTGTGTAGTTTGTTTAGTGTGTTGTGATTTGACTGCAGCTGAGCTTGCCATTAGCTTAGCTTGCCGTTAGCTTAGCTGGCGACTGACATTCATGTGGGTGGAGTTTAGTCAAAAAACTGTTCTACTGATGCATTAATGCAGGAAGTAGAGGGCTGTAGTCCAAACCGGCCGTTCGCTGTACACTTTGAAAGGCGAATTCTGTTAAAGAAAATATATCGCGTGACAGTAAACTTTGAGCTTTATCATTTTACAGGTATTATTTATGCTATTATAGCAACTTTACACACTATCTAGGGTTCAAAAATGGGATCAGAAAGAACGTGATCTTTAAAAAAGAGCAGTGCAGCATGGCTTTTTATATTGCTAGGCAACCAGCTGTCCTGTCACTCAAATATTTAAGTGTGAGTGCAAATGACAACCGAATTAGTATGCAGTGTGTACAGGGCCTTTGTGTGGCCCACTGACATGTTTTCTTTTAAATAAGTTTTTTTTTTTAGGCTCTTATGTTAAATTTTAGTAATTTTACTTTAATTACAATGAAGTGATTATTAGTCAGTAATTTAAAAAAAATCATAAATGTCACTTTAGGCTATATTAAAGGAATAGTCTACTCATTTTCAATATTAAAATATGTTATTACCTTAACTAAGAATTGTTGATACATCCCTCTATCATGAATACATGATACATCTACTTCGACTCGCCTGAAAAGTCCTCTCCCCTTCTCACTCTCATAATGGGAGAGGGAGAGTGTTACTGCGCCGAGTCCAAGTACTCCCAAAGGTGCTATTACGCCATAAAATATAGTTTCTCTTTTAAATCCGCTTAGAAAAGCGCTACGTTTTATTTTGTACCACCAAACTTGCTCGTATAACTACTCGTCTTAAATAGGAAAAGCGTTGATGTGTTTGGTCACTTCTAACTTTATCTCTAAATGGTACCATTGAATGAATGGGGCTAAGCTAAATGCTATCGAAGCGTCGCAGCGCGCTCCAGCGCTTACGTGCACGCACACAGATGATAGAGGGATGTATCAACAATTCTTAGTTAAGGTAATAACATATTTTAATATTGAAAATGAGTAGACTATTCCTTTAACACTATAGATCTTGATGCCCAATTCCGATTTGTTGACTATATTTGTTATTTGTTTGTTTGTTTTGTCTGTTTGTTTGTTTAGGCGACCCGCTTACATCTTCTTTTAAAAGCAACTTGTATCCGATATCATCATTTACACTAAACACTTTCGTGAAACAATTCCAGGTAGACGTGCAGACAGACCTGGAACAACTTAAACCACAGAGGAAGTATAACGTTGCAATATGCAATGGACACAGATGTGATGATTATACAATGTTTGAATACATGATACAGCTTTCTTTCTGTAACAAGAGTTGACGTCATTTGAAACTTTGCTTTTTCAATGATGTATTACACGTCTTGACACTGGAATATTTAGATTTGTCCACAACGTGAACGCATGTATCCGATTCATATGCGATTTATTTTCGCATATAAATGAGGCCTGAAACCGATCTGAGAATTTTGGAATCTATGTGCTTTTTTCCTGCTTACATGTTCCTGGGTCATATCTGATTTTGCCACATAAGTGAAAAAAGTCGGAATTGATTTGCTTCAAACATGCAGTGTAAATGCGGCCTTAGTGCATTCAAGCTTTTTGGCAAAAAACCTTCACCTAAAAATCCACTTTGGATAGGACATAATAAACAATTGCAAAGATGCAACTAGAAACGTTGCAAATAATAAAAGTCAGAATGAAGAAATGTAACCACACATTATCGGGCACCGATAAAGCAGGTATAAGTATTTGATGAACATATAATACGTGTCGAGAGAATTGGTTAATATCATTTATATCATTTTTGACAGAGGTGCTAAATTTTGGTGGCTTTTGCATCTGAGCTCCTCACTTATGTATCCACCATACTAAATGTTTCATCTGATTGCAGCTTTACATTTATATTAATTTCCTTTTGTATGTTTTTTTATACGCAAACAATTTATTTCATTTTGTTTTATTCACAGAAAAAAGTTAAAAAATGTTCCTTTTCACAAGTTTTGTAACAGCTTGTATGTTACATGTGGCCTTGTATCCTATACAAAATGAAATTTATTTTCATTTTTAACAGCACACACTCACGTTAACTCAGTTTGTCTGGACAAACGCATACATAGAGACACTCCCAAAAATACTACACAGAGGTTTTTAAAACCGCACGTGACCTTGTGTATTTGTTTATGGGAGTCACATGAGTAAAGTGTGTCATGAGTCCTGAACTCACCTGACTGTTTGACCGTTTAAATGTAGATTTGCACTTATTTGCTATTCAAATCAAAGCATTTGAACGACCAATCAAATCCATTTGCATCAGTGGTCAGTAAAGTAAGTGAGTAGACAGCAGGTGACCATGCACGCATCCATACACAGAAAACATTTATCAAGTGTGTAAACTAAATGCAAGTCTCTTTTATTTGCATACATATATTGGCTCTATTTTAGCAGCAGTGAACCCATATCAGTGTCTGGCCGATCTGTACGATGACACGGCCGTTGGGCGATACAGTCGACATCACCTTGGGGAGATTTCACCCCACATCTACGCCATTGCCAATGAGTGCTACAGATCGCTGTGGAAGCGTTCGAACAACCAGTGTGTGCTCATCAGGTATGTTACTGTATGAACGTCATGCAAGTGCAAACTTTCAGCGAGACTTTTTTTGAACACTCTGAAACATGTTTGAGCACTCATGTTCACCTACAGCTATTTGTCAAGCAGTCTGAGCCCTAAAGTCTCAGCCGAGACCTTAACCCTCACCTGTGACCTTGCACTGAGGTGTGAGGTCAAACTCATGGCTTTCCTGACAGCCCTCATTACACAAGCACGCAAGGGTTAAAGGTTACAGACTGCTGTGTTTGTACTCCACACTGCACATATCGTGCCAGGGATCTCTCATCAGTTTTAGTGAGGGTCGACACAGAGGTTACAAATTTGCCGAATTCTTGAACGTCGTGACCAATTTTAAATCCCTGAGCGTGCACAGACATGGATGGATGAGGCTACTAAAAGACAAGTTTTACCCTTTTTTTACAAGCAAGGTGCATGCACTTTTTAATTTCATGCCCTGCCTATACACACATTAGGAACTCATTATTTGTCATGTTGCAAACCACAACAAAGAATTTCAATAGAAATCGAATACCCATAAACTATCATACCTGCTAGGTGAGACCACATGAAGTTCAAACAATGGGAACCGGTATGACGCAAACATTTAGGAGAGCTTTGCACAGACACAAAATGTGAATGAACACTGATGTATATAACATAGACTAAAATGTATATCTTTATTGTTAGTATTTGAACACCAGTAAAAATATAAAAGTCATTCAACTAAATAAGCCATAGCAGTCTTTTATAAGGATAAATGTGCACGGGTATATTGTAGAAATAGCCAAAAATACATTGTATGGGTCAAAATTATAATTTTTTTATGCCAAAAATTCAATTTTATTCAAATGTATTTATATAGCGCTTTTCATAATTGCAAAATTATTTCAAAGCAGCTTTACAATAATAAATGCAGGAAAACATTAGGATATAAAGATATAATATAACCATTAGGATATAAAGATCATGTCCAAATGCGAGTTCAACGTTTTGCGCGAGTAGATTACTTACAAAGTCAATGCAAAGACTGGATCAGACGCGTCCTCGCGTGGGGCAATGCGAATGACGTGATATGGGCTGTGCGTTTCCCATGAAAACGCGCTATTCGCCTCTAACGTGTCTTCACCCAAGTTGAAAATATTCAACTCGAGCGAAAAATCCGCATGACACAAAATTAAATCTTGCGAGTAATCTAGAGCGAGTAACGCGATGTGGTGTGTACGTAGCGCGAGTGATTTCAATGTTAAGTCAATGTGAAGACGTGTTGACGCGCATCTGGAGGTCTCGCGGCGCAAATTAAGCGTTTAGAGCGGCACAGTAGACGCAATTCTGCCTCATTCGCCTGTCTAGTTTGCGTGAATTGAGCGTTGGCGCAGGAAACGCACGAGTTGAAAAATTTGAACTTTGGCGGAAAAACGCGCCACGTTAACCAATCAGGAGCTTGCTCTAGTAGTGACGTGATTACAGGAAACGAGCTTAGTCGCAGAAGCCCCTCCCATGACGCTAATTTCTGCGTGAATGCCTCGATGACTTGAATTTCATGCGCGGCTTTCATGCGCGAATAAAGCGAGTAAACTCAAAGGGGTGGTTTTCTGGACAGAGATTAGCTTAAAGGAATAGTCTACTCATTTTCAATATTAAAATATGTTATTACCTTAACTAAGAATTGTTGATGCATCCCTCTGTCGTCTGTGTGCGTGCGCGTGGGCGCTGGAGCGCGCTGCAACGCTTCGATAGCATTTAGCTTAGCCCCATTCATTCAATGGTACCATTTAGAGATAAAGTTAGAAGTGACCAAACACATCAACGTTTTTCCTATTTAAGACGAGTAGTTATACGAGCAAGTTTGGTGGTACAAAATAAAACGTAGCGCTTTTCTACGCGGATTTAAAAGAAGAACTATATTTTATGGCTTAATAGCACTTTTGGGAGTACTTCGACTCGCCTGAAAAGTCCGCTCCCCTCCTCCCTCTCATAATGGTAGAGGGAGGGTGTTACTGCGCCGAGTCGAAGTGCTCCCAAAAGTGCTATTACGCCATAAAATGTAGCTCCTCTTTTAAATCCGCTTAGAAAAGCGCTACGTTTTATTTTGTACCACCAAACTTGCTCGTATAACTACTCGTCTTAAATAGGAAAAACGTTGATGTGTTTGGTCACTTCTAACTTTATCTCTAAATGGTACCATTGAATGAATGGGGCTAAGCTAAATGCTATCGAAGCGTTGCAGCGCGCTCCAGCGCTTACGTGCACGCACACAGATGATAGAGGGATGTATCAACAATTCTTAGTTAAGGTAATAACATATTTTAATATTGAAAATGAGTAGACTATTCCTTTAAGCCAGGACTACACCTTCGTTTAATCAGGAAATATAACTAGTTTTAACAACCATGCCTTACTAAAAACATTACTATTGTGCATTTTCAGGCAAAACAAATGGCACTGATGTATTTTGAGATATGTCGGTTCAAGTTGTTTTCAGTTTGGACAACCCTTACATTTATTTTAGTCTTGAACTGGTCTGGTCCCTGTCCGGGAAACTGCCCCAAAATGTTCAGATGGCAAACTAGACGCGAATTTGACGCCTCAAGCGCGACTGGTGTGAACCCACAGTTAAGATATTCTGTACATTTCCTACCCTAAATATATCAAAACTTTATTTTTTGTGAGTGGATGCAGTAGCTTAGGACAACTTTTGCGATTTTTCACAACATTTTGGCTAAATATTGTCTAATCATAACAAACCATACATCAATAAAAAGCTTATTTTAACTTTCAGATGATGTATAAATCTCAAATTCCAAATAATTTACCCTTATTTGTAGTCCAGGGTCACAAATAAGGATAGCAGCACAAGATCTTATTTACTAAAAGTAATTTTTAAAAAACAAAATAGATTAAAATGATTTCAAAATTATCAATTGACACTTTGTTGGTTGCCATGTTAGTGGATCATTTTCACAGTAATGGGATGTAAATTGTGTCAGTGGTTACTTTACTAGGACTGTGTTCATGCATCTACTAAAAACGCAAATGGGCTCTGTAGTTTGTTATTTTAAGTGCGGCCTGAAATCGCTGAAAAACTTTTTTCGCAGCTCCTGTATATATAATTTATACTTAAGGCACTTAGCAGATGCTTTTATCCACAGTGACTTACACATGCGAAGAAAACAATGATTCGTCAATAATGTAGTTTAATATCTGGGTAATGATAACCTTATTTTGGCATGTCAAAACTTACTAAATCCTCATTGCTGAATTACTGAAGACAGACTGAATGAGTGTAGCTCTGTCTGCCTTCTGCTGGCCACATCAGCCAATTACAACTCATTCAGCTGAACTCACAGTCAACGCTGATGTTTTCTGTCTGTGTTATAGTGGAGAAAGTGGAGCGGGTAAAACGGAGAGCACAAAGATGATCCTGCGCTTTCTGTCTGCCATGAGTCAGCAGAGCGTGGAGCTCTCAACCAAAAAGACTGCATCATCTTATGTAGAAAAGGCCATTCTGGAGAGCAGGTACATATTATACATTATACAACGTTGTACGATTAAAGGAAATAAATAATTACACATGCTAATCTGTCTCTGTGTGTTTCTCAATGTTTGCAGTCCTATCATGGAGGCTTTTGGGAATGCTAAAACGGTTCATAATAACAATTCTAGTCGCTTTGGGAAATTTATCCAGCTTCATTTCAGCCAGCAAGGAAACATCCAGGGGGGAAAAATCACAGACTGTATCCTCCACTGAGATATGCATGAATGTGTTTATTTGTGCATGTGTTTTATTTTCTGCATTTTAGTTTATGTTGGATCACAGGTGCTGCTCCCCAGAAAAAAAATTATATTATTGTGTATAATCAGCTTTTCCAACTGAGGTTTTCTGGTTCACCTGTTAGACCAGCAAAAGTCAGACTGGGACAGCATGGAAACAATAATTGTTTTTTAAGATTTCATCATCAGTCTTTACCATGGTCTATGTTTTGTCTTCAAATCAGTAAAGCAGCTGGGTTATAAGCTGTCTAAAATGACTTTCTAACTTAGTATTTTTGTCTTGTTTTCAGTAGAAATATCTAAAAATTCTTAAATCAAGATGTATTTTCTTGAGGAGAAAAAATGAAAAAAGTCTAGTTTTTAGACAAAGAATGAACAGTTTAAGTAAATTTTTGCTTAAAACAAGCAAAAATATCTGCCAGTGGGGTGTGAAAATTTTGCCTAAATTAAGTGTTTAAGAAAACTTTTATTTTAAGACTTTTTTTCTTACCCCATTGGCAGATATTTTGCTTGTTTTAAGCACAAATTTACTTAAATTGTTTATTTTTTTTGTCTGAAAACTAGACTTATTTTCTTAGGTAATTTTGCTCATCAAGAAAATACATCTTAATTTAAGAATTTTTAAATATTTTTACTAAAAACAGGACAAAAATACTAAGTAAGAAAGTTTTTTTTGTGTGTGTGTATGTGGTGGTTGTGACTAGCGACCCCCTCAGGAACTGAAGCACAGGCACATAATTGATTCTTTAAGCACACATACAGGACATATACTGTATTATATATTGTGTCTCCAAAAGATTTTATTAGATACATCCAACAGATTATAGAGTGATCAACTCAACTATAGCACATTTTTACAGTTACAGCTTTCAAAGCAGCTTCACATGAAAATAAAGTTATCAGAAATCAAGAAAATAAAATATTATTGAATAAATAAAATTAAATGTACAGCGTGCATATAGTGTAGATTATATGGCATTATTGCACATTTTTATTGTCCTCCTTAAAATTGTTTTTACCAAAGCAGTATAAACCCTTTCCCTTTTCATGGCTCTTAAAAAGAAGATAAATTTATATAAGAAAATTGAGAATGCAATAATACCATGAACAGACGTGTAACATGCATGTAGATTTTAATGTTTTACCATGAGATAAACCTTAGTATTGAATACTGAAGGAAGTGAAGTAGTGAAAATCCTTAAGATTATACATTGTGTGTGTACATATTTTAGTGTTTTAAAAACTGTATTTGTGTGCATAAATTTCCTTGACTTTTTATTTTCAACACTCAGATCTTTTAGAAAAGGTGAGTTTCTCTTCTTTTGCATGCGTCATTTTTCTTTTGTTCTTTAATGTAGGCCACTGATCATGTATTTGTTACAGACTTTACATTTATATTGTCTCTCTGTGTTTATGTCAGAATCGAGTTGTCCGTCAGAATCCCGGTGAAAGAAATTTTCACATATTTTACGCTCTGTTGGCTGGAACCAGCGCTGAGCAGAAGGGTAAGTTTGCACTGTTTGTCAGCCTCTCCATTGTCCACAGATTCTCCATTTTCATGTACGCTCATATACAATTAAATATGATGGGTTATTGTAAAGCCATAGTTGGGTCAAAAAAAGTGACAAACCCAGCCGTTGGGTTAAATTAACCCAGAAAAGGTTTATATTTGACCCAACAATGGGTTAAAACAACAAAGCATAGGTTATTACAGTGATTCTCAAATTTTTGATTGCGGCCCCCTTTGTATAGGGTACATTTCCTCCCAACCCCCACCCCCAAAGAAATGCATGTCATAAAACAATCATTGAATTAAACAAAACATATTAAATAATGCAATGTAGTGCTGTTGGTGGTAGCTATATTTTTCTGAGGTTTGATTACACATAACTTATGATAAAGCAATGTTTTTATAACATGTCATAAGCTGGGGTCCCCCGGCACCATCTCGCGCCCCCCAGTTTGGGGACAACTGGGTTATTACAACCCAATAGGGTTGGGGTTATCCCTTTTTGCCCCAATGCTGGTTTAACACTAACCCAGCATGTTTAGGAGTGTACAGTGTGCATTTGGTGTGCATTTATATATATATATATATATATATAACAAAACGGTGGTTATCTCGTTTTGCAACGAAACTCTTCATATATGAATATGAGACAAAAGTACAGAATGTGTTTAACATACACAATTTAACAACACCTGGATGGATCAACACCTTTGTATTTTAATTTTTTTTTCTAGTGGGAGCATATTGAGACAATTGATTGACATATTAAGTAAGGAACTGTGTACTGATGCATTAATTGTTGAGAAATCAAAAGCATTAAAGCATAAGAAGTCTTGCATTTGGTGACTGCACACATAAGTCAGGATAGAAAGTTGTTGATCTTTGTTGGTAAAGCATGTATGTGTTGAAACACAATCAAATGTAAATAATAGGGATGCACCGAAATGAAAATTCGTGGCCGAAAGGGAAAAAGAGAAATCCAAGGCCGAAAACTGAAACACCGAAAGAAATTATTCCAATTATTAGTACCATTGCATTTATAGCTATGACTGTTAGTCACTTAACTAGAGGTGTGACAGATCACAAAACTCACGTTTGGATCACATTACAGTTTTCGAGGCACGGATCAGATTATTTTTCTGATCAGCAAAAAAGGTGGGAAAAATCTAATAACAAATAAAGAAATTACAAACATTTATAAAAAAGAACAAAGTTGCACATTAAGTAAGGTCTGAAATTAGCATTAGGTACAGAAATCGAATTAAATAAATAATAACACTGTCTTTATTGTACGAATACATTTTTTTAGAGCTACACAAGTGATTTTCTTTTTGTCTTGGGTTGTTTGATTAACATTAATGACACAGACTTAATAAGGTTAATTGAGGTTACTGTCTCTTTAAGACCAAATAAGCACAGACTGGTTTCTTACTGTAATACATACATTTAAGACATAAACAAATGTTTTTATAAGAAAAAGAATACTGTGGAGATCATTTTGTTTGTATGTCCCCTGTCAAGAACAAAATTTTTAAACGCGTCTCCGTGTATGCACTACTGAGTGCACTTAAACCCACGCGCACGCACAGACAATGGGCGAATTCCAAACAGCGCAGCATAAACAGTCACTCCATATAAAAACATTACGTTGTTTTTCATTGCTCTATTCACCAAATGTATTTTAATAGACTACAGTTTAAGAAACAGTAGTACAACTCTTTCTAAAGTTTACACATCAAGAGTTTTGTTTTTTGAAGGGCATAGGGATGATCACGTCTGACTGGAGCCGGACCGGACACATTCACCCGCATCAGCGTCTGTGCCATAGGTCTTTACGTACAGAAAGCAGCTCACTTTAGTGCCTTTTTGCTGTTAAACAGTTTAAAATCACTTGAATGCTAACATTTTCAAGCCTTTGAAACACGTGCAAATGATAAACTTTCCCTACTTAAATTTGCATATTAATCCGCGAATCGCATGCGAGCCAACCGTGATCCGTACTGATTCACGACCTCGGGAGCTAGGGAACTAATTGAGACACAGGGATACTGAAATAGGTCCACACCGCAGACATGTTGCTTCAGACAAGCACGTGCAGGTCACGATTACTGTTTGCGTCATCACAGGATTTCGGCCGTATTGTTTCGTGATAAAAGTCTTTCGGTGACCGAATATTCGGTGCGTCCCTAGTAAATAAAATGTTACATTTTGTACTTTTGCCTCATATTTTTCTCACATTTTGTCTGCAAAAGAAACAGGGCAATTTTGTGTTTAATATAAAGTTTCCTCTTTAGAAGGTCACAGTGATTCAGTCCTGTTTGTTACACGGTATCAGTTTGTTTAAGGTCTCTCTCTCATACTGGTTTTCTCACAGAGGCGTTTTCGCTCTCACCTCCTGAGAACTTTCATTATCTGGCTCAGTCAGGATGTATGAAGGACAAAGCCATCGATGACTCTGAGACTTTTCAGGAAGTGCTGGTGAGACAGTCACAACACAACAACACATTCGTTTACATTACTGTGACTACTGTACAGCACGAGCTTTTCTACACCCAAACAAAAATGTGACCCTGTCTGTGTAATCCTGCTTTAAAATCTCATTATGAGATCTGGAGCATCAAAGTTTGATTTTAATCATGACATTATTCATTCAATATTAAAGAAGAAAGCAGTACAATACTCTAGCTGAGTTTTCACAGACTGGGTCACAAATGATTAACAAATTATTACATTGCTTATCATAAACAATTATTGCACCATTACATTTTTATTTGCCTTAGTACTGGTTATTACAGTTGCAAAACTACATGTGTTTGTAATAATCAAATATTGTTTTACAATGTAATTTAACGGTTCTTGTTATTTATTCACTTGTTTACTGTGTGTTGTGTGTCAGAACGCTCTGAGAACGATGCAGTTTGGGGAAGAAAACATCAAGGAGGTGTTGAAGCTCTTGTCAGGAATTTTGCATGTGGGGAACATTGAGTTTTTAACTGCGGGTGGAGCTCAGGTTTGCTCTAAAACAGGTATGGATGCCCTTTTGCATTCTTTCTTTACTGTTTATGTTTATTGCTTCTTTGATTTTTTTATTGCCTCATTTCTCTGTTTATCACTCTTCTATGCTTCCAGTAATGGCCGCTGTATGTTGTATTGTAATAAAACTGACCTGAACATCTGTCTCTGTAGCTCTCAGTAAATCTGCAGATCTCTTGGGGTTGGATTGTGCCCAGTTTGCTGAAGTTTTGACTCACAAATCCATGATCCTCAGAGGAGAAGAGATCAGCACACCTCTTACTGTAGAGCAGGTGATATATTGTTTAAATTGTTAAGTTATCCTATTTAAACACAATATATTATAACTGAATTTAAAAGAAATAGAGCATTTTAACAGGATGTCCTTGAAGATTTTGGATATAGTGCAAAGCAAACTTTACAAAATTTGCCAAATCCAAATACACAACCGAACCTCTCCTTCCCTCTAGGGGACTTTGTGAGTAACTGCCTTCCCTTAAAGGATTACTTCGAATAAAATAAAAAAATTGCGATAATTTACACACTCCCATGTCATCCAAAACGTTTATGGTTTTTTTTGTTCAGTCGAGAAGAAATCTTTTGAGGTTAACATTTCAGGATTTTTCTCCATATAATGAACGTTATTGGACCTCAACAGTTTACAGTTTTAATGCATTTGAAAATTGCAGTTTCAATGGGGATCTAAACGATCCCAAACGAGGCATAAGGGTCTTATCTAACGGAATGATTATCATTTTCACAAAAAAGGTACTTTTAAACCACAACTTCTTGTCTTGCATTAGCCATGTGATGCACTAGCGCGACCTTATGTATTACATAATCACATCGAAAGGTCATGTGTTACATATATGAAATGCACACTTGTGGACCATTTTAAACAATAAACTGACACAAAGACATTAATTAGTATCAGTTTACATACAACAACACAAGAAAGGTCCTCTTTCTCCACACTTGTAAACACTGGAGCGGTAGTTTCGCATGCGACATGAAAGTTTTATGAAAGTGGAGTAATCCTTTAATAAAACCCCTCTAGTTATCAAGTTACCACAATCGTCCCTGAGTGAACACTTACACAAAGTTGGTTTAACTTAAAAAAGTAAGTTACCTTGTTGCCTTAAAATTTTGAGTTAATTTAACCTAAAAATATAGTTTTGCACATTTTTTTGAGTTAACTAACATTTTTAAGTTGAATTAACTTAAAGGATTAGTTCATTTTCTTAAAAAAAAATCCAGATAATTTACTCACCACCATGTCAAGAAGAAATGATGTTTTTTGGGGAAAACATTCCAGGATTTTTCTCATTTTAATGGACTTTAATGGATCCCAAAACTTAATGCAGTTTAAAATTTCAAAGGACTTTTAACGATCTTAAACGAGGCATAAGGGTCTTATCTAGCGAAACGATTGTCATTTTTGGCAAGAAAAATAAAAAATATACACTTTTAAACCACAACTTCTCGTCTTCCTCTGGTCCTGTGACACGCCAGCGCGACCTCACGTAATACATTGTCACATCAAGAGGTCACGGATGACGTAACGAAACTACGCCCCGGTGTTTACAAGTGTGGAGAAAGAGGACCATTCCGATGTTGTTGTATGTCGAATGATACAAATTAATGTCTTTGTGTCAGTTTATTGTTTAAAATGGTTCGCAAATGTGCGTTTCATATATGTAACACATGACCTTTCGACGTCATTATGCAATTACGTGAGGTCGCGCTGGCGCATCACAGGACCGGAGGTAAAAAGTGTTTTTTTTATGCCTCGTTTGGTATCGTTTAGAGTCCCTTGAAACTGCAAATTTAAACTGCATTAAAACTGTTACTTGTTGGTGTCCATTAAAGTCCTTTAAAATGAGAAAAATCCTAGAATGTTTTCCTCAAAAAACATAATTTATTCTCGACTGAACAAAGAAAGACATCAACAGTTTGGATTACATTGTGTTGAGTAAATTATCTGGATTTTTAGACAGCCAGGTATCTCACTTTTTTAAGTTGAACCAACTAATAATTTTTTTCAGTGCTAGCACCGCAAGCACAAACAATTGTGTATATTATTTTATAAACATTTCAATAGATGATGTATGATCCCAAATGCGATATCAAGCATGATTTTCTATGATGTTTTTGATGACTGTGTGTATTCTTAGTTTGTGAAAACAAATGTAAAATACGTGTGTGTTTTACAGGCGGTGGACTCCAGGGACTCTATGGCGATGGCTCTCTATTCTCAGTGTTTCGCTTGGATCATTCGTAAATTAAACACCCGTATCAACGGTATTGAAGACTTCAGATCCATCGGCATCCTCGACATCTTCGGCTTTGAGAACTTTGAGGTGAGATTTCTGCTGGCCCGTTTCATACTCAGGTTTTGTCTTCGCGTGCATTTGTAATGTAACTTCCCATCTGTTGCGTTTCATTCTCTCAGGTGAACCGGTTTGAGCAGTTCAACATTAACTATGCAAATGAAAAACTGCAGGAGTATTTCAATAAGCACATTTTCTCCCTGGAACAACTTGAGTACAACAAGTTAGTCATCTTTAGTACTGCAAACTCAGCACATCACCAACGTCAACACACCTGCTTGTGCTTAACACACCTAAACTAGACTATTGATCTTATCCGTAATTTTTATTTCCTGTGTTTGTATTTGATCACAGAGAAGGACTGGTCTGGGATGATGTCAACTGGATGGACAATGGAGAGTGCCTTGATCTTATAGAAAAGGTAAAGACGTATAAAAGTGTAAATGCAACACCGTCTACATTCGGTTGTTTCACATCTGAGCCTGTTTGTGCATTTATGTTCTCTGCAGAAGTTGGGTCTGCTGGCTCTCATAAATGAGGAAAGTCATTTTCCTAAAGGCACAGATGACACACTGCTGGAAAAACTCCATAGTCAGCATTCTGTACGTCTCACAAACACACACATTATCATTTCTTTGAAAGGCACCAGTTATAGACCATAGCATGTGAACAAGTATTTAAGCAAGTGTGACATTTTAAGAACCAGTCATTAAAAAAACAGTAATTCACGACTGACCTCTTGGATGTTTGGGAGCTTTAAAGGAACAGTATGTAGGATTGTGGCCAAAACTGGAACTGCAATCACAAAACGTGTGGCTAAAACTGGTACTGCAATCACACAACTGGTGGCCAATACACAAAATGACAACATAAACGTCAATTGAGGGCTGCAACTCCACTTTTTAAGTGACAATATCCTGGCCGGACCACTGTTGTCAGTGATATAAGTATTTGAAATGAAAATGATTTCTTAATGTCTAGTGACATATTAGGGCCATTTTATGATTAATTGATATAAATTTCTTACATACTGTTCCTTTAATAGCAGTCAGTGATATGTTTTCTTTCTATGTCTCTGTAGAGGAATCAGTTTTATGTTAAACCCCGTGTTGCAGTTCATCAGTTTGGCATCAAGCACTACGCAGGAGAGGTACAGTACATTGGCCACTGTGTTTAATCTGAATTGATGGTGTTTACAGGAATATGCTGTATTTTATTGCATGATTTAGAATTTGATGATTTGGATTTAAAGATACAGTTACCACAGACACTTTAGAAAAATAATATTAGACTTTAAATTATATATTAACTTTATAATTTCACATTGCCTTCAATTAAAGCAGCATCTAATTAATAACCATTTCTTTGAAAGGATAGTTTGATCTTTTGTGACCATGGCGACATAAATAAGCTATCCATTAATGTATGGTTTGTTAGGATCTGACAATATTTGGTCGAGATACAACTATTTGAAAATCTGGAATTTAAGGGTGCACTAAACCATTAAAGCTGACATAACACAAGACATTTTTGCCAATCTAATGTTAATCTTGCTTACATATAGAGTAGTATTTCATCATTCATATGTCCAAAGAGTCTTTCGTTTAGTCAGATTTATAAAAGAGAAAACAGCCTTTCCGATTTTTGGCGTAAAAGGTTGAACACTTGAAGGCGTGCGGTGGGCGGAGCTGAAGAGTTACGAGTACGCGCAGCTTCGCATACTACTTTTGGATTTACAGCCGACATAGATGGAAATCAAACTGAATTTTTTTTTTTTTTAATAACCAGCCTTATATTATAAATATGATCCAGAATCGGATACTTAGTCAGTAATGGATGAACAGGAACAATAGCAGCAACGATTACAGCAGGACGTCTCTATCAGATAATAAATCCTTGCTTGTTTATCCGCTATTTTAATAAAAAAGCAACATAATCCAGTTTTTAACCGCATTTGCCTGTTTTAAAAGGTGTAAATGTTGTAAATGCAGTACAAAGTGCTGTTGTTGGTGTTGTTTACATTACATGCACGTATGCGTGATTGCAAACAAAACACGTGCGATTTTGAATTACTTACGTTTATGGTTGTGACTCCTAAACGGGGTCTTTTAAAGTTTTGACCGCTCCAATAGTTGAAAAATCCGGCGTCAAACTGAGCCTTGTTTGTAAAGCAGTCCTCTCTGAAATACAGCCAGGCAACAAACAAACTCATTCGCAATTACGTTGCTGTCTGGGAAAAACGAACTGCATCCACTGTTGTCTAAGCTAAATAAGGTTTTCTTCTTCTTACATCCAAAGCACACTTCTTTTGTCGAACTATCTTGCTAAAACAAAGTTGTCGCGTGCTGTGCAGTGATACCGGTGACTTGTACTCGACGTAGCAATGCTAATGCGCGTTCTCGCTCTCACTTGACGTGCAGGGCAGGCGTGCTTTTCTGGTGGTAAAGGCCCATAAAAGGAATATGGGGTCAATCAGTCGTAACGGATACCCTCATTTGAAAAAAACTTTCCGAAACTTGTAGGAAAAAGGAGGCGTGAGTTTGGCTCAGAAATACTCTGTTACAAGCTCAACTGCTTTTTTGACACTTTGCTTATGTTTAGCATGAAGACTACAACTCTTAAACTGTGTTAATAAGTCAGAATGCATTAAAATAGCATTAAACCTCCCCTTTAAAGTTGTCCAAATGAAGTCCTTAGCAACACAAATTACTAATAGTAAATACTTTCTAAAAAAATTATTTGCAATAGGACATTTACAAAATATTTTTATTAACTCTTTCACCGCCAGCGTTTTTTAAAAAAGTTGCCAGCCAGCGCCAGCGTTTTTCATGATTTTCACAAAAGTTTAATGCCTTCCAGAAAATGTTCTTCTTCAAATATATAAACATACAATATACCAAATGAAAGAACAGACCCTCTGCTTTCAAACAAAAAAAAACGTTTAATCCTACCTTCAGTAGTTCTTTTGTAATCAGCTTTTGAATATGGGTAGGTTTCTGCAAAAACACCACATTTTGAGCAAAAAGCAGAGATAATTCCATTTTTGTGACGGACTTTTCATAGAGATCCCATTCAGAGCGATCTTTAAAACAGACACGGACATGCAGCAGCTTGCCATAGGCCAGAGCAATACTTCTGGTTTTAAAAAGTTGCGGAAGGGTAATAGCGGTATTGCGGAAAGACAGAAATACTCGTCATTGGCGGGGAAGCGTTTTCTCTTGATTGACGAGATATATCGTCAATGGCGGGGAAAGAGTTAAACATGATCTTAATATTCTAATGATTTTTGGCATTTAAAAAATCGATATTTTGACCCATACAATGTATTGTTGGCTATTGCTACAAATGGCGCTTTTCCATTGCATAGTACCCCACAGTTGGTTTGTGTCAGGTCGGGTCAGGTCGGGTGACCTCACCTCTCTTTGGCTTGGTTAGCTTTTCCATCGAGTTTAGTATCACTTCGCAGAGGGAGGGATTATAGCCGTGCCGTTATATTTGCGCTGCCTACTGCTGTGACATCATACAAGTAAGAGAGTTGTACATTCCCATACATTCATTTATTTCTCAATCCGCTACAAAATCTAAATTGACCACCACAAATAGAAGTTTGCACATCGCGTTTATCACTTCCTCGGTCTCACGTGACGTTTCTGTACAGACACCTGTGGCATCAGTCGACCATTAAAGTTGCATTTAAGCAAATATGCGGACGTGCGCGTCACGAATGTGCTGCCACAAACTGCAAGTCTGGAAAAAAAACTGTTATGGTATTCCTGACTCTCAACCTGTGGATGTTTTTCATCGCTAAAAGGGAGTTTGGGAACTTACAGCAAAGCAGATAACAACAGGTTTACTTGAAACAGCGCAAGCATGAAGGTAATCTTACATTATAGCGATGGCGCTAGTAGTGACGATTCTCTCAGACCAATCAGTGATCTACAGTGTTTTCGCATCACGTTTTGGTTATCAACTCGGGTCGCTTGGAACCCCAACCAAGGTGGTACTAAAATAAGTATTGGGTACTATGTACTGCACTCAGTGGAAAAGTAAGCAAGCTGACCTGACCCAAACCAAACAGTGGGGTACTATGCAATGGAAACTTATGACTGGTTTGTGGTCAAGGGTTAAATCCAGTGACATGTTTCATATCAAGTTCAGACCTAAATTTTCAATTTTGCTTGTATAATGGTACAGTATGCACAATTTGCATGTTGTGCACATTAAAATGTGTATAGTTGCTAAACAAGAATGGATTTCCATGAAGTAAAGGTTTGTTTTGAAAAAAGGAAAAACCAGTGTAGCCTATTCACATATAATATCTCTCTCTTATTAAAGGGATAGTTCACAATCCTCATGTTGTTCTAAACATGTATGAATTTCTTTTTTCTGATGAATACAAAAGAAGATGTTTTAAGTAATTATTGTAAACACACAGCATATAGTGTCTATTGACTTCCATAGTAGGAATAAAAATGATGGAATTTAATGGGTACCGTCAACTGTGTGCTAACCATCGTTTATCAAAATATTTTCTTCATCATTTATCACAATACTTCCAAAATAATTTTTTCCTACTATGGAAGTCATTGGTCTCTATCTGCTGTGTGTTTACCATCGTTTCTCAAAATATCTTCTTTTGTGTTCATCAGAAAAAAAGAAATTCATACAGGTTTAGAACAACATGAGGATGAGTAAATGATGACAGAATTTTCATTTTAAAGTGAACTATCCCTTTAAATTAGGTCTGATATGTACTGGATATATAGTGGATATATAAACGTAGCCAGCATCGTTGTTACTGGATACTGGTCTCTAATCCACTTCCTGGTTTTGTTTGCAGGTTGTATATGACGTACGAGGGATCCTGGAGAAGAACAGAGACACGTTCAGAGATGATATTCTCAACTTACTCAGGGAAAGCAGGTGTGTGCGCATGTTAGTCTGCATGCATTTGTGTGCAGTTGTGTAACTGCTTTCTGTGACGACGTGTTCACACGCTCCTGTTTCATCAGGTTGGATTTTGTGTATGATCTCTTTGAGAGAGTCAACACTTGGACGGGGCAGGACACAGTGAAGTGCGGATCAAAGTATCGCCGACCTACTGTTAGCTCCCAGTTTAAGGTAAAAACTCTTATAATGATAATTTTCTACATTTAAAAGGTAAATATTACTCTATAACACTAAACTGTATGTTCAAATAGGTTCAAGATGGCTCAAGGTCTTGTAACGTGCATATATATGTGCAATTGATTTAATTGTGCCGAATAAGTGCTCTTATTTACTCGATTAATAAAAACTACTTTATATCTGCAGTCTGGTGCATTCAAACTGAATGTACACTAGTCAACATTTGAAGTGGATTTAAAAAGTTAATTAAAGTTGTAAAGAATGAAAGAATGGGTATTGTTTTGTGACAACTTTTATGAAAGGTTTAGATCCCCCATAAATGTTGTCTTGTGTATATTCACTGTATTTGTGATAAACTTTAATCATTGGTTCATTCGAATATTAAGTGCATTAGGTACAAACATTTCTAATATTAGGTTTCATAAAAACTATATGTGATGATTTTGTTTTTGTTTACCCAGAATTCATTGCACTCCCTAATGTCCAACCTGAGTACATCCAATCCATTCTTTGTGCGCTGCATTAAACCCAACAACAACAAGGTATGTGTCACACAAACATGATTCAACAAACTGTTTGGTTTCACCTCAGGTTACTTCAGTTTTTAATATTACTTCAGGTTTTGCATCAGCTTCGTACCCAACTGTGCACAAGATGTATCGGCAGGCGGAAAAACAAAATATACCTCAGGCTTTATACACACGCACACACACTTGAGTGTTTGAGTGATTCACTCTTTTGAATCCAAATTTATTGTCACCAGGAGGAAAGACCACAGTATCCAAATGTTCGTCTTTTACCCCACCCCTCACACAGGCTGACAGTTCTGTCTATGGGTATATATTTCTCCGAGTGTGTGCGTGTGTGTTTTCATTGAAGTGACAGAAGGAGATAGGACATCATAAACCAAGAGTGGAGATATAATACCCCTTTGAGAGAAACAGACACACGCCCTACACACTTTTGAATTCAGACCTGGGGCAAATTAGCGGTCTGCCACTTAACTCTACAGCAGATGTCAGACTGCGTGTGCGTGTGTGTGTCTGTGTCTGTGTGTGTGTGTGTAGTATCTTTTTGTTCACTGGTTTGAGGTCTCTGTAAAGTTTTTTTTGGAAACCATCAGTGCTAAATTACATGCTACTTTTGCTTTCAAAATGCAATAAAATTGTGCTTAGATGTATTAGATGGATGGATGACAGATAGATAGATAGATAGATGGATGGATGGATGGATGGATGGATGGATGGATGGATGGATGGATGGATGGAAGGATGGATGGATGGATAGATAGAGTAGATGGATAGATAGAGTAGATATATGTATGGTTGGATAGATAGGGAGATGGATGGATGGGTAGATAGATGGATGGATGGATAGATGGATAGACGGAGAGATAGATGGATAGACGGAGAGATAGATCGATAAATGGAGAGAGAGACAGACGGACAGAGACAGGCAGATGGATGGGTGGACAGATGCACAGATAGATGGAGAGATAGAAAGATGGGGAGAGAGAGATGAAGAGAGACGTGGAGAGATAGATGGGTAGATGGGTAGACGGATAAACAGATAGACGGATGGATGGATGGATGGATGGATAGATGGATAGACAGAAAGATGGATGGATAGACAGAGAGATGAATGGATGGATAGATAGAGAGATGGATGGATGGATAGACAGAGAGATAGATCGATGGATGGGTGGACAGATGGACGGATGGTTGAGAGATGGACAGATGGATTATGAGAGAGAGAGATGAAGAGAGACGTTGATAGACGGATGGATTGATGGGTGGATGGAGAGATAGTTGGACGGATAGATAGATGCAGTAGATAGATGGATGGATGGATAGATGGGTTGATGGGCGAACGATGGGTAGATAGATGGATAGATAGACGGCTAGACAGACATACAAGCATACAGACAGACAGACTGCTGGGCAAATGGATTGGATGGATGGTTGGATAGATAGATAGATAGACAGGCAGAGAGATAGATGCTTTAAGCATAAACACATACATACATAGCTAATATATAGCATAGTAAATATTGAATATTAATTCTTTCAAAAATCACATTCTCTGTCTCTGTCTGTCACTCTGTTCGTCCCTCCCTCTCTTTTTCTTTACTTTATTTGAATGTAAACAGCTGGGCTGGCTTTTGCCCCTTTTTACCCATAATGCATTTCCCTCCAACACCCCCCTCCCCCCTCTGTGCACAAATTAGCCCAGCATGGCTCTGATCACCATGGTAACCAGCAGTGTGTGAATGAGAGGGAGGAGATTAGGGGTGTGTGTGTGTGAATTGACCAGTTGATCTGCCGCTTGTTGTGGACATGCAGTCATGAGATGAAAACCGACGTGTCTCTGTACAGTAAGAGCTTTTATATTGATAATATAGCTATTATAAGAATATTACTAAACTTAACTAACAATTAGTTAGCTGGTTGGGAGTGTGTTGTACAGAAATGAGTAAAGAAACATTGTTTTTAAAGTACAGGGATGTTTAGACAGATGCTGAGAGTTTTTCCAGAGCTTTGAATTTCTGCTGTTGTTGTGATTATTTGTATGAAGCGTGTTTATTACCATCATAAATAACCTTAATTTTCACATAGGTGATTTATGAGAGTATTAGAGTTTTTAAACTGTCTTTTCGTCTTCTAGGAAGGGAGAGAAATGATTGAACACAAGTATTAATCTTTAATCAGTAAATATTTTAAGTGTTTGTTTGAGCATTGTGAAATATGCTTTCAGGAGAGGATAAAAGAGACTTTATATCGACTCTTATTAAGTCCTAAACCAGCAGGCATCCCCCTATGAAATACACACACTGACATTGATCGTGTCTGGTTTGCTGCATGTATCAGTATGTAAATTTGGCTCTGAAAATACTGAATGACTGCGTGTGTGTGTTTGTATTGACCTCGCTCTCACAGAGCTCATTCAGATCTCATCTCTTCATCTCACTTTCATTCGTCAGTCGTTTCGCTTCATCGCTACATCTACATAGATGACATTTAGAAGCGGGGATCACAGCGCCCCGTTTCCGACCTCACCCCCACACGGGGTCAGAGGTCATGGGGAGAGGGGGTGATAATGGCCCATTTAGTGTTTTGAAGAATAAATCAAGTCAAATTAATCCCTCTATATTTGAAACTAAAATTATTTCAGCCAATTTAAATGTAGGACTTTCAAATTCAATCTCTTTTTCTTTCAGATGCCCAATCAGTTTGAGCATTCTGTAGTTCTCAACCAGCTGAGATATTCTGGGATGTTGGAGACCGTTAAAATCAGACGTTCCGGTTTTCCGGTTCGTAGAACTTTCAAGGATTTCTGCTCCAGGTTGGTCCACATTTTACCCCAAACATTATAAACTCATATGTTGCTTCTTGACCATTTCAAAGTATCGTATGGATAATGGCAGGTCATCTTTTTTAGTGACTTGATTCATTTTTTAATTTGTAACGATCAAACGCTTTGTTTGTTAGGTATTATGTGTTGATGAGGGGCGTGGCTTTGTCAGATGACCTCAGGGGGCGGTGCCAGCTCTTGCTGCAGCTCTATGACAACAGCGGGGTTGAATGGCAGCTGGGAAAAACCAAAGTGAGACTAAGTTTCAAAACTATACTGTTATTTAAGATTTCTTTTCTTAATGCTACATAAATAAGGGACACTCCACTTTTTAAAAAAATTTGCAGTTTCCAGCTCCCCTAAAGTTAAACATTTGATTCTTACCGTTTTGGAATCCATTCAGCTGATCTCCGTGTCTGGTGCTACCACTTTTAGCATAGCTTAGCATAATCCATTGAATCTGATTAGACCATTAGCATCGCACTTAAAAATAAGAAATAAGAGTTTCAATATTTTTCCTATTTAAAACTTGACTCTTCTGTAGTTACATTGTGCACTAAGATCGACAGAAAATTAAAAGCTAAGATTTTCTAGGCAGATATGGCTAGGAACTATACTCTATAGTTTTAAATGGGAAAAATATCGAAACTCTTTGGTTATTTTTTAGCACGATGCTAATGGTCTAATCAGATTCAATGGATTGTGCTAAGCTATGCTAAAAGTGGTAGCGCCAGACCATCAGCTGAATGGATTCCAAAACGGTAAAAATCAAATGTTTAACTCTAGGGGAGCTGGAAAATTAGCATATTTTATAAAAGTGGAGTGTCCCCTTTAAGTACATAGAGTACATATGTAGTGCACAAACCGATCAGAGGCCCCATTGACTTCAGTAGTAGGAAAAAATAATCTGATCGGTTTAGTTACAAACATTCCTCAAAATATCTTGCTTTGTGTTCATCAGAACAAATACAGGTTTGTAACAACATGAGAGTGAGTAAATGATGACAAAATTTTCAGTTTTGGGTGAACTATGTCTTTAAAAGATATACTTTAATAATTACTAGCTGGTTTTATTCAATCGATTAGTTGTGATTGATGGTTCTGGTGTGAGTGATGGCTTTTGATTTGTTTGTTTTTATAGGCGTTTTTAAAAGAAAGTTTGGAGCTTCGGTTGGAGAAGCAGAGAGAAAAAGAAGTGCTCAAAGCGGCATCTATTATCCAAGCTCACATACTGGGCTACAGAGCACGGTAAACATGCACATACATCACACGCCTGTTACTACAAACACACACACAAACACTTACTCAATCTCTTTGCCTTCTGGTGGCTTTAGGACACAGTACAGGCGTCTACTGCAGTGCATTGTGGTCGTTCAGAAAAACTACCGTGCACTGTATTGGCGCCGGCGTTTCCTTATGATGCGATGGGCCACCATCACCCTACAGAAGAGGCTCAGAGGTCAAAGGGCACGGCGACTTTACGCACTCCTCCTGGAGGAGAAGAGGAGGAGAGAAGAAGAAGAACAGAAGAGACGAAAAGCAGAACAGGAGGCACTAGAGAGGTGGGTTGGCATTTTATTTTATTTTTTGTAAAATGCATGTTGCATGTTTTATTCAGTCCTTCTAGAAAAACGCAGAGTTTTTGGTGATTGTTGCGGGCAAAAATCCTTGATCTTGCGGCACGTTTTCTTAAAAAATGCGATGGAATATGTGGGATATTTATGCAATTTTATTCAAAGAAATTGTGTGAACTTGCAAAAATTGCGGGAACTTGCAAAAACTGTTTGCAGCTTTTTTGTAAAATGCATGTTGCATGTTTTATTCAGTCCTACTAGAAAAAAACAAGTTTTTGTGATTGTTGCTGACAAAAATCCTTGAACTTGCGACAACTTTTCTTAAAAAATGCGATGGAATATGCAGTATATTTATGCAATTTTATGCAATGAATTTGGGGGTACTTGCAAAAACTGCAGGAACTTGCAAAAACTGTTTGCAGCTTTTTCAGCTTTTCATTGATGTTCACGTTGCGTAATTACATCACTTCATAACGTTCTCATGGCTGTGGCTCATATGTGACTTTTTGCTGCAAAAATGCGGGGATTATGAAATCATGCAAGCCCCGCATATTTTGCGTGCAGTAATCTGCAATTTATACGACGAAAGTGCAGTGTATTTAAAATATGTGGCAGCCACATAAATATGCAGACATTGGCTGATTATGCATTAAATCATGCGATCGCATAATCGCGTTTTTCTGGAGGGACTAATTATTGCATGGAGCTAGCAACACCATAATCATGGTAAAAGCTCATGTTAAAGTTGATAAAAGTTGTTAAAATACCTTTTACCTTTTTAGTAGAATCTTTGTGTGTTTATTTTGAGGTGAAGTTTCTAATGTTCTTGTGATGTTGTCTGTTTTACAGAGAGAGACAGCGGTTGGAGCTGGAGATCCAAGCACGAGTTAGTAAAATTTTGTTTTTAAAACAGCCAAACACCAAATTATACAGCAGAGGGTCCGGGGCCATGAAATAAATGGATAAAATTATTTAAAATGACAAAATTCACATTAAAATAAACTAAAACAAAGTTATTTCTTTTTTTATACAAGTATAAATATTTCTAGTAAGTAAGAAAATTGAAGTTATAAATTGTGAGTAAGGGGGCCTTTAATATTGATGTGGACAATGTGGGGCCTTAAAGTCACAGAGAACTGGAAGTCACAATCGATTTCCGTATGAGGAAAGTAGGGGGTGCGGCTTGTGTTTTCCACTACGAATTGATTGGACATAGAAAAGTATGCATTTCATTTAGAAATGGAACTCGCAGCAGACTGACAGTTGGGGGGCAGAGTTAACGGATGCTCCGCCCAAGCTGTCTAACTGACGTCATCAGAGAAGGATCAGAAAGTACATTTTTAGATTTAATTCAAATTTATGAGGGCACGTGCATTTATAAAAAACAATGACCCACATGTATAAATTGTTTATAATGAACACAGATATTCCGTTAAAAAATAAAAATTGTCAGTTTTGATTTCATGGTGGGAAAAAAGTTGGGATCCACAGGTTTATATGTCTAATGACATCACATATAAATGACATTGACTGTTCCAGGAGTCTGCCTAATCAAATTATATTTAAGTTGCATGTTGGGTGTAACAGCGTCTTTTTTGCCCTCTTGTAGGAAGAGGAGGCACGAAGATTAGAGGAGGAGATTCGCATAAAGAGTTTATCTCGCGATCCAATACCACCAGACGTTATCCCACCAGAAGACGTCCCATCTGAGTGTGGCCCTATAGCAGAGAATTCATTGGTGGAGGAGGTGCTTGACGCTGTGTTTGAGAACGAGACGAACCAGGCAACCCAGGTGGAGGAGATCTTACGTCTAGAACGTGAAATAGAAGGTCTCCGGCGACAAAAAGAGGCTCAGGAGCAGAGCCTGACTGCGCAGTCGCTGCAGCGTCTGCAGTGGCTGCGCGATCAGGAGCTGCGCAGACTGGAGGAAGAAGCTTGCAAGGCCGCGCAGCAGTTCCTCACCTCGCTGAACTTTGACGAGATCGATGAGTGTGTCCGCAACATAGAGAGCTCGCTGGTGGGGCCGGGCGGCTCACCACAGGGAGGAAGCAGAGGTGAGGAAGAGGAAGAGGTGGACGAAGGGCTTGGCGTGGAGGAGGATGGATTTAAAGACTCTCCGAACCCCAGCGAGCACGGTCACTCGGATGGCCAGCGCACTAGCGGTATCCGCACCAGCGACGATTCATCAGAGGAGGATCCTTACGCCAACGATCGCATGCCCCCACCTCCTCCCCCGCTCAACATAGCCTTTTACGGTCCACCTTCTAGTGGCTCCGGCTATTCTCACATGGTGCAGGAAGAGGAGGCGGAGCTAATCCCACCTGATGAAGACTCTGATTATGATGCAGATGATTATGATGGTGAAGGTGGGCTTATCATGCGACCTCCCAGCCTTCCTCCCCACAACGACCCCTGGTCACGTGACCAACGCGGCTCCTTTGCAACCAGCACCAGTGTTAGTTCAGGGGCGTATCGCTTTAGCTCAGAAGGGCAACAATCTTCAGTGAGTTTCAAACACTTTAAAAAAATTTAAAACACACACATACTTATGCATTTGTTGTAATTGTTGACTTTGTGTCCTGATCTCTTTTAGTTTGAAGACAGTGAAGATGATTTCGATCGGTTTGACACCGATGATGAATCTTACCGGCGTGATTCTGTCTATAGCTGTGTTACTCTCCCCTACTTCCACAGTTTCCTTTATATTAAAGGTAAAAAACCCTTCAACTAATTTCTCAGTGCTTTTTTGATTTATTTGTTATTAATTTGTGCCGTTTATTTGGGCAACCATCACTATTAACTCTTTCCAGAGTTATTTAATCAATTAAGAGAAAACGCTTCCATGCCAATGAAGAGTTTTTACGACAATGCATATTTCCGCTGTTATTCACTAGATGGCGCTCTTACCCAACTTATAAAACACTGAAGCATCCACTGATCCAAAAACAGTAAAAACTCTGTGTATGTTTTGATCATCGTTCTGCCCCTGATTTCTAACAAAAGTTTTTTTTACAAAAATGCAATTATCTCAGCTTTTTGCTCAAAATTTAGCCATATTTGAGAGGTGATAAAAGAGAACACATTTTTTTTGTTGTTGTTTTATATATTGTATTTTTACATTTTTAAAGAAAAGAAATCTGGAAGGCATTCAACTTGTGAAAGTCATAAAAATGCTGGCGCGCAACTAAAAAAAACCCCGCTGACTGTAAAAAGAGTTAATATTGCTCATTTAAACATAAAATATGCATAATTTTCATAACTACCAGTGATGCACGGGTCAATGTATAAACAACCCACACCCGACTGACGTTTTCAACTAACCCGCCTGCAACTCAGACCGCACAAATATATATATACATATATTTCACCCGACCCGCTTCCTGGCCCGCTTTTTTTTAAGTAGTAATTGTTTAAAATAGTTAATTGGCATCTTTATTTCAAGCGACCCAACCGACCGCTACCCGATTATCATTAAAAATATTTTTGTATGACTCGTAACCAGTGTTGGGGAAAGTTACTTTTAAAAGTAATGCGTTACAATATTATGTTACTTCCAAAAAAAGTAACTAATTGCATTATTTAGTTACTTTTCATGGCAAGTAATGCTTACATTACTTTTTAGTTACTTTTGCATTACTCTTTCAGGCCTTGCATGTGTTTTTATAGTTCTGCATTCAGAATTTGAATGGTTCATTACAAAAATGTCAGAAAAAAAGTTTCTGACTCAAACTGTTCCCACACAGGCGTGCACGCATAGAGTGCAATATTCTATGTGACTACATTCAGTTTAATTTAGTACATAATTTTTTTAATCAAATGAATTAAAATGAAAAGTAACTTCCATTACTTTTTTAAAAAAGTAACTCAAATATTAATGTGTACATATAAAAAGTAATGCGTAATATTATTACGTAATGCACATTACTTGTAATGCATAACCCCCAACATTTCTCGTGACCGCAGGCACCCACTCATTTTGGATTAACCCGCGCATCACTGATAACTACGTTTGGACATAGAAAATGACACTTCACGGGCAGCAGATTAAAAAATTTTAGCATGAAGTGAAAGACATTTTTCAGAATACTTTGTACATGTTGCTTCAAAGTCACTTGTACATTAAAGGTGGCCTGTTGAACTCCTGGAAACGTCGCTGGTGTGTGTTAAAGGATGAAACCTTTCTGTGGTTCCGGAGCAGACAGGAGGCTCTCAAACAGGGCTGGTTGATGAAGAAGGGCGGGGGCTCATCCACTCTCTCACGACGCAACTGGAGACGCCGCTGGTTCGTCCTGCGACAGAGCAAACTCATTTACTATGAGAATGACACAGAGGAGAGGATGAAAGGCATGCTGGACATGCACGAAGCCAAGTAAGATCTTTGCAAGTGATAAAACTCTCGCTTAAAGGCGGGATGCATGATCTCTGAAAGTCAATGTTGACATTTGAAATCACCTAAACAAACACGCACCTACCCCAATAGAATCCCAGGCAACAATGTCTGTTAGTAAACACGCCCTTTACTGTTGATTGGCTGCAAGTGTGTTTTGGTAGTCGGCTCCATAGATATGTATATAAAGGCTAGATGGCTCAAGGCGGAGTCCCTAACGGCATCACCTGGCGGCCATCTTGCGACGGGGCGCTGGCTCACTCGTGGCGTTGAGTTTAATGGTGCAGGTGCTTTTAAATGACCATAACTTGCTCAATTTTCTACCGATTTTCAAACGGTTTGGGTTTTTACAAACGTTATTAACGTGGCTATAATTCTGGATGCTTTAACATGTTTCATGAATTTATTTTTTATTTTTAGTATAGGTATGCAGTGTCATAGGTACATCTTTGACGTTTATAACAAACCAAACCGTTTGAAAATCGGTAAAAAATTAAGCAAGTTATGGTCATTTAAAAATACCTGCATCATTAAAACTCAATGCTACGAGTGAGCGAGCGCCCTGTCGTAAGATGGCCGCCAAAATGCGGACGTTGCACTCAATTGGCCAGCAGCGCGGACGAGCCATCTAGCCTTTATATACATATCTATGGTCGGCTCGACTCTCTTTTCCAAAGTGTTTTTCAAAAATCATGCACCCCGCCTTTAACTCCTTATTCTATTTCGTTTATTAATCTATCACATTGTGTTTTTATGTTTGTCTCTCTTTCTTTCTCTCTCGTTGTGGTTCTAGAGAGATTATTGATGTAACAGGGAAAGAAAACGGGCTAGACATCGTAATGCCGTCGAGAACATACCACCTCATCGCAGAAACAGCAGAGGATGCCAGGTGAGTGTTTCATTGCACATTTGACGCTTAGTACTGATGGATAAAATTGCTAAATGGATCCGTCTCTGTTTGATGTGCAGTCATTGGTTCAGCGTGTTGAGTCAGGTGCACACGTCTACAGAACAGGAAATACGAGAGATGCACGACGAACAAGCGAATCCTCAAAACGCTGTCGTAAGTTACATATGCACATCTGTACATACGCAGACTTACAGTAAGAGCTTGATGCGTAAAATGATGATGCAAACTGTGTGTTTCTCTTAGGGCACGTTGGACGTGGGGATGATTGACTCTGTGTGTGCATCTGATAACCCAGAAAGGTAAGGGACCTTTGGGCACAAGCATATAAAGAGGACATTGTTATTGTTATGATGGTACATCTGATCCAATGAGATGCATGTATTATACTTTGTATGTTCAGATCTTCAGTTAACATAATATTGATTCTGCAATTGCTGTACAAAATACAAAATGTTTTCTGACGTTTTCTCGTCTCTCCAGGCCAAACTCATTTGTGATAATCACAGCACATCGGGTGTTACAGTGCATGGCTGAATCAGCGGAGGAAATGCATCACTGGATCACGCTCCTCCAGCGCACCAAAGGAGACACACGTGTACAGGGTCAAGAGTTCATTGTCAGGGGTAAGAGGTCAAAAGCTACGCTCAGATTTCATTAGTTTAGCTTATTTGTCTTACCTGGATTGGTAACAAAGCTAAGCAGGTAGAAACAGACAAATAAGATATAAAATAAATACAGAAAGAAAGACATAAATAAACATGCAAACATCCCGATATCTCTTAAATGCAACCTCCATTGATGTCATTTCTGGGGCCCATTGCAACAGCTGGACGTAAACAAGTTGGGTGTAAGCGCTACGTCTGGCTTTGTGAAAAATATCTACACTTGTTGCACCATCTGAAACTACAACAAGGCGCAGCTACGCTTAACATAGATTTGTGTATGCGTTTAACGGCAGTGATAGTTGAGACATAATTTGTGCAACAAGCCCGTGGTGATCCAATTCACACTCGTTGTGTGAATCTGAAATGGAGTTAAACTGGATTAGTAGAACACAATTTGTATTTAAACACAATTTTCATTTTCGAGTGAACTGTTCCGTTAAAGGAATAGTCTACTCATTTTCAATAACAAAATATGTTATTACCCTAACTAAGAATTGCTGACACATCCCTCCACCATCCGTGCGCGCGCACGCAAGCGCTGGAGCGCGCCGCGACGCCTCGACAGCATTTAGCTTAGCCCCATTCATTCAATGGTACCATTTAGAGATAAAGTTAGAAGTGACCAAACACATCAACCTTTTTCCTATTTAAGACGAGTAGTTATACGAGCAAGTTTGGTGGTGCAAAATAAAACGTAGCGCTTTTCTAAGCGGATTTAAAAGAGGAACTATAATTTACGGCGTAATAGCACTTTTGGGGGTACTTTGACTCGGCGCGGTAACACCCTCCCTCTCCCATTATGAGAGGGAGAAGGGGAGCGGACTTTTCAGGCGAGTCGAAGTACTCCATAAAATATAGTTCCTCTTTTGAATCCGCTTGGAAAGGCGCTACGTTTTGTTTTGTGCCACCAAACTTGCTCGTGTGACTGCTCGTCTTGGATGGGAAGAACGTTGATGTGTTTGGTCGCTTCTGGCTTTGTCTCTGATTGGTACCATTGAGTGAATGGGGCTAAGCTAAATGCTATCGAAGTGTCGCAGCGCGCTCCAGCGCTTACGTGCACGCACACAGATGATAGAGGGATGTATCAACAATTCTTAGTTAAAGTTATAACATATTTTAATATTGAAAATCAGTAGACTATTCCTTTAACATACTTTCTTAAATGCGTTTTTAAAGGTCCAGTGTGTAGATTTTTAGCGGCATCTAGCGGTAAGATTGTGAACTGCAATGGCTCAGTCCACAGCTCACCCCTCCCTTTTGAAACGCATAGTAAAGCTAGACATAGGACAAACATGTCGTCGTCTAAGAAAACGTAATGACAAAACGCGTTCTGTAGAGCAGTTTGTCCGTTTAGGGCTACTGTAGAAACATGATGCCGACTTCCATGTAAGGTGACCTGTGGTGTATGTAGATAAAAACGGCTAATTCTAAGCTAATAAAAACAATACAGTTCATTATGTAAGGTCTGTATACAGCACTGATAATATAGTTGTGTATATTAAATTACTTTTCTCTCAAAACATCCTTCTAAAAGTTACACAATGCACCTTGAAGTATGCGATTGTCTCATTCGCTTCTTCTGGATTTCAGGTTGGCTATATAAAGAGATTCGCGGCAGCAGTCGTGGGAATCTTAAACTGAAGAAGCGTTGGTTTGTGCTGACTCATAATTCTGTGGATTATTATAAAAGCTCGGAGAGAAACGCCCTGAAATTGGGCTCTCTGGTGCTTAATAGCCTCTGTTCTGTGATCGTCCCTGACGAGAGCGTCTTCAAAGAGACCGGTTAGCACACAACCCACAAACACACACATGCATGATTCAAACTATACCAGTAAATTCACAAGCAACTTTCTCTTAAACTCTGTCTGGTGTTTGCTGTGTCCGTCTAGGCTACTGGAATGTGAGCGTCTTTGGCCGCAAACATTCATACAGGTTGTACTCGAAGCTGCAGACAGAGGCTAGTCGATGGGCCGGTGCTGTACAGACCGTCATCGACAGCAAACCACTCATTGATACACACACACAGCAACTTGTACTGGACATCAAGGTAATTCTCACATATGTATATACACACTAATGGTCAAAAATGTAGGGTCACTCATCCTTTATATGTTGATGTAATTATGTGACTTTTATTGTGACTAAAAGATATTTTGGCATGATAATATTAATAATAATATTTTTGGCATCAATTAGAATTTGTAGAAATAACCTTAAGAAACTTCTTAAAGGGATAGTTCACAAAAAAAATGAAAATTCTGTCAATATTTACTCACCCTTATGTTGTTACAGACCTGTAAAAATGTATTTGCTCATGTGAACGTAAAGGAAGATATTTGTAATGAAACACATTTGACTTCCATAGTAGGAAAAACTAAGTCAGTGGTGCTCAGAAACTGTTTGGTTACAACATTGCTCAAAATATCTTCTTGTGTTCAGCAAAACACACAAAAAATGTACTGTATACAGGTTTATAACAACATGAGGGTGAGTAAATGGTGACAGAATTTACATTTTGGGTGAACTATCTCTTTAAGATCTCATCCTTAAGTTCACATATTTGGCTGCTTTTTCGTCATAATTTGGTCCATTACATATATCAATTTATTTTTGCTTTGTAATGAAAGAAATATGTTGGCACAGTATTCTCTATATATCTATTTTCAGACATATGCTTTAGATCTGTGACCCTAAACTTGAAACTTCATTGTATCTGCTTGTTAAAGGATTAGTACATTTTCTAAAAAAAAATCCAGATAATTTACTCACCACCATGTCATCCAAAATGTTAATGTCTTTCTTTGTTTAGTTAAGAAGAAATTACGTTTTTTGAGGAAAACATTCCAGGATTTTTCTCATTTTAATGGACTTTAATGGACCCCAACACTTAACATTTTTTATGCAGTTTAAATTGCAGAATCAAAGGACTCTAAATGATCTCAAATGAGGGATAATGGTCTTATCTAGCGAAACGATTGTCATGTTTGACAAGAATAATAAAAAATCTGCACTTTTAAACCCCAACCTCTCGTCTTCCTCGGGCTGTGTGACAAGCCAGCGCGACCTCACGTAATTGCGTAGTGACATAGAAAGGTCACGTGTTACATATATGAAACTCACATTAATTATTATCATTCGACATACAACAACGTCTGAACGGTCCTCTTTCTCCACACTTGTAAACACTGGGGTGAAGTTTCGCATACTTCCTCCGTGACCTCTTGACGTGATGAAGTATTACGTGAGGTTGCGCTGGTGCATCACAGGACCGGAGGAAGACGAGAAGTTGTGGTTTAAAAGTGCATTTTTTTTCTTGCCGAAAATGACAATCATTTCACTAGATAAGACCCTTAAGCATCGTTTGAGATCGTTTAGAGTCCTTTGAAAACTGCAATTTTAAACTGCATTAAACCTGTTAAGTGTTGGGATCCATTAAAGTCCATTAAAATGAGAAAAATCCTGGAAAGTTTTCCTCAAAAATTGTAATTTCTTCTTAACTGAACAAAGAAAGACGTCAACATTTTGGATGACATGGTGGTGAGTAAATGATCTGGATTTTTTTAAGAAAATGGACTAATCCTTTAAATCATGCTGTAAGGAATACTGTTTCCAGGTCCAAGCCTCCACTCATTTCAATAGAGGATATTATATTAACAGTCGTTTATGAGCACTAAAATTTAAGTGAAATATTTATGAACCTACGTTGTACAGACTCACAGAATCACAGACAGCAATAATATTAATATTTTGTAAAAAAAAATGTTTTTTTTTTTGGCGTAATGCCATTTGATATCGGTTGGACCTGGAAGTGCTGCGTGACGTCAGACTTAACAAGCGGATATATAAGGGCACCTATTATGGCCTTTTTACAAGATTTAACATAAGTCTCAGTTGTGCCCAAAATGTGTCTGTGATCATTTATTATAGCATGTCCAAAATACCCGTTTGGGTGGCAGCAAAAAATGTGCTGTTTAAATGTCTGTACCTTTAAATGCAAATGAGCTACTGCTCCTCACTTCCTTACAAACAGACAGTGAGCACTTTCAGTTAAAATAGATCTGATTATAATGAAGGACTGTACATGGGTGAGGCTTTATCAATGTGAATTCACATTAATAAGAGAATCAAAACGACATGTTTAATGAGACTGCTTTGGTTTAATGTGGATTAGAAAAACAAGGAGCGGGTGGATTTTTTTCATCGTAGAGTGGTTGTGTACACACACTGCCAACACACATTATGTCCAAACACCTGGATTTTGCGTAACAGGTGCCCTTTAAAATCTCTCTCTGTAATTGTGTGTGTGCTTCCAGGAGAACTGTTTGAATTCAGAGGTGGTAGAGCAAATCTATAAGAGGAACCCAATACTCCGTTACACACACCACCCTTTACATACAGCACTGCTACCCTTACCTTATGGAGACGCCCAGCACAGCTGTAAGTAACTTATATACATATACATACATACATAAATCTTACATAACATTTTGTAACACACACCATACACAAGCACTCTGCCACAACCAAGCCTTCATATTCACCGTTTTCGTTTGTGTTTTAAAGCCGATAAAGGGAGAAGCTATGGCACCTTGCAGGCCGAGGCCCTGAAGCTCTTCGGTGTTCTTCATCAGCTGGAAAACGAGGCCAATCCCATTCCTCACATCCAAAATCTTCTCCAGACTGTTCATGACCTGCGACCCCTCAGAGATGAACTCTTCTGTCAGCTCATCAAACAGACGTCACATCCTCCCAAACCTGCTGGAACCGCCCACATCAGTGGCTGGCGAATCATAGCATGCATGTGCTGCACATTTAGCCCCGCCTCCAGAAGCATACTTAAATACCTGAAATTTCATCTGAAGAGGTGAGTAAAGCTACATTCATACGTCAGCGTTAATGCTTTAATGTCGTCATAGTGACGACAACAACCAATCACAGTGGACCGCAACATATGCTCCTCTGTTCTCTAGTCTTGCATAAACATAATTCACTAGTAGGTTATTTGCATAAGGCCATCTGATTGGCCTGTGTGTGCGCTTAAAAAGTTGAGAAATTTTTGACTTCTGCCTTGAGCAACGGCATTGACGCAATTCACAATTCAACTATTTAAAGTAAATGAGAAGCATTAACGCTGACACCCCATGTACCATAAGTGTCTGTATGCATGACCTTTTAAAGTATTTAGTAAGGTCAACATAAAAATCTAAATAAGATAAGCTAGAGAAACTGAAATAAAGAGAGAGATGAAATATTTAGTGTATACTACACAGTATATACCCTTCATCGCCTACAGTACTACCTTTTAAATAGTGGAAACACTACATGCCCTACCTTTTGGTCACATGACCACATTGCATTGTGGGATATGGTGTCCTACACATGAGCTTTGCACATTTTGACCAATGAGAGGATGAATCACTTGTAGTATTGAGAGATGACCATTGATTTTTCTCTTCAGGACACGAGAGCTTTACCCGGGCACAGAGATGGACCGCTACGCACTGTATTCCCAAGATGCTTTAAGACACGTGCGAGGACGAGAGTATGTCCCTTCACAGGAGGAGCTGAGGGCCATTCTCAGCAGACAGGAAATGACATCGACTGTGTACTGCCATGGTGGAGGGTCCTGCAAAATCACCATTAACTCACACACAACTGCAGGCGAGGTACAAACATGTAAACACCAACAACATGCATCTAAATGTGTGCTTCAGACCAAGGTTAATGTTTGTGTATCCGTCGTTTTTCAGGTCGTGGAGAAGCTGCTGAAAGGTCTCTCCATGGAGGACTGTAAGAACATGTTTGCTCTGTTTGAACATAATGACACCATAGACAGAGCCATAGAAAGCAAGACTGTGGTGGCCGACGTCCTTGCCAAGTTTGAGAAGTGAGTCTCACATAAAGTAACTACACAAAAAACGGTAACACTTTACTTGAAGGGGTGTGCATAAGACTGACATGACACCTTCATAATCATGACGTGACACCTGTAATAACCATAAAGGAGCTTTTATGCACATTTATGACAACTGTCATTAAGTTTCATTTGTTCAGTTATGTAATTTTTTTATGTCTTTGTTAGGACAACTTGACATAAACCAATACATCATAACTTGTCATAAACATGACATAGCAGAATAATGATCAAACTTAAGAAACTACCTTGCTTTATAGATTAACATTACATTAAACTGACATTTAAATGTCAATAAGTGTTAATACAAGTGTCAAATAGTTTTATAACAGCATCATGAATATTTTTCTTGACCTCAACTACAGTGGTACAAATTGAACTTGTCATTAAAATATCAATAAGTGTTAATACTCTGTCAAATAATTTTAAATACCTTAACAAAATGCAAAAAAAACCCATTTAATTAATTAACTCATTCCCCGCCATTGACGAGTTATCTCGTCAATTATGAGTTAATATTTAACTAATAATTATGCGTTTCTGGACGAATTTCAAAGTGAAAGTGTAATACCGCTTTTATCCACTGAAAACCGAATTTATCAAAAACGGAAGTTAAAAAGAAGTAATGATTTATTTTAACTGCCTTTATGTTTGATAGTCATTCTGAGTCTGATATCTAACATAAATTCCTTTACAAAAAGCAATTTTTTAAGCTTTTTCCTCAAAATGTTGTATTTTTGAAGAGAAATATCCATATTTCAGTGGTTAAATTAAGTGGAAAAAGTAAATATATAATGAAACGTTTTTTCAAAGGGTGTGTTCTTTAATTTGATATAATTTGTATGTTTATATATTTATAGAAGATAATTTTTCCTGCAAGGAATTTTGTGAAACTTTTGTTAAAATCACAAAAATGCAGGTGGGCAACTTTTCTCAAAAAGGCTGGCGGTGAATGAGTTAATTTAATGTAATGAACTGTTTTTGTAGCGATATGGATCCAACGCTGCATGGCTTAACCCATTATTGTACTGTTATCATTAAATTTTAGGTGAATAATTTTCCAAATGCAATAAAATATAATTTTATCAATTATTATTATTATTATTATTATTATTATTATTATTAATATTATTATTATTATTATTGGATTTTTTATTTTATTTCTTAAACACCTGGAGGGAACCTAAAAAAATATATTATGAACTAAAGAATATTCATGACACTGTTATAAAACTATATGACAGAGTATTAACACTTAATTACATTTTAATGACAAATGATATTTGTATCACTGTAGTTGAGGTCAAGAAAAATATTCATGATGCTGTTTTAAAACTATATTACAGAGTATTAACACTTAATGACAATATGTATCACTGGTAAAAAGTGGTCAGTTATGATGTATTGATTAATGTCAAGTTGTCCTAACAAAGACATCTCAAACAGTTTCATCCTTGCATTAAAAATGACACAACTAAACGAATAACACTTAATGACAGTTGCCATAAATGTGCACAAAATCTCCCTCATGTCCATGGCACGTGTCATGTCAATCTTATGAACACCCCTCCAAGTATAGTGCTACCAAAAATACTTTTTTATAGGGTTCATTTTGCAATAATATTCGGCAGCGACTGACCAATAAGCATTCAGTTGCACTGTGTATTAACCCTACATAGTCTATAACCTGTTTGGTTTCCTCTTTCTTTCAGGTTGACAAATAAAGGAGAGGAAGGAGAGGGTTGGAAGTTTTATTTTAAACTTTTCTGCTTCTCTGAACCCGAAAGTGTTCCTACAGATAGTGTGGAGTTTGCCTTCATGTTTGAGCAGGTATGAATAAAAGTATTTTCTTAAATCTATGTCTTGTTTTCCACTGCAAATATTTAAGGACCATGCATAAATAAGATATGTTCGAACTAAAAATATTTAAGATTAGATCATCTTTTTAAGATTTGAAAGCTAAGATATTACCCCTAAATATCTTTATAGCTATCCAGAGTTTGATATCTGTACACATTTAATCTCTCCTCGTCTCTTTAAGGCTCATGAAGCTGTCATAAAAGGTCAATATCCTGCTCCAGAAGAGACGCTGCAGTTCCTGGCCGCTCTCCGTTTGCAGTATCTATTAGGAGATTACACAACCCAGAATGCCTTGCCTGAGTTGGAGCAGGTGTTCCCCATGGCCCGTCTGCGCGCTCGAGTACAGCAGTCCGCCCGTAGCTTCGCATCCGGAAACGGCAGCGCTAGCACACCATCCACGGAAAGAAAGAGGAGTAGTTTCCTGGAAGGCACGCTGAGGCGGAGCTTCCGAGGGTCACTGGGGCGACAGCGCCAAGTGGAGGGGCCTGCAGCCATAGAGGCGTGGCTACAAGATGAAAAGGCGGGGTTAACAAGTTGTTTGGTGGAGAAATGGCGCAAACTGCAGGGTATGGAACAGGAGCAAGCCATGACGAAATATATGGGTCTTATCAAGGAATGGCAGGGGTATGGCTCCACCCTCTTTAACGCCGAGGTGAGGATAAACATAGACATAAACACAAACACGCTTTATCAGTCAAAAGCTGAATGATAAATTAAATGGTTTTCTTTTTATTCAGTGTGCAGATGGTGCGTATCCAGGAGAGCTCTGGTTAGGCGTGAGCCGTAAGGGCGTGTGCGTGTACAAGCGCGGAGAGGCGTGGCCTCTGGAGCTGTTTTCTTACGAGGCTATCCTGTCCTTTGGTGCACCGCAGCCTAACATCTACAAAATCAGTGTGGAGGGGCGCGAGCTGCTCTTTAACACCAACATGGTACGCTCATTAAAAGTTGAAAGGAAAAGCACCATTTGTAAATGTCCTTTATTTCAACGCATCATTATAAAAGCTTAAATAATCATGTTTCTCTTGTTCTTATCTGTTTGTTTTTGTGTGTAGGTAATGGACATCGCAAAGCTCATGAAGGCTTACATCAGTCTAATAGTGAAGAAACGTTTCAGCACTTGTCAGTCCATCAGCAGCCACGGCAGCAACTGGTGATCCCTGACCTTTAACCTCACCAGTCACCACCAGTATATTTTTTACACACATGCAAACACCGTATGTACATGTGCCTTTATACATACATAAGCTAACAGGACAGATGTAATTACAAAATGCATGATCCATTTATGCAAAAGAATCACATACTGTATAAACCAAAGACAATATCAAAACCGTATCATGTCCCATTGCGTACAGCCTGAGCCCCGTATGTTGCCTTAATATTCCTGATTTGTTTAGAGTCCAGTCACATTTCTTTGGAATTCTGCGGGCAGAAATTCCAGTAATAAATAACCAGTGCCTTAAAAAAAAATCTTTACATCCTATAAGTGCCCTATAAAAGTCTATGTGACAGTGATTATGTGCAATGTTTATATTAGTTGTTATATATTTCTGTATTTCTGGAGCTGTATATTTTATAGACCTTTCTGTGTACTTTGATAACGCTATTGGAATTATGCTTTTTCTGGTCCTATTATTTTTGTACTTTGAGCGTATAAAAAACGAAAACAACAGGAATATCTTTCCCATTTTGTATCTTTACTGTGTATTAGTTTTTAGGCAATAAATGTAACAAAATTCAAAAGGCTTTTACATTCATTAAAATGTACATCCAGAACTGCTCCAATATAAAAGCATCTCTGTTTAACATCTCAGGGCCATGTGAATGAACTATTTTTTTTTTTTTTTTTTTTTGGGCGATGCTAATTGGCTAGCACCAAATAATGTATGCTGGTCAAGTATTCCAGCATCTTGTGAATCCAAATTACAAATCGTAATGATGATTGTTGGGAGTGGACGTTGTTGGGTGGTTTATGGGTTATCCAAGCATAAAACCTGCTTTTAATAATAGACCCAGTATGAATAAGCCTTCACATGCATTGATTTTGGGAAAAGATTTACACATTAGAAATGGAGCTGTGCTTACTACATTCCTGTCACTCATTGATAGCATTCAAATTAACCAAACGTTTTCATAAATGAACATGCAAGGGCAGATGAACACACGTAAAATGGTGACAGATGTCATTTTTAGCAGCAGGAGTGATTCCTTATAAACTTGATCTTTCAGGATGTGCTTATAAATATTTATCTACTTTATTTTTTGCTCATAATACTTTTATTGTATATTTATATGCATTAAAGTAGCTTCCACCAGGCCCAGTGTTTGGCATGTTAAAGGGATACTCAGACCAAAAATCAAAACCACCCCCTGATTCACCCACCCTCAGGCAAGCCAAGACACACATGTCCATCATCCTTCAGACGAACACATTTGGAGTTTTTTAGTAAATGTCCTTGCTTTTCCAAGCCCTACAACGGCAGGAAAACAGGGATCAGGGAACAACCTCCGACCAAAAACCCAAAAAAGTGCAGAAGTAAGGGTGCACTCGTATTATTCAAACCATGACTCAGAACGATTGTCCCCCTTCCCTACTTCCCCAGAAGCACGCACTCACACTGTATTTTTATCGATCTGAGCCGGGGCGCGCTTTCGTCATTATGCTGCGTTCAGACCAACCGCGGTGGAGGCGTCAAGCGCGAGTGATTTCAATGTTAAGTCAATGTGAAGACGCGTTGTCGCGCGTCTGGAGGTCTCGCAGCGCGAATAAGGCGTTTGGCGCGGCGCACTAGACCCAATTCCACCTCATTCGCGCGTCTAGTTCGCGCGAATGAATTTTGGCGGAAAAACGCGCTGCGTTAACCAATCAGGAGCTTGCTCTAGTAGTGACGTGATTACAGAAAGCCTCGCCCATGACACGAATTTCCGCGTGAATGTCTCAATGACTTGAATTTCACGCGCGGCTTTCACGCGCGAATGAAGCGAGTAAACTCAAAATGTTCAAGCGGCAAACTAGACGCGGTAGACGCAATTTAACGCCTCAAACACGGCTGGTTGTGAACCCACGGTTAGGATGCAATTGTTTTGAACAAAGCAGGAAGTAAAGCGCTCTTTTAACACTGGAACCCATCGTAATGTTAAGTCGTAATGTTTTTTATTCAGAGTTGTTTGGTGCGCAATGACACACAGCCCTCTCACATGTCTATCATATTGCTTAGTTGATCTGCACTGCAAAAAAATGACTTTCTTACTTAGTATTTTTGTCTTGTTTTCGGTAGAAATATCTAAAAATTCTTAAATCAAGATGTATTTTCTTGATGAGCAAAATGGCCTAAGAAAATTTGTCTAGTTTTTAGACAAAAAATATACAATTTAAGTAAATTTGTGCTTAAAACAAGCAAAAATATCTGCCAATGGGGTGAGAAAATTTTACTTGAATTAAGTGTTTAAGAAAAACGAAATCTTATTTCACAATTTTTTTTCTCACCCCATTGGCAGATAATTTTGCTTGTTTTAAGAAAAATTTCACTTAAATTGTATATTATTTGCCTTAAAACTAGAATTATTTTCTTAGGTCATTTTGCTCATCAATAAAAAGCATCTTAATTTAAGAATTTTTAGATATTTCTACTGAAAACAAGACAAAAATACTAAGTAAGAAAGTCATTTTTTGCAGTGTGTCGCATGTGCAGCGTAGACGTTCACGTAACCCTGCGCGAATCATAAGGTTTTAACGAAGGCAGATGAAGGTAAGTGGTCGCGCGATTGACGTCTCTCCTTTTGAAACACGCTCTGGCGTGATTGTGCTCACACTATAGCCTTTCGCGCCCCAGCCCAAGTGAACCGTGCTCCAGCCCACTCCTGCAAGTAACCAAACCACACCCGGGCGCGGTACAGAGCGATCACACTAGTCAAACGAACTAGGCTTTCAGGGTCAAACGCGCCCGAGCGCGGTTTTGTTTGGATAGTGTGAGTACACCCTAATCCACACGGCTCCAGTGGGTTAATAAAGGTCCTCTGCGAGAAATCGACTCAATCCTGCAAAAAATTATCCATATTTCAAACTTTATAAACTATAGTGACTATCCTTAGTAACGACGCCATCTTGGAGTTTTAGCTTAGGGAGCGTTTACTGCCATGGGTACGTCGTGAATCACGTGAGTCCAAGATGGCGTCGTTACCAGAAGCTAGTTGTTATAATTTAAAATATAGATATCTTTCCTACAACATCGCACCGATCACCCGCAGAAGACCTCCATTAACCCTGTGTGGATTACCTTTGTGAAGGATGGATGCACTTTTTTGGGCTTCAAAGTCAGAAGTTGTTCGCTGATCACTGTTTTCTACCGTTATAAGCTTGGAAAATCAAGGACATTTAAAGGTCATGTTCTTTCCCATTTTTTAAACCCTAGTTAGTGTGTAATGTTGCTATAATAGCATTAATAATACCTGTAAAATGATAAAGCTCAAAGTTGACTGCCAGGCGATATATTTTCTTTAACAGCGAACGGCCAGTTTGGACTACAGCCCTCTACTTCCTGCATTAATGACGTCACTAGAACAGTTTTTTACTAGACTCCGCCCACAGGAATACATCAGTCGCCAGCTAAGCTAACGGCAAGCTAAACTAATTGCTATCGAATCACAATTACACAACAAGCTACACAATCAGAACTCGTTACGTATTCCTGAAGGAGGGACTTCATAGAACAAGGAAGACATCAGACCGTTTTTAGGACAGTGAAAACAGCGCTATAGAGATTTTACACGTGAAACATGAACACACGTTATATTGTGCACTGTAAACACAATCAAAGCTTCAAAACCACAGAAAGAAAGGGACCTTTAATAATAAAAAATAAAATGTCCTCGTCTGAAAGACAGTGGACGCACGCATCTCAGATTGATGGAGGGTGAGCAAATCATGGGTTAATTTTGATATTTGGCTGTAGTATCGCTTTAAGGGCACAATGGCTCCTTCTTATTACGATTTTAGGATGTATAGCCTTTGCTTAACTATCACAGTTTTGTAAGCACTATCAGTTGACCATCAATGCTATTACTTATTGAATTTAAATAAGCCTAGACTAATAATCCAGTTTGTTTGTAATACACGCAACATGAGATGTCAGTGCTGGGATGCTAGAGAAATCTAGGGAATGCATAAGATCTATTTTGATGGTACAGAAAATGCTCGGTCTGTTTGAACTCAAGCACATGAACAGCAATAATGAAAAACCCAAACATTCATTTGTCAAACAACAAGAGCAGTATTATTTTGCAGATGCTACATGTACGTGTGTTTGTGCCGAGTGCTTCGTAGGCTGACGCAGAATTGTTGACAGAACTTCCTCCAGTATTCAATACAGCATAATACGACTCGGTATTCGACTCAGTTTGTGCATCTTCTAAAGTGCTTTTCAAGTAAGGCTCCTCCCAACACCGAGGCTCCTCCCATCTGCCAGCCACGCCCACCTCAGGGCAGTGCAAGGAGAGTGGATTGGTCCCTGAATGAGTTTCTTTGAGGTCAGACTGACGTGACCCTAACAACAAGCTCGCCTGAGCCTTGCTCCTGCGGGGAGGGGTCAGAGGTCACGTTCAGGCACATGGAGAAGATATGAAGGGGGCATCGAGGCGACGACTCCAGTCGGGTGGTGTGCGGGTGCGCGACTGTGTGCGTGTTCGTGAGAGGCAGCCACAGGTTGCGATGTGGGCCGTGCGCGTTGTCCAGGTCACGACTTTTATCGTAGTTCTGAACGTCCCAGAGAAGATTGACCGCTCGCCAACGCATCAGCACGTTGTAGACAGCACCACCTTCATGAACAATCAGACCTGCAACACACAAGCCAAGCATTTGTGTAAAGTTTTACATCAAATTAGGACCTTTTAAAGTTTTAACACGGGTATTTGTTTCTCACCGATGCATACTAGGTCCATGACGGCATACATGCCGTAGCAGATTTGAAACAAGATGTCACTGCGTTGCCATAACGCTTGCGGGCTCAGTGCTGACCACAGCAGCCATGACACGCTAGCCAACAAGAAGATGCCACCAAGAAACACTGCAATGACCTGAACCTTTTCCACCAGCGTCATAGTCACAGACTGCCACTGTTAAAACACACAAACATATAAATCTCATGTTTTCCCGCTCAATGCGAAGTTCCTTACAACATGTATGTAGCCCGTCATGTGTGTGCTTCGTAATTTCAATATATGTGTTATGCGCGTGGAGTGATCCTGTGTGCATCACGTGTCTTGTCAAAATAAGTGCCTGCTGCAGACGCGTCTAAAGGGTTTATGATAAGAGACGCTCGCGTTTGCCAGTTTAGTGTTAAGGGAGTGTCTTGCGTGTATTTTGAGCGTCTCTTTTATCATAAACGATTTTGACGCGTGTGCAGCAGGCACTTATTTTGACAAAACACGTGATGCACATGGTTCACATGACGCAACAAACACATAATTTGAAAACACGAGCAACACACATGACTCCCCAAACACATATTTTGAATTTAAGCCCCTCGGATGAGCAGTCACGAGCCGCCACTGGCTAAACATAATGTACAGTACAACAATGTTATAATTTAAAGGCGGAGTCCACAATGTTTGAAAGCCAATGTTGATATTTGAAATCACCCAAACAAACACGCCCCTACCCCAATAGAATCTGGACCTTCTGTTGATAGACCCGCCCCACACATACGCAACCCGGCAAGGATGTCAGTTAGTAGACACGCTCCTTACTGCTGATTGGCTATAAGTGTGTTTTGGTAGTCGGCCCGTCTCCTTTTCCAAAGCATTTTTCAAACATTGTGGACTCCGCCTTTAAAGGGTTGCTGTTTGCATTAAAAAATAATACCTGTCACAATTTGAATTAGATGTAATAACGAATGTAATACAAAAGATTAATAATAATATTCTGATACTGGTGGATGGATTTAGAGTGCATGTGTGTTCACCTGTTGTGGTGGTTTGATATGTATAGGCAGGATGTTGAATCTGTAATTGCAAAGTTCACAGCTCCAAGAACCCTTCTCACTGATCCACTTGAGCAGACAGTGCTGATGGGCGTGCCGAACGGTACCAGCACACCGACACGGGCTCAGCAGCTCCCCCTGCATCCAAAAACAACACACACAGCTTTGACTGACACAAAAACGTGCAGCTTTTTCATTGATGTCATTTCAATTGAAACAGAAAGACAGGGTGGGGCTTATAAAGTGTCTCCTCCCCCTTTAAAGCAGCCAGTAGCATTTGGTTTTCCTCAAAGTTTGGAATTTTTTATTGCATTTCCATACAGTCATGGATGACACCATATAAGTGAAATGATAGCAAATAAAAAGTATAAAGTTGGAAAGAAAGGCAACCCTTAAAGGTGGGGTGCATGATCTCTGAAAGACAATTTTGATATTTGAAATCACCTAAATAAACACGCCCCTACCCCAATAGAATCTGTTGATTGGCTACAAGTGTGTTTGGTAGTCACCTGACTCCCTTTTCCAAAGTGTTTTTCAAAAATCACACACCCCGCCTTTAAAGGGATAGTTCACCCAAAAATGATTCTGTCATCATTTCTCATCCTCATGCTGCTCCAAATCCTCATGACCTTTTTATTTAATAACACAAAAGAAGACATTTTGATAAATGATGGTAAGCTGATTTTAATCATTGACTTCCCTAGTAGGAAAACAAATATTATGGAAGTATTGTGATTAAATGATGCAGAAGATATTTTGATAAATGATGGCAAGCACACAGCTAATCCCACCCACTGAATTTAATCATATTTTCCTACTATGAAAGTCAACGGCTACAATGAGCTGTGTGCTTACCATCATTTATCAAAATATCTTCTTTTGTGTTCATCAGCAGAAAAAAATCATACAGGTTTAGAAGAACATGAGGATGAGGAAATGATGACAAAATTTTCATTTTTGGGTGAACTATCCCCTTAAAACAAGAGAAAAAATACAGAGGTAATGAAGCAATTTATGTAACACTTATCACAGTATTATACAGATTCACAAATTTGACACTTTTTTAATGTTAATCTTCTTAAGTGTTATAAATAAATACTTACGGTCATCACTGCCTGAAATCTTGTTTTTTATTAGAAAACATATAAACATCATTACAGAAAACAGACATCAAAGACAAAAACTACAGAAATGTTGAAGAAAAAAATAAATCACAACACACCAAAAACACACTCAAAGTATTTTACAATTTCAATAGATTTACATTTTTCACAACTTTTAAGAGACTAAAAGAGTAAGTTGGTTTGAGAAAACATGTAAAGCTGGAGATTTTAATAATTCGGGAATAAAACATTTGCCAAACAGGATGATGAAATGGACCAAATTGTAAAATATTTTATCATCCTTCTCAAAGTAACAAATAATTTCTTTCACATTCAACTAATTTTAGCTATCAAAACACAGCCTGGAATCTGATGAGGAGCTGACGTGCAGAATGACGTCATCAAAATTATTGATCGGTATTAGCAACAGACTGTCAGTTTTGAATGCTTATATATCTCTTTTAAATGCAAATGTTGTCAATGTTTTGGAGCACAGCAGTTTAATGATTTCCTGAAAACTAATATATTCACATTAAAAGCAAAAAAAAAACTTTTTTAAAAAACGGGGTATTTAAAGACAGACTGCTAACAAGCATGACTATGCGACTGTGTGATTATATTGTGGAAAACACTAACAAAAATTATGATTTATGAATTGTGGAAGAGATGCTGATGGGAAGTGAGAGACTTGAAGCGTTAACAAGAAGCAGACGTTCAAAACTCAGTCTGTCTTTTAATGATGAATAGAGGTCGAATGTGAATAATGACAGAGATTAAACTTTGTGTTAGTGAAAGGAAAATTATTGATCAGTGGATTCATGAATAATTTCAGAAACATTCTCATTTAGATCTATAATGAGTCGGAGAACACAGTGAAACACACACACACACACACACACACACATATACAAGCACACACACACAAGGCGTCTTGAGGAAGCACATTAGCTGCAGGAAGTGAAAACCATTAGAGATGAAACAAGCAGCAGGTATTATAATGGATATGACGTCTTACCAACACACACGCGCACGCACAGACTGCCCACATCAGTCTGTTTAAATCATTATGTTTGTAGGAATAATATAATATAACCTATTTTAAGATTTACACGTATATTCCCCTACAGCTCTAATATATTAATGAACTGATGTGACCACTCTCTTCTAAAAAAAAAATAACGATGGAGTGCATCTATGGATAAAAGCGTCAGTCAAATATATAAATGTAAATGCATTTTGTGTTCAGTTCTTCGCCGTGGTGCTGAAATTGTAGATGCATTTTTTTAATATATATATAAAATCGAGCTCATTCTGTCGCAAATAACGTGTTGAGGAGGGCCAATCACGTAGGACACGCTCGTGCGTGAAATCTGAGATGAAGTGCAATGGAATGGAGCACAGGACAACAACAGTTTAAGTATTTAACCTGTCACAGCCAAATACATTTACGCATTTGTCAGACGCTTTCATCCAAAGTGACTTCTATACATTATTTCATCACTATGCGTTCCCTGGGAATCGAACCAACAACCTTTGCGCTCCAAACGCAATTGTGTATGCAATTCAAGATTGAATCGACTTTACCTGCTCGGCTCCTTGAAAGCAGATCCGACACCCTGGTGTCGGAACGCAGCTCTCGTTGCTGCAGCTGGAGCCCACGGTCTCCGTTTTCCCTGCTCTATTCCCCGCATCCTGACCGGCCGCTCCGTGCACCTCTGCGCGCGCACCATCCTCGCTCTCGATCTCTGCGATCGGATCAACCGCTGCAGGTGTTTGAGCTCCGACGGCGCCCGACTGCGGGTCATCCTCGCCGTCACACCCCGGTACCGACCGGACCTGAAACTGCTCGGTAACAGTGACCGTGGCGCCTCCCGGTGGCTCATCCACCGTCTGCACGTGCGGCGGACCAGCCTCTGCGTGCACATCCATGAATGACGGCACAAATATCAGAATGAAATAGCAAAATCTGGATTTTCGGCTCTTGCTGATGTCCTACAGCCCTTAAACCCTCCGCTGAGACGCAGGTTGTGTCGTTTGGCCATAGATGTGCGCCTCAAACCGCGTGCGTTTTTGGACAGGCTGCTGAGGAAAACTGCAGATGTCCGGGCTGCGTCGCGTGTTGTGCTCGGTGTCTCGTTGGCTGAAAGCAGCTTCTCCCCGGAAGACACATTTCCATCCGGGCGCGGTGCTGGAACACCGAGCAGTCGAGATACGAAGCGCGCATAACCACACAGTCTCCCTTCACAAAAGCATGAAACGCGCCTGTTAGTTCTGCTCTAGGATGCGAATGTGTGCGTGTTGCACGGTGAGCAAAGGTGGGTGACGAGGCTGTTTCTGACGGGCAAGTCGTTAGGGTAACTGGTCTGTGATGGACCATCCTTTAGCCTCCCGCCCCAGAGCCAAGCATTCGCTGTGTCCTGCAAAGATTTACCATGGTAACCATAGTAACTAATAAACTAATTGTGGACGCTCATGGTATAGGCAAATATAATAGGAGAGTCAAAGCTGTCTTCAAAAAATATGGAACATAAAATGACAGAAAGAACATGATTGCTCGGTCTTAATGTTGCGTGTTTCTGTAGCTCAGTTGGTAGAGCATTTGTGGCTAATGAAGTAGCGCAAAGGTCATGGGTTCGAAGCCAGGGAACACATAATTATAACAACAGAGAATTATTGAAATACATACACCATCTAAAGCACAATTCATATTTTATATGGTAGCTGGTTTGTCGGTTTGAAGTTTATTTATTGCATTGCTTTATGTTGTACAGTGTTTATAGAAAATGATTAAGAAAATGCTCTTTCATTTATTAGTCATATTAGATATATTAAAGAAAATTATCTATTATAGTTTTTCTCAGTCACTTTGGAGAGTGTCTCAAATCATTTTATGTGCATTTCTCAGAACAATGCATACAAACAGCACAACATCATGGATTACAGCATAACACCTGTCAAAGTCTTTAGTTATCTCTCAAAAGTACATTTTTACATCAGTAAACATGTCAGTCCTATCAAAATGATAAGTCATTGTTCATGAACAAGAAACATTTGGCCATGTTGTCAATATAGCAAGAGTACAAAATTATTTGTGTCAGTATTTTCTAATGTGATCTATATGACTACAGTTTTGATAATGATGATTGTAAATAAACAAGGCGGAACCTTTTCAGTTTCAACAGTATGAAGTTACACATTACACTCTTAGAAGACAATGAACCTTTAGAGTTAAAAAAAGAACCCAGAAGTTCAAATATGAACTTGTAGTAATTATAAAGGTTCAAAGTTGAACTTACAGGTTCTATGAATATCCCTTGGTTATTTGGACAGTTCTTTTTAGAACCTTTGTTGTGGCCAAAGGGTTCATTTTAGAACTGACCTTTTGTGAAGGTTCCTTTATGAACCTTTTCTCAAATGGAGTCAGACTGTTAAGATTTTATATTTGTATAGACTAATAATAATAATAATAATATCCTTAATTAACATTAACAAACATTAACAAAGAGAGAGTGTGTGTGTGTGTTTGTGCGTGTGTGTGCGTGCGCGTGTGTGGGGTTGCGTGCGCGTGTGTGTGCAGTATGTACAATGCATAGATATAACCTAAGCTTCATTTGGGTCTGTTCAAATGAACTGAATAGATGGTTTGCGACAGGTACCTATATACACACTAAAAGCATCTCCAAGTGTCATTCAGAACTTATTTAATGCATGCATAATAAAATAAATAAGATACAGTGCTGGCCAGAACATAATCTTTTAACAACGGCCACATCCAATGAAACAATATGTTTAGCTGGCAGCAACGTTGTTAGTCAATGAAACCGAGACCTATCAGCACCATGACGTAATTAATGTTCACGACATAATTCCAGCAGCTGCAGTCGCGCATACACGCGCAAGATTCACGCGCAAAAACCGTTACAACCGTTGCAGCGCGAGCACGGGGACTGAGAGGAACAGCGCACCTATCTGAGGTAAAGCCTAACAATTTTACTATTCACTTTATAAAAAATTTAAGATAACATTAACGTTATGTATGTTAATATTAAAGCGTGGGCTGCATATTTTGAGTGTTTTTGAAGAACATATCTAAGACCGGATGTCTGGAAATAATGGGAATCTTCAGATATGAATCACAAACGTGATGTAACCTATTTTTGATATAGTAATGTAAATACATTATTAATAGTATATAAATGTATATTTATCTTTGCAAATGAACTTTTATGTGATATCATTCTCCTCTAAACTGCAATTATTTTTCTAGGGACTGAAACAAATATGAGCACAGAAGTTATTCAATGGACTACTCAAGATGTGACTGGTTGACTGGAAAAAGTTTCCACAAATGTATCCTAATTTCCTAATTATTTCAAGGTTGATCTCACAGGAATGCCTACTCTTTTTAACTGTGTCATATGCAGCAAACAAACATTTTCTATAAACAGACATATTGGCCTTTATCACCAAAATAGCCCAAAATTTGAAATCACACGTGGATTAAATAGTTGTGGTAAAATAAACAAAATCTTCAGTTCCTATAGATTAGGTTAAAATGTATGTTTGCTGCAATATATAATTCACCATGCAATTTTGTTAAAATTATCATCTTCTACTCCTTGTTTTAGAGAATGAAATTGATGGGGATACGTTAATTAACCTAACTGAGAATATGAGATAAATGTTTTCCTAAAATAAAGGATCAAGTTATATTCATTAGACTACACAGAAACAAATAAAGACTGAAATGCCTACCAAGACTACACACATCAGTCATGAGTAAGTGTTTTACATCGAATTACTTTATTACTACACTATAAAAAATATGCAGCATTTTTGTCGAATTAACATATATATTTTTGTTACTTTAACTTAAAAAATATAATACACTTTAATATAAAATTAATTGTATAAGTTATGTCAACTTTTCATCGAATGCTCCAGGCAAGTATTACATGTTCATCAAATACTTCTGCCTCAGGCTATTTAGAAACAACAGTTTGTTGACAGAATCCATTAAGAGTCTGATAAAAAAAAACGCTAATTTACAAGAAAGCATGTACAAGGCGCACTTAGAGGGTTTTGCATCTGAACTTATATATCTTCCATTTTCAGGTGTCCAACAAGTTACCAATTAAACAAGATGTGATTATCCCTTGTCACCAAATACCAGTTCTTGAGAGACTGGTAAGAGAATGGAACCACAAGATTTCATCAAAAGTCCAACAGATAACCAGTGCAGAGGTAAAGCATGTCAGACAAAGTGACACCTTAATGGACAATTATAATTTTAAAATGCTTTGTGTTTTTTATTTTATAAAACTGAGGAAAACCAAGACATGTACAGCATAGAAAGAGGTAATTGTCACAACCAGACTGATCTTCAGGATTCAGTAAAAGCAGCAGTAGCGGCTCGTGACTGCTCATCCGAGGGGCGCTAATTCCAAATAGGTGTTCGGAGTGTCATGTGTGTTGCTTGCGTTTTCAAAATATGTGTTGGTTGCGTCATGTGAACCATGTGCATCAAGTGTTTTGTCAAAGTAAGTGCCTGCTGCACACGCGTCAAAACCATTTATGATAAAAGAGATGCTCACGTTCACAAAATACACACAAGACACTCCCTTAACAGTAAACTCTGATTACGCATGAGATTATGCGAGTATCTGGCAAACGCGAGTGTCTCTTTATCATAAACCCTTTAGACACGTTTGGAGAAGGCACTTATTTTGACAAGACACGTGATGCACACAGTATATCTCATAGCGCAGAACACATATTTTGAAAAAAGGAACCACACACATCACGGGCTACATGTTGTGACGAACTTCGCATTGAGCGCTCTCAAAAAAAGAAGTCACCGGCCGCCACTGAAAATCAGTAAAGTTAATAATGCATACATTTGTGGAAAGTCTGAACAGGGGAAGATGATTACAGCATTGGGGTGCACTTTGAAAAAGTGAAAACAAGAATGCTTGAAAAAACACCAAATATTAAACTTTTTAGAGGACTGCATGGCATAGACAATGACTGAGAGGACTAAATCCCTATCCAACCCTTAAAATCCCTTCAGTTGTGAGTAGAATATTGTTCAAATTTAAAAAGCAAAAAAATAAATATTGTATCTGTTAATATTTTCATTATATTGGATTCTAACAGCTTGCATTTGAGGTCCAAAGCATACTTGACACAGACATTGAAAGAAACATGCTGAAGAATCTAGGCCTGGTGGCACAGAAAGTGATTAATGAGTGCCACAGAAGACAGGTTGGAGTGGATATCTGTAGCGAACTGGATGAAGCAAAACAAACCTACATTGATGTGGCACACAGAGGTAATGTAACATGTTAAACTAAGAATAACAATAAACAATGAAACTATATGTCAGATGCAATTTCATAATTTTTATTAAAGGTCTCTCAATGGCTGCTGCTGCTACCATGTTGCTTCCATTTCTTTTCAAGGAGAGCCCAAGATTCCTTTATGTCATTAATCAGGTGAGCGTATGTGGCTAAGTTTATCTTTTAAGAGTTTAAATCTATATTAATCCTTTTTCAAGCCTATCTTTTAATATCAACTTTAATATCAATCCGGTATTGCATTGTGACCAGTGGCGGCTGGTGACTTCTCTTCCGAGTGGCGTTAATTAATAATATGTGTTCGGAGTGTCATGTGTGTTGCTTGTTATGTCAAAATATGTGTTCAGCCCGTCATGTAAACCCTGTGCATTATGCGTCTTGTCAAAATAAGTGCCTGCTGCACATGCATCGAAATGATATGATAAAAAAGACACATTCAATACTCGCAAGACACTAACTTAAAAGTGCAGTGTGTACATTTTAGCAGCATCTAGTGATGATGTTGTGAATTACAACCAACAGCTCAGTCCACTGCTCACCCCTCACTTTTGAAACGCATAGAGAAGCTACGGTAGCCACCACCAGACAAACATGTCATCGTCGGAGACATCTTAATAAAAAAAGGTTTTCCGGTAAGGGCTTCTGTAGAAACATGGTGGCACAAAATGGCGACTTCCATGTAAGGGGACCCTCATGTATGTAGATAAAAACGTCTCCTTCTAAGGTAATAAATACATAACTGTTCATTATGAAAGGTCTTTATACACCCCTGATAATATAGTTTTGTATATTATTTTGCATTTCTGTCAAGAGATCCTTCTATAAATTGCACACTGCACCTTTAACAGTAAACTCATTACACACTTTTATCATAAACCTCATAGATGCTTGGGCAGCATGAAATTATTTTGACTAGATGCATGATTCACATGGTTCACATGTCGCGCCTAAAAACATATTTTGAAAGGACGAACCACACACATTTCGAGCTTCGCATCTTGAACCGTCAAAAGTCACCGGCCGCCACTGATTGTGACAGGTAAAAATTCCTAAAAAAGCATCTGAACTGGGAAGTTGGAATGTTTTTAAAGTTAAAAATAATATTTGTTTATAATATTAAATCCAAGTAGGAGCTTTGAATAACATTATCACTTTCTTGTTTAGGTACCAAATACACACAACCCAGTTCTATAAAAGGAAGCCCTTTGGGTGCAGATTCAATCCTGGAGATAATGATGAAAGGTGTAAAAGTCTTTGAGGTAGAAGATGTCACTATAGCGCTTGTGCAGTCTACTTCATCTTCAGCATTGAAAAATTAATTTTTAAATTAATGTATGTTTATGTAAATGCATAAAGTGGAAAGTAAATGCATAAAGTGGAAAGTAAATACATGATGTGGATGAATCAACATAAGATATATTTAAAAAAAAAAAAAATATATATATATATATATATATATATATATATATATATATATATATATATATATATATATATATATATAAATATATATAATATATTGAATATACTGTAAAAAATATGTCTATGTATGTATGTAATGAAACAAAACAAAAATGCCACCTGCGGTTATTAAAATGGCCAATTTCTTGTTTAAATGAATGTATGTTTATGTAATGGCATAGTGTAGAGTGTAAATACATGATGTGGAGGAATCAACATTATTTTTAATTATATTTAAATTACACCACTGGGCTGTTGAATGCTTTATTCTGATTGATTGAGAAATATTCCATGGGTATGCATTATTTTCGATAACTGCACACCTTACTTGTCAAATGTCTTAAAAATAGCCACCAGAGCAATGTTTGTGGTAATCGTGATATAAGCAGAATAATTGACTCCAGTCCTTTGAATTATCTGAAAATAATGCACAACCGAGTTGTAACGGTAACACGCTTCGCATTGTGCCACATAACCACCTTGGGTGTGCATTATTTTCTTATAATTCAGTGACCTGTTGTCAATTATTCCTTACAATGATATATTCAGTTACATTCTGTTAAATGTTGAATGAATTTGTTAATGTTTGTTTAAATTGCTGTCATGTTTGCAATAAACATTTAATAAAGTATCATGATGTTGTGTCTGTTATGAAAAAGTGTAATGATAGTAATGAATAATAATAGTCATAATTATTATTATTATAATGTCCAGAAGAAGGTTCAAAAAGGAACTCTGCTGGTTCTTTAAAGCACCTTTAAAAGAGGGTTCTAATTGGAACCTTTTTAAAAAGGTTCAAAAACGAACCTTAAAGGTTCCCCCACAGTTGCAATCTCCAGGAACTTCAAAAGGTTCATTTTAGAACCTTTTATTTTTAGAGTGTAGTAGTGTATGTGAAATATTGATTGCAAGAAATTGGACATATATTTATATTTACAAATACAAAATAACAAAATTAGAAAGTTTACTACAAACGATAAAAACATATTTTTATGTAATAAACTATAAACAGACATATAGAATCTGTCTATATGTCTGTTTATAGTTTATTACATAAAAATATGTTTTTATCGTTTGTAGTAAACTTTCTAATTTTGTTATTTTGTATTTGTAAATATAAATATATGTCCAATTTCTTGCAATCAATATTTCACATACACTACTAATGTGTAACTTCATACTGTTGAAACTGAAAAGATGTTATTTTTATTTGTTTTATTTGTTACAAAATATTTGTTTACACATCAGCATTTTTATCAGTAAGGGGATTTCTAAGTGGGCTATTGACACAAAATTTCTACCAGATGTAGCCATCAAGCCAAATATTAAAATTCATACAAAAAGAATCAGAACATTTAAGTATACAAGTTGAGTCATAATAAATAATGTGAAATGACAGGGAATAAGTATTGAACACATGAAGAGAACAAGGTGCAAAATGGCATAGAAAGCCATTTGATCAACTGAAATCTGTCAGTATTGAGAGAGAAACCCTGCCCCATCAGTATTAATTCATATCAGCTTCTTTAGTCCTAATTGATGGCCTATAAAGGCTTCTCATTACCCAGGAGGCACGCATGAAAGACTTCATGACGGGTAAAAGCAAAGAACTATCTCAACATCTTTGTAATCTTGTCGTTGAAAAGCATTTTGATTGGAATGGTTATAGGCACATTTCCAGAATCCCTGTCCAAGGAGTCCAAAGAATAATCAGGAGAGCTAAGAACCACTCAGGCAGAACTTCAGGAAGACCTTGCATCAGCAGGTACTGTTGTTTAAAAAAAAAAGTATAAGCAATGCACTGAAGCGCCATGGCATCCATGCAAGCTCTCCACACAAGACTCCATTGTGGAACGAAAAGCATGTTGAGGCTCGATTAAAGCCTGTGGATTATTAGGAGACTATAGTATGGTCAGATGAAAGCAAAATTGAACTTTTTGGCAGTCATTCTACACACCATACAAACAGTTAAGTTTGAGGGTGGTTTGGGGCTGCTTTTCATATTATTGAAGGCAGGATGCATGGAGAAATGTACCGGTACGTTCTGTATAAAAATCTGCTGCCATCTACCAGAAAGCTGAAAATTAAAAGAGGGTGGACATTTCAGCAAGACAATGATCCCAAACACAAGGACAAGGAAACAATGAAGTGGTTTCAAAGAAAGAAAATCAAGTCTCTTGAATGGCCCAGTCAATCACCTGACCTAAATCCCATAGAAAATCTATGGAGAGAACTGCAGCCCAAAGTTCATAAAAGAGGCCCAAGGAACCTTCAAGATTTAAAGACCATTTGTGTGGAAGAATGGGCCAGAATCACCAGATGGTCTATCCATACAAGAGGTGTCTAGAAGCTCTAATCACCAACAAAGTATTAAAAAAAAGTGTTTTCAATACTTATTCCCTGTGTCATTTCACTTTATTTATTATGACTCGGCTTGTATACTTAAATGTTCTGATTTCTTTGTATGAAGTCAATATTTGATTGACGAGATTGGTCTGGTGGAAGTTTTGTGTCAATAGCCCACTTAGAAATCCACTTTTCCCTGCTGTATATAAGAAACGATAGATAGATAGATAGATAGATAGATAGATAGATAGATAGATAGATAGATAGATAGATAGATAGATAGATAGATAGATAGATAGATAGATAGATAGATAGATAGATAGATAGATAGTAGGGGTGGAACAATACATGTATTCGTTTCGAACCGAATCGGTACGGGGGTCACGGTTCGGTGCATGAATTTAAACGGAGAATACACGGTATGAAAATAAAAAAAAACTTGCGTGCAAAATAATTAATGTAATGCGGAACTACTGTTAGATACGCGGGTTCTTTATGGACAGCTAATCTGTTGCCCCGCTTTAGCTCTGAAGCTCTGATTGGCGCCGATGCAGCCGAGCTCCGCCTATGTATGCGCTCTATCAGAGACCGTCTACATTCTGGCACTCTGCAGTTTTTTGTCAGGTTCACGGTCCAGTGAGTGAAATAGCAGCGACAGCGAGTATGGCAAATGGTGGTGAGGATCCGCCGGCCCCTTTAAGATCGCAAGTTTGGCAAAACTTCAGTTTTCCAGTCAGTTACAATAGTACAGGCGAGAGAGTGGTGGAAAAGACAAGGACTGTGCGTCGGCGTTGTTCAGCAGTTGTTAGGTATGTGAGTGGAAATACATCTAATCAGGGCTCTCAAGTCTCACGCATTCACCTTGACAAACACGCATTTCAGTCAGTTCAAATGCCACACTTTGTATTTCTCACGCTGAGAAGTAGGAGATAAATTGTCCTGCTACATACAACAGGCATACGCAGGGCAGTTCTGTCGAGTTCAGCTGCTTTCAGTTTTTTAAGTGTGCTAAACTTTACGCAGCGCCATCAGCGTCAGAGTACCGCGAGAAATCTTGCGGAGGAGGCTGATTTCAAATCGCTCTCGCGTTACTCTGACGTCATCCACTTGTCGTTTCTTGCAGCGCCTCGTGAAGTCGTACACACCTATTAATTCATCCTACAAGCCTATTTTTTGTTCTTTAGTACATTAATATGAAATAAGGCCAAAAATGTAATTTAAAAATGTATTTAGGTAACACTTTTAATACATTTGAACCCATATTTGTATGAAAGATGAGTACAAGATTACTTAAAGTGGTATATATTTTTGAAATACGAGATAGTATGTTAATGCATTTCAGTTCATATTCATGACATCTCAAAATAACACTGATAAGGACACCTATGTTTTTAAGATTAGCTTAAAAAAAATGCCTTCTTCATTTTTGTTTTGCTTTTTTCCTCCATTGTACCGAAAGTGAATCGAACCGTGAAGCCTGAACCGAGGTACGAACCGAACCGGGACTTGTGTGTACCGTTCCACCCCTAATAGATAGATAGATAGATAGATAGATAGATAGATAGATAGATAGATAGATAGATAGATAGATAGATAGATAGATAGATAGATAGATAGATAGATAGATAGATAGATGTTATTTTTTATTTGTTACAAATTATGTAAGAAACGACAGATATATATTATTTTTATTTGTTACAAAAAACAATGTCTTCTTTGTATTGAGTAATATTAGAGCGGATGGAGAGTAGTCTGAATTGGGTTCTAGCATCCTGTGCTAGCTCACACATTGAACTCAGTGTGCCAGCCGCGAGTGTTTCCAAGTCAGCTGGGGTGCGCATCAGTTGGGCTGCTTGAATTTAAGCACGTACCGACGTCTTGTGCGTAAACACCGCAGTGTGACCCACGTTCGCTGTGCGCTCGCTCATCTTTACAGATGATGTCCTGTTAGGACAGTGATTGGCTCCTGTCTCAGACCTTCCCCGAGGTGTTTGATGAGTGATTGACACTCGGCTTGTAACCTCTACAGTGAGCTTCCACCCGCTCAGGTCAAAGAGAGGTAGATGGTTTGGTTATGTAGTGGCACTAGCGGGATATACTTCTGATTAGTGGTAATACAGTTAACAGAAATAAAGCATTTATACAAAGAATATCATAAGCAAGCGTATTGTTTTCTATGTTGGACATTTGTTTGGCGTAATTTTCTGTGAAACAATGTAAAGGATTCTCAGTTAAACAGTCCAGGTTGGTAAATTTGTTGGCGTATGTAAATTAGTTTTCTGTGATTGGTCAAATTATTGTGCTGCGGTATTTATAGTCTTATTTGGAGCGCGTAGCTGATAAAGCGCATAATTTAATATATTTAAGACAATTATGTAAGAAAACTAAAATAATATAATATAATATATTTAATAATCTTATATTATATTATATTATATTATATTATATTATATTATATTATATTATATTATATTATATTATATTATATTATATTATATTATATTTCATAATCCAATATAATACAATGTAATTTTTTGTGCTGGGCAAAGATTAATTGCAATTAATCGCATACAAAATAAAAGTGATTTTAGCATCGAGTAATAATAGAGCGGATGGAGAGTAGTCTGAATTGGGTTCTAGCATCCTGTGCTAGCTCACACATTGTACTCAGCGTGCCAGCCGCGAGTGTTTCCAAGTCAGCTGGGGTGCGCATCAGTTGGTCTGCTTGAATCGTAAGCACGTACCGACGTCTTGTGCGTAAACACCGCAGTGTGACCCACGTTCGCTGTGCGCTCGCTCATCTTTACAGATGATGTCCTGTTAGGACAGTGATTGGCTCCTGTCTCAGACCTTCCCCGAGGTGTTTGATGAGTGATTGACACTCGGCTTGTAACCTCTACAGTAAGCTTCCATCCGCTCAGGTTGAAGAGAGGTAGATGGTTTGGTTATGTAGTGGCACTAGCGGGATATACTTCTCATTAGTGGTAATACAATTAACAGAAATAAAGCATTTATACAAAGAATATGTATAAAAAGCAAGTGTATTGTTTTCTATGTTAGACATTTGTTTGGCGTAATTTTCTGTGAAACAATGTAAAGGATTCTCAGTTAAACAGTCCAGGTTGGTAAATTTGTTGGCGTATGTAAATTAGTTTTCTGTGATTGGTCAAATTATTGTGCTGCGGTATTTATAGTCTTATTTGGAGCGCGTAGCTGATAAAGCGCATAATTTAATATATTTAAGACAATTATGTAAGAAAACTAAAATAATATAATATAATATAATAATATATTTAATAATCTTATATTATATTATATTATATTATATTTCATAATCTAATATAATACAATGTAATTTTTTGTGCTGGGCAAAGATTAATTGCAATTAATCGCATACAAAATAAAAGTGATTTTAGCATCGAGTAATAATAGAGCGGTTGGAGAGTAGTCTGAATTGGGTTCTAGCATCCTGTGCTAGCTCACACATTGTACTCAGCGTGCCAGCCGCGAGTGTTTCCAAGTCAGCTGGGGTGCGCATCAGTTGGTCTGCTTGAATCGTAAGCACGTACCGACGTCTTGTATGAGGCGCGGGAGTTGACAAAAGTGAAGCGAACTCGAGAGAGAGTGAGACCGCGCGAGAGAGTGAAACCACGCGCGAGAGACCGAGTGTGCGCGCGAGATAGACCGCGTGACCGCGCGAGAGACCGAGTGTGCACGAGAGAGAGCGAAACCGCGCGCGAGAGGGACCGAGTGTGCGCGAGAAAGAACGGGTGTCGGGTAAAGGATCAAATATACTGAACAGTTTTAACTTGTATGGTTGCGTTAAGTGGAGGTATAATGCATTTTTTAAATATGTCTAAAAAGAGTTTTATTATCAATTATGCTAGTACTAAATTATTTGTCAGTGCAACGAAATATAGAGATATTTCAGAGAGATAAACACTTGTGTGAGAGTTTATGATGAATGTATGCTATCCAGAAATTTTAACACCATGGAGCACTGTCACAGGTTATTGGAGGAACATTTAAGTTCAAATTAGGATGTTGGATCATAGGCTATAAGCAATACTTTGTATGAAAAAAGATATGTATAATTTTAACACAAACTTTTTCATAGAACTACCAAATAACGCCCATGCTATCTGAGTTACATGCCAGTCTCTCAGAAATGTTACTACAACTTGAACTTTTCCTTCATCCTCAATGTACACCGACAATTCATATATCAGATGAGAGAGACGACCAAGGTGAATGTGTTACTTCTTTTTTTTTAATAACAAACACATGTATGATGATAGTCTACCCCAAATGCATAAAAATAAACATTATACAGATTTTCAGACATCTATAGAATATCTATAGTTCAGCGCAGAATATTAGCCTACTGCATTATGAAACAACCAATATTTTATGATTTAATACTATTACTCTTGATAACCAGCAACAGTGGTTCTGACTGAAGTAATATTTAGAAATGTTATTACTGTTATATATTTATTAAATGTGCTGTGCATACTGTTGAAATATTTAGAAATTATTATTCAACAGGAAACAACTATACAGAGCTGTGGATAGAGTTAATGAGTTTAAAATAAACAGGCAATAGAGAACCACTTAATGAGAAGAATTGGACAAAACAGAAAAACATTGTATAAAAATCTTTTTTTGTTTGACACATGACTGCACTCAAAGTCATTTACACAGGTATGATCTGACCAGAGAACAGCTGATCCAGCTGAGAGAGACAGGAATGTCATGGACAGCTATTTCTACCTGTTTGGGTGTGAGCTGTCGAACAGTACGAAGACATCATCTTTGATATAGCATGGAAACTAATTTATTCAGAAATGTCATATATGAAGTAGCCTACATATCGCATATATAAGAGAACCTTGTTTTATCTTTCTGGAGAACCCTCCTGATTGAAATTGAAGGTAATGGAGTCATGTTGTAAATGCTTAAAAATACTTATTATTTTTAACCAAAATTACTGTAATACCTTCTTTTTCTTACCCGTTATTGTAATAAAGTATATGGTAATAAATATTTTGGTACTTTTTCTTAGAAAGGATATGTTAATTTTTTACACATCTTTTGTGTTAAGCTTTTAACACATTATGTGTCATTTTGTGTTGATTTTTTGTTAAAAGTAACACAAAATGTGGTGTTTTTAACACATCCATTCTAAGAGGGAAATATTTTCTTAGGTTAGTATAATTTAATGTCATCCACTCAACTTTGTGGTCCTGAACACTCTCCAATCATAAGTGTGAGAAATTTTGTAAAAGCTTAAAGTATGTGACATGATTCAAAATAAAAGATATTCTTGTCTAATTTAAGAAAGTTAACCACTTTATTCTACAGATGAACAACCGAGTGAGCTGCATTACAGTGACATCTTCTTCTTTACCACGGGCCTAAAGACTCTACCACCTTTAGGACTGAGACCTCACCCAAGCATTCACTTTCTTCATGATGTTGAAAAGAACAAAATTCTATCTCAACTTCCTAAAGCAAATACATGTGCCAACACCCTGTACCTTCCAACTGTTCATCAACAGTACACTAATTTTAAACCAACATGATTTATGCTATTCAGAATTGCCAAGGGTTTTATTAAATGTTGTTTTGTAAAATAAACCTTCAATTTATCAATGACTAAGAAACATATCAGTTGAAGTACATCTGGTCAAATAGAAGAAATCATTTTGTTCTCAGTGAAACTTTACCGTTTACTGAGTTTTTCCACTTGTTCATCATACTTATCTCATTCACTAGCCCCCCTTTATCTTATCTGGTAGGACTTTGCATAGACATTTTACTACTGAAACATATAGAAAGAACAGAAATCTTTCACTAGAAACAGAAGAACAGGATTTTGCATTTAACAATTAAGTTCATAAACTATAATCAAAAATAAAAAAACTACCACTACAATGTGTAAACAAAATCTTTTGTGTGACACAAAGATTGTCCCTGTGGTTAAACCAAGTAAAAATTAAAAAGCAATGGTGGCTTTGCGATACCTATAGAGGTAACACAAAAAAAATGATAAAGCAACCACCAATCTGGGATGGACTAAATCCTGTGTCTTTGTAATACATACCAAAGATGATTTGGTCCTCTAACATTATATACTCTTCTTTTAATAGGCTTTGTGCCCAGCTGCACTGCTTCCTGGGCTTCGGCCGGCTCCTTGTTTCCTGTCTGCCATTATTGGACAAGCTGATTAATCCGGGTGTGTCTGATTATTGTTGTTGTGACTACTGAGGTCAGGCACACCTGGATTAATCAGTTTGTTTGTGACTACTGAGGTCAGGCGCACCTGGATTAATCAGTTTGTCCAATAATGGCAGACAGGAAACAAGAGCTGTTTCTCAATATGCGTTCTTGTCTGTACTTGCGTTCTTGTGGACTTGTGAAACGTCATCAGTCGCGGCCCAAGTACTGTTCCATATCAAAGTTCGCATCAAGCCCAAGTTCACATAAAATCCCCGGATGTGTTCTTGATCCGCCCATTTTATCGAGGATGCATCAGAGGAGACTTGTGTGGACTTATGACAGCGAAGTTTCCCAGAAAGCATTTCGCATCAGAAGTTCTTTCTTCCGAGTCTGAACTTGCAATTACGAACTAGGAAGGACACAAGTCCGAACTTGGCGTACTTGGTATTGAGAAACGGCTAAGGAGCTGGCTGAAGTTCAGGAAGTAGTGCAGCTGGGCATAAAGCCTATTGCATTGCTGCGTCCGAAACCGCCTACTACATGCTATATAGTACGCGAAAAGCAGTAGGCGAGGCGAGTAGTATGTCCGAATACATAGTATTCGAAAAACAGTATGCGAAAAGTACCCGGATGACCTACTACTTCCGGTTAGATTTTGCAGTGTGCATACGATGGACACTTCACTATCCCATGATGCCCCTGAAGAGGAGTTATCCAACGAAGAAGAAGAGGCACGCGGCTGTTTTCGCGCTGAAATGACATGACGTGATGACGATGTATGTCACGTGATGTAGCAACATGGCGGATGTAGTACGTCCGAATCTCATTCATACTACCAGGATTCATACTATACAGTACCTACTGTTTTAATGCCAAGTAAGTAGGTACTTCATCTAATTCAGTATCTACTATACAGTATGCGGTTTCGGACGCAGCCCATGTCTTGTACGGATCATGGTGCCAACAGGGTCAACTGCTGCCAGTCGCTCCCGGACACGACTTCTTTGGATAAAGAGTCCCCTACTTCTGAGGCTTCCTACAATACAATGTAACTATGTTAGAATCATAAATAATAAGCACTACTTTCATCAAAATGGCAAAGATATCAATATTTTATACATAATATAATGATTAAAATATTTGCCTAGGACAAGTATAACTCCGGCATTAGGTGTTTGAGTAATAATCGAATTAATCAGTGCATCAAGGTCAGGATCTGAAATTGTGCTGAAATTAGTCTGCATGCCATATCGAAGATGACGTCTTCGTACTGTTCGACAGCTCACACCCAAACAGGTAGAAATAGCTGTCCATGACATTCCTGTCTCTCTCAGCTGGATCCGCGGTTCTCTGGTCAGATCATACCTGTGTAAATGACTTTTAGTGCAGTCATGTGTCAAACAAAAAAGATTTTTATACAATGTTTTTCTGTTTTGTCCAATTCTTCTCATTAAGTGGTTCTCTATTGCCTGTTTATTTTAAACTCATTAATAACTCTATCCACAGCTCTGTATAGTTGTTTCCTGTTGAATAATAATTTCTAAATATTTCAACAGTATGCACAGCACATTTAATAAATATATAACAGTAATAACATTTCTAAATATTACTTCAGTCAGAACCACTGTTGCTGGTTATCAAGAGTAATAGTATTAAATCATAAAATATTGGTTGTTTCATAATGCAGTAGGCTAATATTCTGCGCTGAACTATAGATATTCTATAGATGTCTGAAAATCTGTATAATGTTTATTTTTATGCATTTGGGGTAGACTATCATCATACATGTGTTTGTTATTAAAAAAAAAGAAGTAACACATTCACCTTGGTCGTCTCTCTCATCTGATATATGAATTGTCGGTGTACAGTGAGGATGAAGGAAAAGTTCAAGTTGTAGTAACATTTCTGAGAGACTGGCATGTAACTCAGATAGCATGGGCGTTATTTGGTAGTTCTATGAAAAAGTTTGTGTTAAAATTATACATATCTTTTTTCATACAAAGTATTGCTTATAGCCTATGATCCAACATCCTAATTCGAAAATGTTCCTCCAATAACCTGTGACAGTGCTCCATGGTGTTAAAATTTCTGGACAGCATACATTCATCATAAACTCCCACACAAGTGTTTATCTCTCTGAAATATCTCTATATTTCGTTGCACTGACAAATAATTTAGTACTAGCATAATTGATAATAAAACTCTTTTTAGACATATTTAAAAAATGCATTATACCTCCACTTAACGCAACCATACAAGTTAAAACTGTTCAGTATATTTGATCCTTTACCCGACACCCGTTCTTTCTCGCGCACACTCGGTCCCTCTCGCGCGCGGTTTCGCTCTCTCTCGTGCACACTCGGTCTCTCGCGCGGTCACACTCGGTCTCTCGCGCGTGGTTTCACTCTTTCTCGCGCGGTCTCACTCTCTCTCGAGTTCGCTTCACTTTTGTCAACTCCCGCGCCTCATAGTCTTGTGCGTAAACACCGCAGTGTGACCCACGTTCACTGTGCGCTCGCTCATCTTTTCAGATGATGTTCTGTAAGGACAGTGATTGGCTCCTGTCTCAGACCTTCCCCGAGGTGTTTGATGAGTGATTGACACTCGGCTTGTAACCTCTACAGTGAGCTTCCATCCGCTCCGGTTTAAGAGAGGTAGATGGTTTGGTTATGTAGTGGCACTAGCGGGATATACTTCTCATTAGTGGTAATACAATTAACAGAAATAAAGCATTTATACAAAGAATATAATAAGCAAGCGTATTGTTTTCTATGTTAGACATTTGTTTGGCGTAATTTTCTGTGAAACAATGTAAAGGATTCTCAGTTAAAGTTGTTGGCGTATGTAAATTATTTTTCTGTGATTGGTCAAATCATTGTGCTGAGGTATTTATAGTCTCATTTGCATAAACGTAGAGCGCCTATGTCTAATTTAATATATTAAAGACAATTATGTAAGAAAACAAATATAATATAATATAAAATAATATAATATAATTTTTTATGATCTAATATAATATTTTATGATCTAATATAATTTATTTGTTTTATATTACATATTGCGTCTTATCAAACTTTTAAAGTTTTTATTTTTTTACACTCCACAGATCTCTCTTGGTGCAGTTGTTTTTTCACATTTGTTCAAATAGATTGTTTCTGGGCCAGTGAATTCTCTTTATCGTTTCACTATGGGATTACTGTCTGCTTCCTTGGCTACATGCTGTGTGTTTCTTTAATAGATGTTATTATATAGTTTATATGTGCCCTTTAGAGCTAAAACAAGTAATAAAACTCATTACCTTGACCCAACTTTGCTTTAAATTGTTGCAATGTAAAGGTCAAAGTTATAAGTTATTTTCATATTTCTCTGGATTTATTCATTTTTTTGTGGGATAAACATTTTAAGGCTTCTTGGATTCTGACTGTTTACATAGCTATTTACTATATGAGCAGTAAATGAAAGCATCTGTTTTTAATTCTAATTTCAACAGTGCTTAAAAACATGCTGTAATCAATTTATTTTTTATTGTCATATCATAACAGGAAAAGGAGTGAAAATCTTGTGTACAGGTCTTTGCAATAGTGCAGTTTAAAAATTATGACATTTACCACAACACATTTGCTGTACACTATAATACAGCACAGCATAGACAGAGGTACAATATAAACAGAATTTACATGTACAAAATAAAAAACAAGATTATCTGACAGGTGCTAAAAACAATGGTGAAAGTCAATTCTCAAATTAAACAGAGCATTTTTTCTACTTTTTAATGGTGTCGTGTAAAGCGCCAATTTGCTGTAAAATATTTACTTTATTTGCGACTACATTGCTGCTCGTTTAGCATCATACCACCGTTTGCCAGCAGGGGGCACTATGGCCACTCTAAATCATGGAGCCTCAAACTTTTTCAACTATACAGATCGTACATTCATTACAAAAATGACCAAACACTAAAAAATATTTTGATTTTTAGTTGCTTTAGCTTATTTAAATGTTTGTTTTGTATTTTTCTAAATAATTCTAGGTCATCTTGAGACCCCGTTTGAAGTTTATTGAGGGCCACGCCCCCCTGGTTGAAAAACACAGTGTTTCATAAATGTGTTTGTCATTATGTTTCCCTTAACTAAAAAAAGATAATAAAAAAAGAACAAAACATAATAAAAGAATAAAACCCTTTTTGTATTAAATTAATAGGGAAATTACATAGGGATATGATTCTGGCGAATCATTTACACCACTGTCTGGTAAAATGGATGTTAAAATGGAGGTGTTTATATCTCTATATAATTTAAAAATTATTTCTGTTGATTCGCAAATCCTCGATGTGCGTCCCACATTCGCCAATGGTGAGTTTGATGTCACTGGAGATCGTTATCTCCACACAGCTGCTGCTTTCCGTTAACAGTCAGTACGCGCGCGCTCTGTCGCCCTCGTTTGGGTTTGAACGGCAAGGTCACGTGACCACGACGGCACTCACGGCAACAGCGGGCACGGTGACACCGCAGTGGAAACACTGTGGCCGCATCATTCCTTCTGCTACACTCGGTATCAGAAGCGAAAACAAGCAGGGCGTCTTCTTACCGACAATCCCGCCGGCCAACGGCGATCCGGTAACGCGACTGCTCGCGCTTCTTTCGCTCACACTCATGCGGTCTATTTTTGCATCGTGAAATGCACGTTTGACACCGTGAGACGCAGAGAGGAACCGAAGCTCTGATGTGTTGGAATCGCAATGGCAGACCGTGATTCGTTACCGCTGCCTTTGGAGGTGCGAGCACGACTCGCGGAGCTCGAGCTGGAGCTATCGGAGGGTGAGTTGCCCGTTTGGTCATTCGGATGGTGCGTTACCAAAACAGGGTGGGAGAAAGTGAACGAGCGAGCGCGCTCGATACAATGTATCAGATTTAAACTAGCGCGTGTTTGCCTGCAGAACTGGACAGAGCGTTTCCGGTGACCTTGGATTTAGATAGAAATGTATCTTATTAGACATAATAATGCACTCCTATTGAGTATGCACTCATTTGCTAGCTCTCTAATAGTTCATTTCTATTCTGCACTATGGTAAATATAACAGGGCCACCGCCTTTATGAATATATAGAGCATGTAAATCAGTTATAAGTGAAGCTGGTATGCGCAAAACTTGCTGAGTTTCACCTTTGTTGTTGTGTTATAATCAGTTACGCGTTAGCTTACAAAGTTTTGGGAAAGATTAAACACCCAGTGGACCCCTTTCGCGTCTCTCTCTCTCTCTCTCTCTCTCTCTCTCTCTGCTTATTTTCTAACAGGTGAGCTGTAGGATCATGTTGATCAATCACTGCATGTTCTGATATATTAGCTTCAGGGGAGAGATTCCCCCCATAATATTTTTTAACATAATTTAACTGATGGCCCTAGGTGTTATTGACAAATGCATGCACACTTTTTTTTGGCAACTCTTTTTTTAGATTTTAGATTAAATAGTTTATTTTTTGCAGTTTTTTACCTAAACAGTCAAGTAGTGTGATAAATGAGTGTACAACAAAGTAAAACTACATGTTTATAATCTCACTGTTTCTGAATTTACCCAAGTATATCATCTGCTGTCAATGCTGTAAATGTCAAATGAATTGTGAGTTGGTTGACAGCGCTGTTCATGGAGTCAGCAGTGCTACATGGCCAGTGCAGAAATGTGTGGGTTTTTGTGGTTTCATGTAGATTGCATCATTTTTCCTAAAGGAGGGACACAAAGCAGGATGATTCCCCTTATTAGGGCACATCGACCAGCATCCCTTTTTGTGTGATACAACTCTTTGTTATTATTTATACTCGAGTCACACATTAAAGAATTTTCCCTCCTTCATGATGTTTAGTTTGCCTCCTGACCCGGTTCGATGAAATGGGCTTGGATACTTCAGGGGGAAATGCATTATGTTTTTAAGCTGTGTATTTAGACCACAATATCGACCGGTGCTTAAAAGCCGGTGTCAGATTTGTTTTATAACTATATATGTTTTCATAAATTAGCATGTATTGCATGTAAATCCATAAGGATGACATATACAATATCCGATTTGTGTGCATGTATATGGGTTAGGGCATCTGTTGTTACTGTTCTGTTGCTTTGGCTTCTGGCCTAGTTTCCACATATGCTGTCATCTGATTGGCCTTCTTGCCTACAGGCAATTGCTTCATTGGTTTACAGTCTTTCATGCTGTGTTCTGATTGGATCTGAGGATAAAGGCTTATGAGGGCAGAAGAGTCATCCTGTAGGATTAGGGTCTCTTACTGATCAGAGTAATAGTTGCATTAATGCACTCATGCTGAATTTAACCATGTATTAATGTTGTCTAAATAGTTCCTGTGAAAAACTGGAATTGTGTGGCTTGCAGTCCATGTGTGTGTTTTGAGGCAATATGTTTTTGTACCCACACTCAAAGTTGACAAAATCAACTTTGAGTAGACCTACATATACTGCCGTCTTAAAGGGATAGTTCACCCAAAAATGAAAATAATGTAATTAATGACTCACCCTCATGTCGCTCCAAACTTGTAAGACCTCCGTTCTTCGGAACGCAGTTTAAGATGTTTTATATTTAGTCCGAGAGCTTGTTGACCCTTCATTACAAATCTACGTACGGTATACTGTCCATGTCCAGAAAGGTAATAAAAACATTATCAAAGTAGTCCATGTGACATCAGTGGATCATGCGAGAGACTAAAATCACATGACTGCAGTGACGCAGATGACGTATGACGCGGCTGACGTGTTAACTGGTGCGCCCCAGCTGTTTTTTTTGTGTGTGCCCGGGCTTCGTTTACAGTCTGAGGGAGATGGGCGCTGTAAGTTTGAAAAAAAACCTTCACAAACATGTCTGATGATAACACTTCATCCGTGTCACTGCAGTCACGTGACTTTAGACAGTGCTGAATAAATTTGTTAATTTTTGGACCAAAATTTATTTTCGATGCTTCAACACATTCTAACTGACCCACTGATGTCACATGGACTACTTTGATGATGTTTTTATTACTACCATACGTAGTGAGAGACAGTATCAGTTTCTTAACTGACCGTGTAATGCGATAAATTGCAAAGCCATTCAATACAGTAAAAAAAATGCATTTAAAGAAATGCTGCAAAACTTTAAACGATATGAAATGCCAGGTAAAACATACATTTCCAAAACAGCAACTCCAAATTTAGGGAAGAGAAGGATGCTATAGTCCGTTTATTTTGATTGCATTTTTATTTTCAGCTATTTTTCAGACACTTTATTGTGTTTTATTTTTATGAAAAATTTTAAGTTTTTGAAAGATATATTCATTAAATAATTACTTTTAAATATATGTTACGTGTATTAATATTTACTGCCAGGTTAACCTTGCAAAAGATTTAATTTAAATGATCACAACAGTGTGTGAAAATTATTTTATAAACAAACAAAAAAATTATGAGAATTAAATGTCAACACAATCAAACAGAAAATCATCATAATCGTCAAAGCCCTAAACAGGCTAATCGTCACAATCTACTAGACAATTAACCGTCAGCCAAATTTCATAACCGTGACAGCCCTATACCCGACTCTGAGTACTTTTGACCCCAAAGTACGGTTTGTTTAGCTAGTGTGAGTGCTCCGTACTATAGTAGGGTACGGTAGGTACCCAGGGTATGGCTTGCTTTGATTTGGGTGCGAGGTAGTAGGTACACGCGAAGGGATTCGAAACTTTGATATGCGCAGCAAAAATACATACACCGCATCCCAAACGACCCAGATAAAAGAGGTGTGTTTGACATCACGCGCACTCACTGCACGTATCGATCAGTTTATGACTGTAAATAACCGCGCGGGAGATTTTTAAGCCTATTATCACTCTCGTTGCTTTGATGTCAAACACACCAAAACAGCCATAAATTCATAAAGTCCAAGTTTTCTTCAATCAAATCATAAAGTATAGTGTGATTTTAAAGAAAAGAGATACTTAACATGACTGTCATTTTGTTCTGTGTGTACAGGTGTGGGAATGGTCATGTCTGTGTTTGTGTACATTTTCCAGTGTTGCACAACACTTGGCACTTATCTGTATCTCCATTTAACAGAATTTAATATTGTTCATGATAAAGTCTGATTGTTTGCAAAAGAATCACAGTAATTGGTGGTCACGGTTTTGGTTTTTGTCCCAGAAGGGCAGATTGGAATGTTTGGAATGTCTATTCGGAATCATTATTTTTGTTGTCCCAACTGTCACATCTGATTAAATACCAAGTCTCTAATTTGATCATAGATAGTTTTAATGTAATTCAGCCTAAGATGGGCTTGAGCCCAAAATAAGATTTGTTGACGTCTGCAAACTTGGTATTTACAAAAAAACACTTGGAATCTTACATTCGTGCCATATAAGGTGTAGTCTTATTGTTTTGAATGGATGCTTTTAGCTGGCTGTTTTAATAATTGCTCTCTTTACTTGATCTTAATGGTAAAATGGGTTTGGCCATGAACTGTAATGTGTTTCAAAGTGTGCAGAGACTCTGGAAATGTGGAGATGGCAGTGAACGGGGTTTGTTGTAGTTTCTGTGGGCACTGTAGTATATGGACTGTTAAATCTAAAGCAGGTTTTATTGTCGAGAAAAATTAAATCGATAAAACTTAACGATTGTCGAAAAAGCAAGCACGTGTGTGCGGCGCCTGCGCAAAGCACATACAGCCGGTGAAAAAATTAAACAAGCGCGCAGAAGTTAAACTAGCCATGATCACAATGATGCTAGATGCCAAACACACACCTGGGCTTTTTAACATCATGCGAGACGAGGCTGGCTGCTAACGCAACAAAATGGCATCCGCAGTGATTCTGATAGGGTCCGATACAGAAAATGCAAATACGGTTAGGATACTGAAATCAAAGACCCTCTTCAGAAAAGCCTGCAAGATTAGCATAGCAACGCTGCTATACACAGGGAAGGAGACCAGTAGCCGTTTTTAATGAACAGATTAAAATGTAATCTTCTGGCAAGAAACTAAAATGTAAACTGTTAATGACTGTCGTTACACTCTGAACGCCCGCAACATATATCGCTGATCATCATTATTGACTGGCTGAGGCGCTACACGCTAAACACTGTTGCGGGTTTTTTAATGAAAGGTTGAAATCTTCATAATATAAGCATCTTTGCTGAAAGTTAGGGATGCACGATATATCGCCCGATATATCGTTATCGGCCGATAACTGCTTATTTTTAATATTATCGGTTATCGGTCTGATAGCAAAATTAAGCCGATAAATGAAAGCCGATAAATTATGGATTATTTTGGTTTGTTGAACCACTTTACTTGCTCATTGCTGGCCATGTGGAGTTTTGATTGGTGCTTTCTGTGACAGCACGAAGATGACACGTGTTGCGGGCTTAAGAAGATTATGCTAGTCTAGCGCAAAGACAAGATGTCCACGGTCTGCGAGTTTTTCATTGTGAAAATAATATGAATATTTATCGGCCTATAGATATCGGTTATCGGCCCCCAAATATAAAGAGTTATCGGTATCGGCCAAAAGTTCCATATCGGTGCATCCCTACTGAAGGTGACAAGGGGAAAAGTGTGCTTCTTGGATATAATTACAACAAACAGTGTATCAACGACTCGGAAAGCGAGGTAAACAACTATAAAAATAACACTTGATGATAATGAAACTTATTTTGTCATTGAGGCACAGACTTTCATGCGATTGTGCAGAGTGCCCATATGAGGTGGAGTTTACTGTGTCTATTAGTCATTATATTTCATTACAAGATTAAATTGATGATTTTTATTAAAACACCAACTACATTGACTCATTTTGCAATCCCACTATGTTATTTAGACAAAATAAAATCTTTTAATTTGTGTGAGGAAGCTGGCGTTTTTACGCACACTTTTATGTCATTGGCTATATTTTGCAGTAAAGGCTTATTGCACTATTACAGTTAACGATTATTCGATTGATTGATCGTTAATTCAAACATCATCGAATATGGGGAATTGCATAAATTGACATCCCTAGCTGTGTTTCATGAATCTTTTCATCAACTATGTTTTAAATTGTTTTATTGTCCAGTCCAAAGGTTCTAGTATAAAATTTTCAAATCTAAAAGGCAATGAAGGATCTTATAGATATCAGAACTTTTATGTGTTACGGTTTGTTTTGGGGAGTTGCCATGGGAAGTCTACAACTGCAGCTGTCCAAAGGCCTATCATGATGCTATTTATAATCTCTCTTGCTCTCTCTCTCGCTCTCTCTCTCATCCTTTCTTTCTTTCTGGTATACACATTACTGCCCTCGAAAGATCAGCTATTAACTATTATTATTACACGTGAGAACTAATCATTAATTTTCTAATCATTAATTAATATCATAAATGTTGTTGGTGTATAAAGTCGCATTCGTATTGTCTATATAATTCACTTCCTCCCTAATTTTCATGCTTTTGCATTCATTAAGACCTGGAGGCGCTTTGAGCAGCAGTGTATATGTAACACTTGACCTACATACAGTTTTATGTTGCTGGTTATGATGCCACTGACATCAATGGGTTAAACCCACACCTGCTAGTCTTACAGTACATCTTTCCTGGGAAACCTGCAGAACTGCATCAGTCAGATACACATCAGCAATCTTCACTCTGGTGCAAATTACAAGCAATTATATAAATGAAGTAATTCTTAAAATAAAGTAGATTCTTGGATAATTTGGGATTTTAATTTAAAGTAATCAGTTTAATAGTTGTTTTATTAACAGAAACAACATGCATGATCCTGCTTCCCTAAACTAAAAAATAAGACCATAATCAAAAGTCTGAAATGGAAGGAGTTAAAAACAAATGGCCATGTCCTGCTGATGTTATCGTGACACTGCTGTGGTCAAGCCAGAAGTCTGAACTCTCTCACAGGACAGCAGTAGTTGAAGTCTACTCTATCTAGCTTTTAAAAACAACTTTTTGAATCCAGCCTACATTATGGGAACATTCCTTAAGGCCAAATGTGACTGTTGATCAGGCCTGATGATGAACTTTCTGTATCGGATAACTGGAAACGTGACCAGAAGTAAAGAAATCACAAATGTTTTCTCGGTTGTTTCTACTGGATGTAATTTGAATTAAAGGTCACCTAATGGTTCACATTTATGAACGGTTTTATTGGATGCACGCATGTAGGTCGCGGTCAGGCGCCTAAACCAAAGTAATCTTCCGGTCTGTATTTATTCATCAGTCTGACTAGTGGCTGAACTGATCTGTGATACAAATACCTTGTTAAAAATAAAATGATTTGGTTAGCTAAAGACAAAGGGAGATGACGGGAGATCACAACTGGTTTGGCAACCAGGCAAGAATTCAAGACATGGTTAACAAAGTATTAGGGTTGCCGCGGTGACAGAATTTTCTCACCGGTTAATCGGCGCGTCCCAAACCCGGTGATCGCGGTTTCACCGGGTGGGAGGGGCTTATAAATGCGCATGCAGACGTGCACATTTTACTTTCACTTTTGAATTACGCAACTGTTTAAATGCAGTTCTTGCGTACGCTGCGTTAAATCGCGTATGAATTTGCGTGCAATGCGAGTGCAACAGCTGGTTTATTTAAGTGCTGAAGTTAATGTGCCCAGGTAATTCGCACAGAACCCGCCAGTCCCAAGCAGAGCAACCGGCTACTTCTCCATAAAGCGCTGCTTGAATGATCAATGATGGGTTTATTATTTTTCTTGATGAAAAACACAAGAACAAAACGATCTCGGTTATATTAAACATCATATATGTATATTATAACAAAAACGAGTAACCACGCGGCTTCTGCCTTCGTCTGGTCAGTCAGCTTGCCTCGCACACTCTGACCGGAATAAATGAAATCTGACACCTGCTGCTCTGTGACGTGACGCGCGTTCAGCTCCGCTAAATTCAGTCTGCAGACACATTCAGTTGTAAGTGTTTGCTCTCTCTAACGAAACTAAATGATTTAATTACACGAAAATATCAAAACGACGGTGAAAGACGGTGTCGCGGTGGGCAAGTGATCTAACCGGTGAGAGGCTGAAGCACCGGTTATCACCGTTTCACCGACCATCGCGGCAAGCCTACAAAGTATACATTAATTTTACACAGTAAAGTTAGCTTAGTGTAGTAGTTTATATGCTTTAGATATAATTTGAAATAAGGTAATTTATTTAGCTTGTTATCAGAAATATTTGACTCTAGAGTGACTCTTTTGTTATTGATTCTATGTGGAAGTCTACTGCTGAAACCATCTCGATGTTGTTTAAACACATAATTGTTTGTCGCCTGTGTGTGTAATCAACCACCTTGTAATGATACAAATCTGCCCACTCCTTTTATTAAAATCCTGTCTCATGGGACAAGCTGTTTGTGTTTTGTGTGCAAACTGACATCACTTTGCACAGGCCCCGCCCACAACCATTCAAAGACCACAGTATATATACGTGTTATTAAGCTTTTAAAAAAATGACAAGTAGAAAAACGTTTTAATTTATCCATTGTATATTAGGGCTGTAACGATTTATCGTGCAAATGCGCGTTTTTTCAATGAAAGAATCTGAATGAATTACGGTGAAATGCCGCCACATCCAAAAGCCAGGGGGCGCACTCGTGCTGAAACGCCACTTGTGCCACAGAAGAAGTAGCGCTACAAACCCTATTTCAGGAAATGTCTACAGGAATATTTATATCGCTGTTCTTCAAATTGTTTCAGGTATTTTCATGATAATAAAGAACATTTTTAATGACTTTGTTTAACGAGTGTTGCTTTTTAAATGCACGTTATAAACGACTCGGACTCATAATGATTTTAGATTGATAACGGACTTCTTACTGACCAAAACGCCATAGTACACGCACAAGCTGCGCATGAAACACAGAATTGCGATGCAGATTCGATTTTAGACAGGCCTTTTTAATGCGACATGTGATATATCGTTACAGCCCTACTGTATGTTTTATTTACACGCTTTATTAAGGCAAACAATAAACAATTTTCGTTTAGCAGTACATAAAAATTGTATATCTTACATAAAGATTAAATTGGTGTTAAATAAACTCTATAAATGCTCTCTCTGGAGCATTTTCATCACCATAATGTTTGATTTTCTTTGTTTCTTGTTGTTTGTTCTAAACTTTGTTTGCAATGGTGGATCGGCTATTTTTCTTCACCTACATTTTTTAATGTACTGTAATGTCGCCAAATCAGTAGCCTACGGCCTGGTAGAGAAATAAATTGAATAAGAAATCATTTGTATTGCGTGTCGAACACTGCCATTCGCGCGTAGCCACTTTAAAAGCTGTGCTGACGCATGTGAGCCGGCCCACAACTATGCACCGCTTACACACAACATTGGCGAGCTAACATTTCCTTTTATTATTGACAATCTCCTCTGCCACAGCACTTTTTCACGTTTTTGTGCTTTTCCTTTTACATGGCGATGGCGCAACCGAACTCCACAGCAACACTTGTTATTGGGTGTTTGCTTGTCACTCGCGGCACGCTCCTTTATCAGGGCATATAATAGACCAGTTCAAAAGATGTAAACAACACTGGTCCAGAAGCACTTCCTGTTTCCGTTTTTTAACACTAGATAAACGTTGGGATAAAATAAACCAACAGAACATATAAACCTTAATTAACTTAATTTAAACAAACATATTAAATATAATAATATATGTAAAATAAAAAAATAAGTGTTACAAACTGTAACAGGATGTGTTTCTGGACCAGTGTTGTCTACATCACCTGAACTGGTCTATAGGCTGTTTAAGATCCATGCACAGTGATGTAATGTTGTCCAATGCAGTTTTAGCAATCATATAACAGGCGTTATATCAAACGTTTTTTTCCCTATTGTTATCGATAAAGGTGTCGTTTTATCACCCAGCCCTATTACCTAATTTATCACCGCACATAGGGGTGGGCAATAAAATGTTAGATATGATAAACCGGTAGAAATTTGTCATCCGGTAGAGATTTTGGACCATCGTCTCTATCGAGGTTACGCGCCCATGTCACGTTGCTGTGAGCGTGGTCACGAAAACTTAACGTGTACACGTATTTAAGCACCGCAATTTTAAAACAAGTGATTTTAAGCCGTTGAACTGCACATTCATTGTGAACAATGAAGCAAGGTGATTCTCATATTAAAAACCATGTATTTTCTTAGTACAGATTACAGTAAACATGAACCCCATTCACACAGACCTTTGGTCCCAGAAAATACCCGTAAAATTGCCAGACAAGCGTCTGTGTGAACACAAACTCGTTCCGTATATCTTCCGCGATCGTTGCCGGAAAGAGGACCTAGTAAGATACGCGGGTAACCCTCTGTGTGAACAAGAAGCCGGACGAATGCCATAATGGGAAGGGAAGCAGCAACTCATGGGCATTTAAAGAGGCACACACAGTGATATAATAAGTGGTCTGTAGGGTATTTGGTCCTGAAACTTTACAGGCATATTCTGGGAATCTTTGTGTGCTGAGAAAAATAGTAAAAATCACACGTGCCGTTTCAGAGAGCTCAACAATGTCACAAACTGAGGAGCTTTGATTACCTAGTCAGATATTTTGGTAAATTATACATTCCTTATTAAAGGGGTCGTGGCACAAGACTTTTTTAATATGTCAAATAAATCTTTGGTGTCCCCAGAGCACACATGTGAAGTTTTAGCTCAAAACACCATATAAATAATTTATTATAGCATGTTTAAATTGCCACTTTGTAGGTGTGTGCAAAAATGTGCTTTGGGCGTGTCCTTTAAAATGCAAATGAGCTGATGAAATTCAAACACTGATCACAATGATGGTGGTTTGTTGCAATTAAAACTCAATTGTGCTTTTCTCTGCACTAAATGGCAGTGCTGTGGTTGGATAGTGCAGATTAAGGGGTGGTATTATTATAGTAAGAGCTCCTTATGACATCATAAGGAGTGCCAAATTTCAACGACCTAGTTTACCAAAACTAAGTTACTGGGTTGATCTTTTTCACATTTTTTAGGTTGATAGAAGCACTGGGGACCCAATCATAGCACTTAAACATGGAAAAAGTCAGATTTTCATGCCATGGCCCCTTTAAATTCTTACAAAACCAAACTGTTATACTTGAACATTCAGTTTGCCTGTACACTCGTGTTTTATGTCAACAGTCTTGTTTGTTTATTTTTGGAGGAACACTGGAGACAAAGTTGACACTTACAGTACTGTGAGGAACTGAGAACTTCAAAAAGTCTCCTGTGCAACCTCAGAGCAATAAATTGTCCTTAAAATTAGCTAAGGCCTTGTGTGAGCATTACTTAATTATGAATTTATAATCTTTCCTTAAAGGAATATTCCATTTTCTTAAAAGAAAAATTCAGATAATTTACTCACCACCATGTCATCCAAAATGTTGATGTCTTTCTTTGTTCAGTCGAGAAGAAATTATGTTTTTTGAGGAAAACATTGCAGGATTTTTCTCATTTTAATGGACCCCAACAGAGCCCAACATTTAATACTTAACTCAACACTTAACAGTTTTTTTTCAATGGAGTTTCAAAGAACTATAAACGATCCCAAACGAGACATAAGTGTCTTATCTAGCGAAACGAAGAAAAATAAAAAATATGCACCTCTAAACCAAAACTCTTCGTCTAGATCCGTTCCAGCGCGACCTGACGTAAATGCGTAGTGACGTAGGGAGGTCACGTGTTACAAATATAAAACCCACATTTGCGGACCATTGTAAACAATAAACTGACACAAAGACATTAATTAGTATTATTCAACATACAGCAACGTCGGAACGGTCCTCTTTCTCAACACATGTAAACACTGGGGCGGAGTTTCGCTTTCGTCCTCTGTGACCTCTTGACGTCATGACGTATTGCGTGGGGTCACGCTGGCGTATCACGACCGGATCTTGACGAAGTTGTGGTTTAAAATTGGATATCATATTTTTTATTTTTCTTGCCAAAAATAACAATCGTTACCACATTTCCGAAACAGAAGTTCTCTTTACCGCAACTGCTATTAAATAATTGCGGTATATGAGAATGGTGTTGCGGAGGATGAGGTACCCCAGTATGTTTTGCTAAAAATAGAGAAGCCATGAAGGCTTTGCACATTTTTTATTCAGTGCATATAATTAGACTTTAATAAAGAACATTGTCATAAAAAAATTGTAAATAATTTTTTTTCGAAATGTAGAAAACTACCTGTTTCGGTAATGATAATCAAAATGTCGTGTAAGCATTCTGACAAGAGAATATTTCAAATTTAACTGGAAAGATATAAAGAGATGATCTTACCTGGTAGCCATCTTGAAGTAACTGGTCCATGTGCTTGGTCACTCAAAATCAAACTTTATTAAAATTATGTATGTGTGCTTAAACTGTTCTCAAAAAGTGTTGCGGAGGATGAGAACATCAGGCATGGACACATCATTTTCCTAATTTTTCTTCATTATTATTATACATGAATATTCAGTAAATTATTTTTCTGTCATCTAAAGTAGTCTAGCAAAACATCCATTTATTTTTTTTCTAAATATTTTTGTGTTAATTTGTTTAAATTACAACATAACGCATGTTCAAACATGGCCGGACGCATTTCGGTAATGAGAATTTAAGCAGAAAATTAGATAAAATTGACAAATTGTAAAATCTTATGTTAAAATCACACATTGTGCAAGGTAGAACACAGTATTGTGTAAATTCTGATGCTTTTTAATATTACTATATTACACATTTTATAGCTAAAATCATTAGTGCCGTGGTGTTCCAATGGTTTCGTGAGAATCACCCAGTCAGACCATGGAAAATTACAGATCCACTTAGCAAACAAACCAGGTTCACTAATCTACATTCAGTTTTGGTGATCTTTTAACAGCCTCGGTTACAGTTATATAGCACTTCTGTTGGTCAGATGGCCTTTTGTACAACAACATTAAAGAGCTTCAGTCTCAGCTCTTTTGAGCTCAGTTTAACAAGATGTTTTCTCTCACAAGATACGTCGTGATTTCACGCAGCATTCTCAGTGAACTGAAGCATGTAAATCCCACGAGGTCTACCGTTTCTGAGAAACGTCGCACCAGCAACCCTCCCACACTCATTTGCTCAGATCTCATGCCATAACGCGCCTTTCCTAATGATCCGATAGTCCAGAAGCAACTATAAACCGGGGTGATGTTATCTGCACCCAGGCTAAATAAAGTTGCAGCCACATGTTGTGCTGTTTGCTTTGACACGCAGCCGTATTTAATAAAAGAGCCATTGGGAGTATGCTAGTTTGTGTTTGAATGTATTATTGTGTATTTAGTTTGTTATCTGAGATGCATGTTTGCTTGCTTGGGTTTCAGTGCATATGTTATTTTAGTTTTGTGCATATGAGTTATGTAAAGGTCTGTGTAGGTTGACCCAGTAACCCAGTTTGTGGAGTCATGTGGCCCGTGTGTGTATGTAACTAACATACAACCTCTGTCTTTGTTTTAAATGCATAAAGAATTTATTTATAAATGACCACTATTCTGATTCTCATTTCCTACTCGTCTCTGGAGGGGACACCACACCTATGTTACCATGGATACCATTTGTGATGATATTTTGGGATGCTGCATGATTAAACTTGTTTTTGTTTACTAGAATCTGCCAACCACACAAACTAAATATCCAAAGGGAGCCGAAATATCAGATGCAGTGTTTTTGTCAGAAAGTCTTGATCCACTGAGTATTCTCTGTGTCTGTTCTTTCATGTCTGATGCAATGGAAATCTTTTATCATCTATCATTATCTTCATTTTCTCTGTGAGAGAGAGAGACAAATGTCCGCACAAATATGTGACCCAGCCTGTGAAAACCCAGCAAAAGTCATTTTTTATTGTAATTTATTGTTAAAATCATACTACTTAAAGGATTACTCCACTTTCATAAAAATAAACTCCCGATAATTTATTCACCACCCTTTTCGTCCAAGTTGTTTATGCCTTTGTTTGTTTAGTCGAGAATAAATTAAGTTTTTTAAGGAATAAATGTATTTTCAGGATTTTTTCGAGTGTCGTGTGTGGCTCATCATGTCAAGAAGTTTGGTGCGTTATGTGAACCTAAGAGTTTCATGTCGAGGTGCATGCCTGCTGCTGATGCGTCGAGGGGGTTAATGATAAAAGAGACGCTCACGTTCACAAAATACTCACAAGAAATTAATTTAACACGTCTCTTTTGTCATGGGCCCCTTCGGGGCGTCTGCGGCGGGCATGTGTTTTGACATGATGCGTGATGCACATGGGTTCACATGATGGGCCAAACGGATATTTTGACATGCCGAGCCACACACATGATTGGCTAAATACATGTTTTGATGAGCTTCGCATTGTGCGCCCTTGAAAAGAAGTCATCTGCAGCCACTGGTCAGGTCAAAGATTAAAATTAAAGTGAAATGAATGACTAAAATCAAATCTCAAAATTAGATTAAGAGTTAAGCCTTTCACAGACTTGCTCACTAGTTAAAATGGCTAAAACATTTTGTACTTGAAATCTAATAATGCCTGTCAGGTTTGTGTGAGGGTTAGGTATAGGGTCAGGGTTGAGGGATTGAAAAAACAATGACTATAAGTCTTCATTAATTCTTTCCCCACCATTGACGAGTTGTCTCATCAATTAAAAGAAAACATTTGCATTTAAAAAAATGTGTTCCTGATGAATTTTTATGTAGTCTTGCAATACCAATTTATGAAAAAATTAAGCCAAAACGTTATTTACTAATTTTAAACTCTGTGTATGTTTTGATAATTGTTCTGAATCTGATCTCTAAAACAATTCCTTCACAAAAATGCAACTATTTCAGCTTTTTGCAAAAAAATTCAGAAATATATAGAAAAATACTCATATTTAAGAGTTTATAAGCAGAGAAAAAATATCGATCGGATGAAACGTTTGTTTTTGTTTGTTAATTGTTTGTTTATTGTTTGTTTGAAAACATAGGGGGCCCTATTTTAACGATCTGAAAAGCAAATGCGAAGCGCAAGCGTAAGTGACTGTGTGGGCGGATCTTGGGCGCTGTTGCTATTTTCCGGCGGGAGAAATAATTCTTGCGGGGTATAATAAGGGGTTGGTCTGAAGTAGGTTAATTATTCATAGGTGTGGTTTGGGCATAACGTCAAAAAAACCAATCAGAACGCTATCCAACATTCCCTTTAAACGCAAGGGCGCAAGTTCCCTGGTGGGTTGCTATTATTATGACGGATTTACCAGGCGCACGCCAGGAGCGGTTCACAGCCGAGGAGACCGACGTAAGAGCAGTCAAAGACAGAGAAGTTGTTTTGTATGGGGATAGGAGAAACCCGCCCAAATCAGCGTCGGTTAAACAGGCGTGAGAGGAAATAGCCACAATTGTCTCATCAGCTGGCATCCCCATTGTTGCGCCAAGCGCTACAATGATGTCAGGAGACGGGGGAATCCACAGCTTTCCAGCATAAATCGGGCACGCCGTGTAACGGGAGGTGGATCAGCCTCTACACATGACCTGACGCCAGCAGAGGACATCGCTGCGTCCACCCTCACCGCTGAAAGGGTTCGGGGGCTTTAGAATCGGACCCAAGAAACGCAAGCAAGGTCCAACCACAAAGTACACTTACAAATCAAGTTCATATACATTAAGGTTTCTTATGAAAACATTTTAATTATTATTTACATAAAATAAACGTAATACAGCCACACAACAAACTTATGAAAATATTTTAATCGTTATTTGCATGAGACTTTTTTTACGCAGCCACACAATAAATAAAAACTATCACCACAATGCTCACCACTATGATTTCCCTTATCTCATATGTTAATACTTTTTATTGTAACAATTTATGATTTGCAAAAATAACTGTTGCATCTGTGTAGATTAGATAAGCAAAGTTGTCCATGCTATACATTATGGTCAGGCATGCGCCCTTAAAATAGCATAATGAACCACGCGCAACGTGCCACTGACTTTAAACTAGTTTTTTTTGGTCAGTGGCGCAATTGTTTTTTGAAACTGCAAAATAGCATCAGGGAAGGTTTGCGCCGGAACACGCCTCCTTTTTTGCGCTGAACCGCCCAGGGAGCGCAAGTTCATTCCCTAGTTTGCCGACGTGCGTCTGTGGAGGGAAAACCCTGCTGTGCGCCGGTGCAAAATACGAATGATACATGCGTCACTGACAAAGTCAATTGCGCTGGGGGCCAGATAGGGCCCAGGATCTGTTCTCTCATTTGATATATTTATATGTTTATATATTTTTAAAAGAAAATTTTCCTAGAAGGCATTTTATGAAACTTTTGTGAAAATCACAAAAAATCCTGGTGGGCAACTTTTCAAAAAATGGCTGGCGGGGAATGAGTTAAAGGTGCCGTAGAATGTAAAACTTTATGAATAATAAGAGTTTGGTACATGGTATGACATTGTGAGCCTTAAACACGATTGTTTCCTCCTCCTTATATACACCTGGTGCATGCAAAAGACCACTGGAGAACAGGCCAATCTCAACATAACACCAACTGTGACATTAATGTGTTGCAATGTACACCCACCAAATTAAATTACACATTAAATTAAGTAAAATTTTGTTACAATGCTAAAAACAAAGTTGTGACTGCTGAATTAACGCTATATGCTAGTTAATGTTATATGCTAGCATTTACGCTAAAGTTCTACTATTAACGTTAGTTACATTTTGCAGGTCCATAAACAAAACACAACTTACCACTCAGGACATCTATTAACAATTGAACCAAACAATAGATTTTTCCTCACATTCTGTATCTTCATCTTGTAAAGGCTCAAACATAAGGTCTGTTTACACACACACACAGAGCTACTGAAGGAGCTGCTCTGTGAAACAGCCAATCAGAGCAGAGCTCAACATTATTATTCATGACCCATTCAAATAAGGAAATAACAGACCGTTTCATTCTAAAAGCAAATCCTAGGGTTGTAAATGGACATGTAAAACCATTTCTGGATAATTTTAGCACTTAATAAAGCCACGTCCTCTCTATGTAGATATCAGAGAACAATTTAACATCATTTCGATGCATTTTTGGGCACCTTTAATGAAGTAAAAAGTGTTTATCTGTGTAGCATAACAACTGCTTCCCTCATGCTTTTTCATTCTGTCTGTACATTACTGCGATGCTTAGTCAGTTAGAGATTTTTAGTTTGATTAATATGACTTATTTTTTAACAGGTGACATCACACAGAAGGGCTATGAGAAAAAGAGATCAAAAGTTTTGCAACCATACCTACCTCACACACCAGGTAATAAACACATGCATTCTAGTGACCCTAATACACACACACAGACATCCTTTATACACAGTATAATGTTTATGATACATCGGCTAATTTGTTGGTGTGTAAGGGGTCGAGCGTCATGTTCCTGTCACACCCTCTTCATCGTCTTCCTCATCCTCCCGCTATCAGCGACGAAGGTCCAATGGCACCAGGGATGAGCGTTATCGCTCAGGTGAGATAAAAAGTTGGGAGGTGGTTACCATAGACAGTAAATATTAAAATATGTGCTTAGTAATAAATATACAGTATTTGAACTTAAACTACACTCAATAATTAAAGAAACAAATGACGGCAAACAAACGATTAAACTCAAAGTTGTAGTAGGGTAGTATTTTTTTATCAGATGTTATAAGTAATGTTGTAATTTATCTTTATCTCTTCATCAGATGTACACTCAGAAGCTGTTCAGGCCGCATTAGAGAGACACAGTGAAAGAAAGATGGCCGTGTTGTTGCCATCCAAGCGGCGATCGCTCATCGGTCAAACCTCCATGGACACGTACACACCTCCAGGTGTGTGTATGCGCAAGCGTTTGTGCGTAAGTGTTCAGTATGTGAGTGTGTGTAACCGCTGAATCTTCCTGTGTTTGTGCAGACTCGTCATCTGGCTCTGATGCTGAGGGGTCTCTGGGGAGGGCAGGGGGTGTCGGTGTAGACTCCTGGATCAGCAGAGCTCTCCACGCCTCACCTTCAACATCATCGTCGTCATCCTCACACAGCAACAGCTCTGCCAATGCAGCTCGAATGGCAGAGACCAACATGCACTCCTTCGGCCGTAAGTGCAAACATGTATTTTTTATCGTGTGGAAATTGTATTTTTCACATTCGGTTTCTCACAGCCAATCAACACCTTCCCAGTCACATTTCATACTGTTGTAATGTGAAAATAGATTTATGATGACACCTTAAGTGCTCAACTTTAACTCTCCTACCATCTTTCGCACTTTCTTTTACACAGTCGGTCCAATGTCTCATCTCTCTCTGAAAAGGCGGGGCTTAAGGGAAATGGGCGTGTCTGCTGAGAACGGTATTGTCATCAGGCACTCCGCTGACTACCAATCAGATCGCCCCTGGTCATCTTTGGATTCTGAAGGTGTGTCCACTAGTGTTTTATATCAACAATTCAGCATAATGTCAATAATGGCCCTAATGGTTTTAGGTAAAGGATGCCGTTGTGCAGCACTGTTTTGTGTACACACAGCTTTTAGGTTTGTTATGCTGTGTGTTACTGTACTGATATGAGTTTACCTGTTTGTTTGTGCGAAGCAGACAGTCTGTCAGCCCCTCCTGACATCACCAGCTACACATCTGACCCCGCCCCCATCTTTGTGCAACGACCACAGGTTGCCATACTAACCAAGCCTCCGCCCAAATATGGCAATGCTGAGCTAATGGAGACTGGAGATGGTGAGGAGAGAAAGAGTTTGTGTGTTTGCATACTGTTTTTAAGATTTATTCTGCATTTATTCCGAGCTTCATGATTTGAAATAATTTTTAATTCATTGCTATTATTGTTATATTTTTCCTTTTTTTTAATATATTTTAACCATCAAAAGACAGCTATGACAGACAATACATGCCTAATAATGCTGGGATATGCTCCAGCACTTCCTTGTAGATTAAGCGATATGTATAATAAATATATTGTACACTTAAAGGAATATTCAATTTTCTTAAAAGAAAAATCCAGATAATTTACTCACCACCATGTCATCCAAAATGTTGATATCTTTCTTTGTTCAGTCGAGAAGAAATTATGTTTTTTGAGGGGAACATTGCAGGATTTTTCTCATTTTGATGGACTTTAGTAGAGCCCAACATTTAATACTTGGCTCAACACTTGGCAGTTTTTTTTCAGCGGAGTTTCAAAGAACTATAAACGATCCCAAACGAGGCATAAGGGTCTTGTCTGGCGAAACGATTGTCATTTTTGACAAGAAAAATGACAAATATACACTTTTAAACCACAACTTCTCGTCTAGATCCGGTCGTGATGCGCCAGCGTGACCCCATGCAATACGTCATGACGTCAAGAGGTCACGGATAATGTTGGCAAAACTACGCCCCAGTGTTTACAAGTGTGTTGAAAGAGGACCGTTCCTACGTTGTTGTATTTCAACTGATACTAATTAATGTCTTTGTGTCAGTTTATTGTATAAAATGGTCCGCAAATTTGCGTTTTATATATGTAACACGGGACCTCCCTACGTCACTACGCATTTACGTTAGGTCGCGCTGGACCGGACCTAGACGAAAAGTTGTGGTTTAAAAGAGCATATTTTTTATTTTTCTTGTCAAAGATGACAATCGTTTCGCTAGATAAGGCCCTAATGCCTCGTTTGGGATCGTTTATAGACCTTTGAAACTCCGTTGAAAAAAAAATGTTAAGTGTTGAGTTAAGTATTAAATGTTGGGCTCTATTTAAGTCCATTAAAATGAGAAAAATCCTGCAATGTTTTCCTCAAAAAACATAATTTCTTCTCGACTGAACAAAGAACGACATCAACATTTTGGATGACATGGTGGTGAGTAAATTATCTGGATTTTTCTTTCAAGAAAATGGAATATTCCTTTAACATTTTTTTAGCTTCCCTAAAGGTACATTGTGTAACTTTTAGAAGGATCTCTTGACAGAAATGCAATATAAAATACATAACTATCTACATTTATCTACATCACCGCAGGGCTCCTAACATGCAAGTGGCCGTCATGTTTCTACAGTAGCCCTAAACGGACAAACAGTTCTATAGAGCGTGTTTTGTCACAACGTTGTCTCAGTTAATCACATGTTCGTTCTGTGGCGGCTACCGTATCTTTTCTCTGCGTTTCGACAGGTAGGGGTGAGCTGTGGAGTGAGTCTTTTGTACTTGTAATATACAGTCTTACTGCTTGATGTCTCTAAAAATCTACACACTTGTCCTTTAAATGTTTAAGTTTAATCAAATTGGTTGTGCAAGTGTTTTAAATTTGACACTTATCAGATTAGGTTAAGCAATTGCAATTTGGTTTTATGGGTTGCTATAACTTATAAAAACCACCTGAAATTGCTTAACCTAATTTGCTAAGGCTGCGTCTGAAACCGCCCACTTCCAAACTATATACGGACTACCGGCACATCCGGGAACTTGACTGTAAATTTCGTCACCGCCCCTTTTTGGGGGAAAATAAACCAGACTTCCCATTGACTTCCATTCAAAATAGCGGAATTAAGCAACGTTTGTACACAGCCGGCAAGCGTAAATAACTTATGAAGATACATTAACACATTTAATTTGGTCAATATAAAAACATGTCCCTTTCATTCTCACAGCGTCAAATTTGTGTAACAGTGCTATTCCGCTATTTTGAATGGAAGTCAATGGAAGGTCTAGTTTATTTTCCCCCAAAAGTGGGCGTGAACCTGTTCAGAGACATTTCTATGACGTTGCGCCGGTTGTGCGTATAGTAGGCGAAAAGCAGTGGGCGTGTCGAGCAGTATGTCCTAATTCATAGTATTCCAAAAGCAGTAAGCGAAAAGTACCCGGATGACCTACTATTTCCGGCAAGATCTGGATGTGTTCATTCGATGGACCCTTTATCATCCCGTAAGCCCCCGGGAGGGAAGTTATGCAATGTAGAAGAAGAAGGAGAGGTGTTTTTTTATTAAAAAATCTCCAAAAGCAGTAATGCGGCTCTATTTAAATCCAAATACATATTATAAACAGCTGTCCCTTGTGGTTAAATTGCACTAGTTTAACGTCATTCCAGTTAACGACAAACTTGTTGTTATGACGACGTATGTCATGTGATGTATCAACATGGCGGATGTAGTACGTCCGAATTCATTCATACTATTGTTTCATATCATACTACTGTTTTAACGGTAGATGAGTAGGTACTTCATCTAATTCTGTACTTACTGTCACAGTATGAGATTTCAGACGCAGCCGAAGGGCCAGATTTAGTAACAGCTTGCGCAAAAAGTTAAATAACGACTGTCTGGTTTTACTGAAGACGCGCGGTGGATCATTAGCGCTGAAAAGGTGTGGTCTAGTTATTTTTGCGACTGACCTTATTGCATATGCATTTCTAGGAGTTTTCCTTTCAGATGCAACATTTTGGGAGGAGATTATTTTTACTTTGCGCTTAAATGGCTGCAATTGTTGTTAAACAGAAGGGACATCACAGAAATCAGAGAACGCATGTAAACCTTCACTTTTTAGTGTCCAAACTAGGGGCCGGGGCCCCCAGGGGGGCCGCGAGATGGAGCCAGGGGGCCCAGTTTTATGACATTTAATGAAATACATTAATTTATCATGAATTCTGTGTAATTAAACCTAAAAAAAATAAGGCTACTAACCAAAAGCACTACTTTTTTGTATAATTTAATGGTTTTTTTTAATTAAAATGTTGAGTTTTAGAACAGTTTTTTGTCACAAATTTTCTTTGGGGGGCTGAGAAGGAATGCACCGTACACAAGGCGGGCCGCACGCTGAAAAAGTTTGGGAACCACTGGCTTAGTAAGCTGTGATGTCTGTGGTACTGAACTCAAGTGCATCACGCGTTAACTCATCAGCTATGTTTATTCGCGACCCAGAACTATTTTGCGCTGCTCTTAGTAGATTGTGGAAATCAGCTGTTGCGCCTGTATTATTTAATTTTTACGCTTTTTCGTAAATTACCCGCAGATATTACCACTTCCATTGGTGCATTTTTGGAACTGCGCTAATTTGCCCTGTTTAGTAAATCTGGCCCTAAGTGTAGTTAAAATGTATAGGTGTAATGTAGGTTTTTAGCAACATCTGTATAGCTCAGTGGTAGAGCATTGCGTTTGCAGCGCACAAGTTCATGGGTTCGAACCGAGGGAACTCAAGTACTAATAAAAATGTATAGCTTGTAATGCGATGTAAGTCGCTTTGAATAAAAGTGTCTGCCAAATGCATAAATATATCTAGCAGTGAGATTCTGAGTTGCAACCAACCTCAATTTCTAAATGTAGTGAGAATCTACGAAAGCTACCAAAGGACAAACATGTCGACGTCATCATATGAGACAACGTAGGAACGAAACGCGCTCTGTAGAACAATTTGTCTGTTTAGAGCTATTGTAGAAACATGGCGGCGACTTCCATGTAAGGGGACCGGAGGTGTATGTAGATAAAACTTGTTCCAAGGTAATAAAAACAATACAGTTCTTTATGTAAGGTCTTTATACACCACTGATAATATAGTTATGTATATTTATATTGCATTTCTGTCAAGAGATCCTTCCTAAAGTTACACAATGCGCCTTTAAAATAGTAAGTTACAATTACTTTTATAGTCAAGTTGTTTAAACTTAAATTTAAAGTTAATTTAATCTTATTAATTTTATTTAACACTTAACATGTGATCATTGGTGTGTTCATGTGTAGGTGTTCCTGTAAGTAGCCGTGTCTCTGCAAAGATCCAGCAGCTGGTTAACACGCTGAAACGGCCGAAACGAAAACCTTTGAGAGAGTTCTTCGTGGAGGACTTTGAAGAATTGCTAGAAGGTTCAGATGTTTTTCTTCCCGTTGGTGCCTCTGATTGATTTAAAGTCGGATAGAAATTCGTACACCAGAAACCTTCTTAAACTTTGACAGTCAGTGACGGATCAAATGAGACGCATCACTTTCATCTTAAATTCTTTACATCCTGCACAGAAAAACTTTATTTGATCCAGACATTTTCACAGATGATCCAGTTCTTAAAGAAATCCCAAATGACGATTCTAACAAAACACTCCCATCATTCACTCCTCATGTTGTTTGTGCAAGAATCTAAATTATGACCAATTCTTTCATTTTAGTGTGAGATGTAAGGGGGTAGTTCACCCGCTCTTTGTTCATCTGAACCAAAACAGATATTTATGCCTTCAGGACACTTCGAAATAAACAGCACAAGTCACATGGAGTTATTTAATGCCACTTTTGTGTCCTTTTAAAGCTTAAGGAGGGGCGGTCAAAATCCAGTCCTATGGTAAACAGAAAAAGCAAAGCAACACTTTTGGTGTACACGTAGGTGCTTTAAACAACATGAGGGCGAGTAAATATAACAAAGTTCATTTTTGAGTGATCTATTCCAGTTAACATAGTGTTTGAATGTTCAGCATTAAAGTACAGTGATACAGAATGCAGGTCTGCGTGTAATTTCAGTATCATGCTAACTCAGTGTTTGCCATCTGCAGTGCAGCCGTTTGATCCCTCTGTGCCACACCCAGAGGGGGCGGAGTCAACAGTCATGCAAGGAGAGGAGCTTGACAGACTTAAAAACTGCCCAGCGTCCCTGGAAGCGGCCCTTCTGCGTTGGGGGGCCATCGCACCCAAAGCCCCCTGTCTGACAACTATGCACGGCAGTGGCAAACCGCCATACACACTTACATATGGTACAAAACATTTTTAAAATATGAGTTAAAACCTGTTGTTTGGTTGTACCGGTGCTTATACATTTTTGTTTATACGTGCGTAGGCAAGCTCTGGTCCAGAAGTTTGAAATTGGCCTATAACCTTCTCCACAAGCTGGGAACCAAGCAAGAACCAATCCTTCATCCCGGAGACAGAGTAAGAGAGAGTTTAAATAATTATTAAAAAGTAGTTGCTGTAACATTTATGGGGTAACACAAACAATTTAGAGCACCTGTTAAGTATAGTTATGTCTCGGCCTAAGAAAAGAGCGTGATTTGGTCTGCCGTCTACCTCCAGTTTACAGTTATACATTAAAAGACTGATGAAGAAAGAGTTATGTGCATTGTCTTTGTTTGTTAGGTTGCACTGGTGTATCCCAATAATGATCCTGCAGCATTCATGGTGGCGTTTTGTGGCTGTCTTTTGGCTGAAGTTGTTCCTGTCCCAATTGAAGTGCCACTCACAAAGAAGGTAATGAACTGAAATGGTGGACAGTTGAATAGGAGGATGGACCACAGTTATATTTCGGGGCCAGAAGAGATTCTCATTTTAATTTGGACAAGCAAGCATTATTTTCTTGAAACTCTTGTGACGTTATCTTGAAATGCTTGCCTGATAACTATAAGTTATATACAGAAAGTCAAACACGTGCCAATAACACTTAAACACTATTAAACCTTTTAACAATACCAGATTCAAGCTAACAGAGTTTTGTCTGAGGTGTGCCCTTCCTCTCTCTTACCTCAAAGGATGCTGGGAGTCAACAGATCGGCTTCCTGTTGGGCAGCTGCGGTGTAGCCGTAGCATTGACCAGTGATGCCTGTCATAAAGGCCTTCCCAAGAGCTCTAGCGGTGATGTCATGCAGTTCAAAGGTCAGAGAGATCATAGCATCACCTTCTTACAAGTCCTAATATGGGATTCATCTTTAGGTATGAATTTATGTGTGTTTTTGTCGATGTCATTGATTTTTGCGTTTGCTTGTTCAGGATGGCCAAAGTTGCTTTGGGTGCTGACTGACTCCAGACATTTATCAAAACCCCCGAGAGAATATTTCCCTCTCATTAAAGATGCCAACAACGACACAGCATACATAGAGGTAAGGTAACACACTGTGTGCATGAATGTTGAATACATTTAAATTTTATATGTGTGGGAGTGTTTTGTGGTTTGATTGACAGTATAAGATGTATCATAATTTCATTACAAATGTAATGAGAGTGTTTGATTGACAGTTTGAGTTGTTTCATTCTTTTATTACAGATGTATTGAGAGTGGGTGTGCTTTGCTGTTTGATTGAGAGTTTGTGTTATTTCACCATTTCATTACAGATGTAATGAGAGTGGGCGTGTTTTGCTGTTTGATTGACAGTTTGTGTTTTTTCACCATTTTATTACAGATGTAATGAGACTGGTTGTGTTTTGTCGTTTGTTTGACAGTATAAGTTATATCATTACTTCCTTGCAGTTCTAATGAGAGTGGGCGTGTTTTGTTGTTTGATTGACAGTATAAGTTGTATCGTAATTTCATTACATATGTAATAAGAGTGGGTGTGTTTTGCGGTTTGATTGACAGTATGAGTTGTATCATAACTTCATTACAGATGTAATGAGCGTGGGCGTGTTTTGCCACTTGATTGACAGTTTGAGGTTTTCTTTTCACCCTTTTATTACAGATGTAATGAGACTGGGCATGTTTTGCGGTTTGATTGTCAGTATAAGTTATAATTATTTCATTGCAGTTCTAATGAGAGTGGGTGTGTTTTTGATTTGATTGACAGTATGAGTTGTATCATTATTTCATTACAGTTCTAGTTAGAGTGGGTGTGTTTTTGATTTGATTGACAGTATGAGTTGTATCATTATTTCATTACAGTTTCATGAAAGTGGGTGTGTTGTTGTTTGATTGACAGTATAAGTTGTATTATAATTTCATTAGATATGTAATGAGAGTGGGTGTGTTTTGTGGTTTGATTGACAGTATGAGTTGTATCATAACTTCATTACAGATGTAATGAGAGTGGGCGTGTTTTGCCGTTTGATTGACAGTTTGAGTTTTTTTCACTATTGTATTACAGATGTAATGAGAGTGGGCGGGTTTTGTGGTTTGATTGACAGTATAAGTTATATCATTATTTCATTGCAGTTCTAATGAGAGTGGGCGTGTTTTGTTGTTTGATTGACAGTATGAGTTGTATCATAACTTTATTACAGATATAATGAGAGTTGGCGTGTTTTGCCGTTTGATTGACAGTTTGAGTTTTTTTCACTATTTTATTACAGATGTAATGAGAGTGGGCGTGTTTTGCCGTTTGATTGACAGTTTGAGTTTTTTTTACTATTTTATTACGGATGTAATGAGAGTGGGCATGTTTTGCGGTTTGATTGACAGTATAAGTTATCATTATTTCATTGCAGTTCTAATTAGAGTGGGTGTGTTTTTGATTTGATTGACAGTATGAGTTGTATCATTATTTCATTACAGTTCTAGTGAGAGTGTTTTGTGGTTTGATTGACACTGTAAGTTGTATTATTATTCCATTACAATTTTCATGAAAGTGGGCGTGTTTTGTGGTTTGATTTACAGTTTGAGTTGTATCATTATTTCATTACAGTTTTAATGAAAGGGGGGGGGGCGTGTTTTTTGGTTTGATTGATAGTATGAGTTTTATCATAATTTCATTACAGATGTAATGAGAGTGGGTGTGTGTTTTTGCAGTTTGATTGACAGTATGACTTTTATCATAATTTTACTGCAGTTCAAATGAGAGTGGGCGTGTTTTGCGGTTTGATTGACAGCTTGCGTTGTTTTATTATTTCAGTACAGATGTAATGAGAGTGGGCGTGTTTTGCGGTTTGATTGACAGTATGAGTTGTATCATAATTTCATTACAGATGTAATAAGAGTGGGTGTGTTTTGCAGTTTGATTAACAGTATGAGTTTTATCATAATTTCATTGCAGTCCTAATGAGAGTGGGCGTGTTTTGCGGTTTGATTGACAGGATGAGTTTTATCATAATTTCATTGCAGTACTAATGAGAGTGGGCGTGTTTTGCGGTTTGATTGACAGTATGAGTTTTATCATAATTTCATTGCAGTACTAATGAGAGTGGGCATGTTTTGCGGTTTGATTGACAGTATGAGTTGTATCATAATTTCATGACAGATGTAATGAGAGTGGGCGTGTTTTGCGGTTTGATTGACAGTATGAGTTTTATCATAATTTTATTGCAATTCTCGTGGGCATGTTTTGCGGTTTGATTGACAGCTTGAGTTGTTTCATTATTTCACTACAGATGTAAAGAGAGTGGGCGTGTTTTGCGGTTTGATTGACAGTATGAGTTTTATCATAATTTAATTGCAGATGTAAAGAGAGTGGGTGTGTTTTGCGGTTTGATTGACAGCTTGAGTTGTTTCATTATTTCATTACAGATGTAATGAGAGTGGGCGTGTTTTGCGGTATGATTGACAGCTTGAGTTGTTTAATTATTTCATTACAGATGTAATGAGAGTGGACGTGTTTTGCGGTTTGATTGACATTTTGAGTTGTTTCATTATTTTTATTACAAATGTAATGAGAGTGGGCGTGTTTTGCGGTTTGATTGACAGTATAAGCTGTATCATAATTTCATGACAGATGTAATTAGAGTGGGCGTGTTTTGCGGTTTGATTAACAGAAAGAGTTTTACATTTTCATTGAAGTTCTAATGAGAGTGGGCGTGTGTTGCAGTTTGACCGCTTGAGTTGTTTCATTATTTCATTACAGATGTAATACTGTAAGAGTGGGCGTGTTTTGCGGTTTGATTGACAGCTCGAATAGTTTCATAATTTCATTTCAGTTCTAAAGAGAGTGGGCATGTATTTTAGTTTGATTGACAGTTAAAGTTATATATTTATTTGTCTGTGTCCAAAATAGCACCCTATACTCTAAAATGGCGCACTATTTGAGGAATCAACAATTTTTAGTTGTGTCCGAAATCTTTGTGGACTTAGAGTGCATTCCTTTAAGTGAACTATACAAGTGGACTAATGCATGGAATAGTGAATGAGGATATAGGGGGCTATTTCGGACATGGCCATTATAGTTCTAATCAAAGTGGGTGTGTTTTTTGGTTTGATTGGCAGTATTAGTAATATCATAATTACATTGCATTCCCAATGAGAGTGGGTGTGTTTTGTGGTTTGATTGACAGTACAAGACCTGCAAGGATGGGAGTGTGTTGGGAATAACCGTGACCAGGATGGCAATGCTCACACACTGCCAAACACTCACACAGACCTGCGGATACAGCGAGGGTTAGATATACCCACCTACACAACCTAACACTAGAATCCACTTGTACATATGTAGACACACAAATATAAGCTTCTGATAAAAAGTGTATTTCATTATTCATAATCTGTTGGTTCCAATGTTTTACGTGGTTTATGTGTGTTTGTTTCAGCGGAGACGATAATAAATGTGTTGGATTTTAAGAAGGGTATCGGCCTCTGGCACAGTGTTCAGACGGTAACATAAGATTATCTTTGTTACGTGTCATTTATCAGACATAAATGTTTAAAAACGTTTGTCGATTTAACTTCTCTGTCTCTTTCTTTGTAGAGTGTTTTAAATATGTTACATGTGGTCAGTGTTCCATATGCTCTTATGAAGGTGAATCCCCTATCTTGGATCCAAATGATTGGCCAGTACAAAGGTGCACATACACACACAGAGCACAGTATATACTCTTTACGTGCCTGTATCATACCTGCTTTTATCACTGCTACTCATCTACATAAAAACAAACACACTGTTTTGTGAAATGTGAAACTCTTTGTGTTTTTGCAGCTAAGGTGGCTTGTGTGAAGAGCAGGGATCTACACTGGGCTTTGATGGCCCACAAAGATCATATCGACTCCAACATGAGTTCACTGAGAATGCTGCTAATCGCGGATGGTTCGAACCCCTGTAAGGAAGTATTCGTTATTCGTGTATCTTTTCATGCAAGAAAACCTGTATTGTATCAATGCTCTTTGTCTCTTTGTCAGGGTCGATATCCTCTTGCGATGCATTCCTAAATGTGTTCCAAAATATGGGCTTGAGATCAGAGGTCATTTGCCCATGTGCCGGCTCCCCTGAGGCATTAACTGTAGCTGTCAGGAGGTATGAAATACGCCCTTGTTCTCTTTGCTCAGTAAACAAATGCATGGCTTCGCTGTATATGCACAGACATACATGTGCACAAGTCATTCTTGTGCTATGAAATCTGTTTTCAGTTTAAGCTCAATAAAATAGGAGGTTCGGTTGTTTGTGGTCACACATGATAAACAACATAACCAGACCTACACACATTCATATACACAGACAGACCAAGCTAAGAAACCCATCTGACTCGGATTGTAACTTCATTCGAAGTTTTGTGAAAAATGCTTTGGGTTTGCTTGTAAAAATTCATTAAGGGCCCACAAGTGCTCTGAAAAGCACAGCATTATTTGACGTCAATCCAACTGAAACAGAAAGCCAGGACGGAACAATCGAGAAGACTGTCCGCCTTTTAAAAATAACCAGATGCAATTTGCTTATTGCTCAGTCCAGCAAGCTGCATTTGACTGATTAAAAATTTATAAAAATTGTTGTTACAGATTAAAGACTGATAACAGTGACATGTAATTTATATGGCAGCGGTGTTTGTCCTCTCTCATACTCGTCAGTGCTGTTTATAAACGTTGAGTCTAACTGTTTTAGCTAAAGGATTATTAGGAACACCATACTAATACTGTGTTTGACCCCCTTTCGCCTTCAGAACTGCCTTAATTCTACGTGGCATTGATTCAACAAGGTGCAGAAAGCATGCTTTAAAAATGTTGACACATATTGATAGGATAGCATCTTGCAGTTGATCTTGCACCACATCCCAAAGATGCTCTATTGGGTTGAAATCTGGTGACTGTGGGGGCCATTTTAGTACAGTGAACTCATTGTCATGTTCAAGAAACCAATTTGAAATGATTCGAGCTTTGTGACATGATGCATTCTCCTGCTGGAAGTAGCCATCAGAGGATGGGTACATGGTGGTCATAAAGGGATGCTCAGGTAGGCCGTGGCATTTAAATGATGCCCAATTGGCACTAAAGGACCTAAAGTGAACGATTAATCTCACTACCTATAAGTTATATACATGTATATAAAGCATATCATTTAAAAAAAAATTATAACATATAAATCATAATGTGATTTTATAAAAATTGTAATAAGGCGCTGAAAAAACTACCCATTAGATGTTTTTTCAGCCAATAGTATCACATGGGGTCGTAAGGAGACCGAAATGCCATGGGAGACCCAACTGCTCATAACACCTGTCCCACATTTGTATGTAACACGATCAACTGTTCTCCCGTGTGTGACAACTAGTAACAAGACTCGCCAGAACCAATAATCATTTTACGTACCAATGTGGAACCCTGTGACCCCCATATTAAAACTAAACTAAAAAACTAATCTTGAACATAGCACAGTATTACTTCATGCGGCAACATATTCTCTAGTTTATGTTTTAGTGTTGTTAAATTTGCAAAAATGTAAAAAAAAATTAAGCATTACCGTCATGTGGAAAATCCACAAAAGTCAATAAAACACATCAAAGAGGATTTTTCTCAGGACTTCTGGCTCCTGGAAGCCAAACCACATACTGTACGACCATATTGTTTATGAAACCAGAGGAATTATTGTCCCTATGGTAACATAATATTCTGTCTCTAACACATGGATGTATTTATTTATTTAGTTTGTTTACATGCACGTGTTTTCATTTCAGGTCTCAGGATAGCAGCTGTAAACTTGCCGGTCGAGGGGTCCTCAGTATGATGAATCTCAGTCACGGGGTCATCAGGGTAGACACGGGGGAGAAGCTCTCCGTCCTCACCCTACAGGATGTGGGGACGCCCATGCCGGGAGGTACACAGACGGAGAATGTCCTCACATCATTTTATTCAGTTCCAACATAAACCTCATCATCCAGTTCAGGGCTGCTTTCCTCATGTGACCACAAACCTCATCAAACGCCTTTAAAATTCTCATTAAACATGCCTTTCATCGTCTCTTTCACAGCCATGGTGTGCGTCGTAAAACCAGAGGGCGTTCCGCAACTGTGTAAAACCGATGAGATTGGAGAGATCTGCGTGTCGTCTGTTGCCACAGGAACGTCATATTATGGGCTTGCAGGAATGAGCAAAAACACATTCGAGGTGTGAAAATTCCCCACCTAAAACCGTTTCACTTCATTATAGTACAGTGTATATTAAGCACTTTGCACTTTGATCTAGCATTGACGTCACTCCAGTATGGTGCTGTTCAAAATTTGTGCAACAGGTGTCTCCAGTGTCGTGTGATGGCGGTTTGGCCAGCGAGTGCTTGTTCGTGCGGTCCGGTCTGCTGGGCTTTGTGGGTCCAGGTGGGATGGTTTTTGTCTCTGGGCCGCTGGAAGGACTGATGCAGGTCGGGGGGCGTAAACACAATGCCGATGACATCATAGCAACCGCTCTCGCTGTGGAACCGATGAAGTTCATCTATCGGGGAAGGTGTGTGTGAAGACCACATAATGTAACGAATGTGATTTACAAGAAGACACAGCTTGAATAACACTGATTTTGTGTGTGTGTGTGTGTGTGTAGGACAGTGGTGTTTTCAGTGACTGTGCTGTATGATGAAAGGATCGTCCTAGTAGCAGAACAGAGGCCTGATTCAACTGAAGAAGAAAGTTATCAGTGGATGAGCCGAGTGCTGCAGGTACACACACACACACACACACACTTCTGCCTTAAAGTGCATTGTAATGTATAAACGGTTTAGATCGGACGCATGCAGGTGATTCTCACAATATCCAGTGTCCATTCTTACAAAATCCGTGTCCAGCATCAGAAAAAAAACTTGAAGCCAATTTTTTTGCACATATAAGATTAACCATTATTTTTAGAGGATTTAAAACCTATTTCCTGTAAAATTATTTAAAAAAAATTTAGATTATCATTATAAAAAGATCATTACCGCAACATGATGTTACATTAAATATATGCCTTTACAAACTCATGTTTCGGTAATGAGAACTAAAAAGTTGTCTAGGTACTATGACAAACAAAATTTCAATTTTTATCTGGAGAGAAAAAATAAGAACTGCTTACCTGGTAGCCATCTTGAGTGTCACAGTAAATTATATCCCTTCCAACAATTTTTTTTGTAAATGTTAGTTCCTTGAGGGCTTAATCAATGATTGTAAAATTGTTGCGGAGGATGAGAAAATTTTTGTTGGACACATTTATATTCCTTAATATTGTCTCTACATTTACCAATGATCACCAAATACCACATGTTTCTTTACTGTAAATGTTTATAATATAACATGCACTGAAGCTTTTTATTTTTTTAGATTTTTTAATTTTAAATATTTCCATGTCAAAGAACCCAAATCCAGTCATGGACACGTTACGGTAATGAAAATTTTCCTGTTAAATGTGGAAAAAACAACAAAATTGGTTTGTATGATGTCCTTTGAAATCATGTGCATAATAGTACGTGAAGATTTTTTTCCATGCTGAAAGTCGGCGCTCTGCAGTTTTTAAAGGTGCTCTAAGCGAATTCACGTGTTCTAGACCATAAAACATTTTTTTGTTACATACAGCAAACATCTCCTTACTATCTGCTTGGTGCCTGTCCGCTGATCAAACTGTAAAAAAACGTGACCTCTGTAGACAGCTCAGGCTCCACAAACTGCAAAAAAACACAGTGGCCAAACCTACAAACAGAAACCATAACAAAGTGTTCCAGCCAATAAACGACAAGAAGGATTTGAGGGTGGGGGTTGGGCGCGTTCATGAAAGCACGGAAGGGAGGGGGAGGAGTTAGCTACACTCAGTTTGTTTGAAAACAGTTCAAACATCAACAAAAAGTTACGTCACACAGATTCGCTAAGAGCGCCTTTAAGCGCTGAGAGTTGAAAAATATTCAACTTTGTGTGAAAAGCTCAGCTCATCAATGTCAGCTCTCACACCACCGTCCAATCACAGTGAAAGAGGGGCAGGACAAATATGACAACAACCAACCGGTGCATCGTACAACAGCTTTCATTAGGCTTTCATTGATAAAACTCTTTTTATATATAAGTTTGCATCATTATAAACCCGCAATTTCTCCCGCTTGAGTTTAAAGGAAAACATCACCATTTTTCAATGTTTTACTATGTTTTTACCTCAATTTAGACAAATTAAAGGCGGAGTCCATGACGTTTGAAAGCCAATGTTGATATTTGAAATCACCTAAACAAACACGCCCCTACCCCAATAGAATCTGGACCTTCTGTTGATAGACCCGCCCCACACATACGCAACCCGGCATTTGATTTGATTTGATTGGCTATAAGTGTGTTTTGGTTGGCCCGTCTCCTTTTCCAACGCGTTTTTCAAACATCGTGGACTCCGCCTTTAATACATACCTATCTTTTTTCAATGCATGCACTTAATATTTGTACAGCGCGTCGTGAATGTGTTAGCATTTAGCCTAGCTCCATTCATTCCTTAGGATCCAAACAGGGATGAATTTAGAAGCCACCAAACACTTCCATGTTTTCCCTATTTAAAGACTGTTACATTGAGAGTAGTTACATGAGTAAGTATAGTGGCACAAAATAAAACGTGGCGATAAAGCGTTTGGTGGCTTCTAAATTCATCCCGGTTTGGATCCTAAGGAATGAATGGGGCTAGGCTAAAAGCTAACACAGTCACGACGCACTGTACAAAGATTAAGTGCCCGCATTGGAAAAAGTTTTAGTCTTAGTTGAGGTAGAACATAGTAAAATATTGAAAAACGGTGGTGTTTTCCTTTAAGCGATAGCAGAGGGATTGCCACAGACCACCCCCTCAGAAAATCAGGTCAGAAGTGGTCGAAAGTGGACAGAAGAGACTTAATACCAGGCATAAACACCCCCTTAGTGCCACGCTCCAACATCAGTGGAGAAACTGTTAATATCTTCACCCTTTGATCCACACGTGTCTGACCGATATACTGAATACATGCATCTGTGTGTTTAGGCCATAGATGGTATTCATCAGGTGGGCGTGTACTGCCTGGCACTGGTTCCTGCCAACACTCTTCCAAAAACCCCTCTGGGAGGAATTCATCTGTCTGAGACCAAACAACTCTTCCTGGAGGGAGCGCTACACCCCTGCAGCATCCTTATGTGTCCACACTCCTGTATCACCAACCTGCCAAAACCCAGACAGAAACAACCCGGTACACTTGACTCAATGTTTTATAAAGCATGATGTGTTTGAATTATTGTGCATACTTTCAGTGTACAGTGTGTTTAGTGGTTTTTAAATAGTGTTTGTGTTTCAGAGGTGGGTCCTGCCTCTGTGATGGTGGGAAATCTCATAGCAGGAAAGCGAATGGCTCAGGCCAGCGGACGAGACTTAAGCAATATAGACGACAGCGAACAGGTACACAAAGACTGTGTGTTTGTTTTAAAGGGTGTGCATGTGTATCTTATTTGCTTTGTGAGCGATGACTCTTCATCTTTTGTGAATTCCAGTTTCTTTTTCTGTCGGAAGTCCTGCAATGGAGAGCTCAGACAACACCTGACCACATACTGTACACACTCATCAACTCACGGGTAACACAAACACACAACCCTCAGGCAAAATGTCAGTAGGCCTACATGATTTCAGGGAGGTGTAGTTGTGTTTATATACATTTGTGTGTTTTCAGGGGACAATAGGGAGTTCTCTGACCTGTCTACAGCTTCATAAGAGAGCAGAGAAAATTGCCACTTTGCTGTATGAGAGAGGACAATTGAGAGATGGAGACCATGTGGCATTAGTGTACCCGCCAGGTAACCACATGCACTTTGACCTTAAAGTTTTTTTCTTTATATTTATGCAGAACTCGCATTAGATATTGTAGTTTCTTGATGCTTTAACTATCGTTGCTGTGTTGTTAATTGTAACTTTTCACTTCATTTAAATCTGATTAGTTACAGCAGCTGGGCATGTTGCTTTAATATGCATTCATGAGCCGTCTGCTCCAATTTAACCTTCAATTTACCATTCAATGAAACACATTTGATTACAATTAAATGCATTACAAACAAGGATTATGCGTTAAACTTCACTTCTTGAATTGAAAATATAAGCGTTCTGTTTAACAAACATTGTTGTGTATGTGTTAGGCCTAGATTTGATCGCTGCGTTTTATGGCTGTCTATATGCGGGCTGTATTCCCATCACTGTACGGCCACCTCATCCTCAGAACATCTCTACCACACTACCTACAGTCAAAATGATCCTGGAGGTATAAACATGTACAGATATATTCACACACCTTCAGAACATCATCACCACACCTACAGTACAGATTAAAAGTGTTTAGTATCTTAATTGTTAAATGTATTAAATTATTGTTAAATGTATTAAATTATGAGTGCTCAATTGCTTTTGAATTTTTACAGAATGAGACATACAGGCCTAAAATTGTCATTACATTTTTGTGTGTGTAGGTGAGTCGTTCAGTGTGTCTTATGACCACCCAAACCATCTCTAAACTTCTGAGGTCCAAAGATGCATCAGTGGCCGTGGACTTTAAGTCATGGCCTCCTATCTTGGAAACAGGTCAGTTTATGAAAGATCAGAAGGTAATCGTGGTTTAACAATATTTTTTATGTTTAAACACTAATTTAGAAAGAAATATGTACAAAGAAATCAATCTGAGAAGTAACATTAACTCTTTCCCCACCAGTGTTTTAAAAAAAAGTTGCCAGCCAGTGTCAGCATTTTTTTTAAGATTTTCACAAACGTTTAATGCCTTTAGAAAATGTTCTTCTTAAAATATATAAACATACACTATATATCAAATAAAAGATCAGACCCTCTGCTTTAAAAAGTAAAAAAACTTCATCCTACCTTCATTTGTTCTCTTTATATCACCTCTCAAATATGGGTAAGTTTCTTAAAAAATACAAAATTTTGAGCAAAAAGCTGAGATAATTGCATTATTGTGAAAGACATCTGATAGAAATCTGATTCAGATTATCAAAACTGAGTTTGAACTGTTTGACCTGAGGGGTTGCTTCTGGGTTTTAAAAGTTGGTTAAGAGTGCCATCTGGTGGATAATATCGGAAATACGGATTGTCGGAAAAACTTGTCATTGGCAGGGACGCGTTTTCTTAATGACGAGTTTAACTGGTCAATGGCGGGGAAGGAGTTAAGTTGAATTCTGCCATGATTCATTACACTGATTGTGTTTGGTCTATGAAAAGAGCAAAAATAAAAACAATCCACACTGCAGGTGAACTGAATTGATATGTTTGTTTGTGTATTAGATGACCTGCCAAAAAGACGTTGTCCTCTGCTGTATAAGCCATGTGACCCTGACTCGTTGGTGTATTTGGACTTCAGTGTCTCCACTACGGGAATGCTCGCCGGAGTGCAGGTTCAGCTCCTTGTACCTACTGTACTGCTAATATATTGGTCTATGATAAAACAAGCTCCTAAAACATATTAAAATGCATATTACTGTTTACTGTTTATTTAATAGTGGCATTTAAAATTATAATCCTGAGAATAGTTTAAAAGTGTAAAACAGCTTTACCATAAAACTAACATTTGAGAACTATAAATTTAATAACAATTATAGACATCCTTAGCTTGCATTTATTAAAACTAAAATTATTAGCTAAATTATTAGCTTATTAAAATTATATAAAAATAATTGCTTAATGTTTTTTATTTCTTATAGGCATTCATAGCAGTTGCACCATTTGACTTTCTGGTTGCACCAGAAAAATTGAATGAATAAAAAAATGAAATGAGTTTTTTTGTGATTGTTGCAAGCAAAAATCCTTGATCTTGTGGCATGTATTCTTAAAAAATGCGATGGAATATGCAGGATATATATGCAATTTAATGCAATGAAATTGCGTGAACTTGCAAAATCTGCGGGAACTTGCAAAAACTGTTTGCAGCTTTTTAATGATATTCATGTCACATAATCACGTCACTTCATAACATTCTCATGGCAACAGGGGACATGCATGCGCTTGTGTGAAGTAAATGCAACATTTTTCAACTTTCTGCTAAGATGTATGTGATTTTTTGCTATACGAGAATGTGGGATTATGTAATCATGCAAGCCCCGCATATTTTGCGCACGGAAAACTGCAATTTATGCTGCAAAAGTGCGGCGTATTTGAAAAATGCAGCCCCCGCATAAAGATACAGACTTTGGCTGATTATGCTTTGAATCATGTGATCACATAATCACATTTTTCTGGAACTGCTTAACAGACTTGTGTTTGGATGCTGGTATAAGATTTTGCCTGTGATTATAAAATTCATAAATATACTTTTTAACTATAGAGTTTTTTCTTGCATTTATTAAAACTGAAATAATTAGCTAAATTATTAGCTTATTAAAATTATTTCTAAGTTTTTTCTTATGGGCATTCATAGCAGTTGCACCCTTTGACTTGCTGGTTGTACCACTTGACCTCTGCAATGAATTTACAATTAATAGACGTCTATTTGGATGGTAGTATAAGCTTTTGCTTGTGATTATCAAATTCATAAATATACTTTTTAAATACAATTATAATGTGTGAAAATAAGTCTAGTTTTAGGACCAAAAATATCAAATTTGAGTGATTTTGTGCATAAAACAAGCAAAAAATAAAATCTGCCAATGGGCTAAGCAAAAAAATCTTGAACATATTTCTTAAACACTAAATTCAAGAAAAATTTGCTTACCCCATTGGCAGATTTTTTTGCTTGTTTTATGCACAAAATCACTTAAATTTGATATTTTTGGTCTAAAAACTAGACTTTTCTTAGTTCGTTTTTGCTCATCAAGAAAAAGCATCTTAATTTAAGAATTTTTAGATATTTTTACTGAAAACAAGACAAAAATACTAAGAAACTTTTTTCTTGGAAATAATTTTTTGCAGTGTATATCTGGGTTTTCACAATCACATAATATGTGACGGAGTAGGAAAGGGTACTGTAAATGGGTTAATTTTAATATTGTCATCAATATTCAATGAAATAGTATACAAATTAAAATATGGTTAACTAATGAGGTGGAGAAATTAAAGGGGGACAGTTTGCTCAAAAACGAAAATTATATAATCCTCATTACCTTTATATTGTTCCAGATCTGTTTATAATATTTTCTGTTTGTAATATTTTCCTCTTTCTGTTTTGCATGTTTTTTTTTTGTTTTTTTTTTAAAGATGTCTCACAGTGGCACCAGTGCTCTTTGTCGGTCTGTTAAACTGCAATGTGAGCTTTATCCCTCACGCGAGGTTGCCGTCTGTCTTGACCCCTACTGCGGCCTCGGCTTCGTTCTGTGGTGTCTCTGCAGGTACACTCAATATTTACAGTCACAGTATCACAAAGTCAGGTTTTCAGTGACATTTCAATATAAATTGCCTGGTATTAAGTCTTCACAAATATAGTAAGAGCACTTATTTGTGTAAAAAATAAAAACATTTATAAGCACAGCATAAAAACAACAGTAGATCTTAATGGATAGTAATGGCATCTTTTGTGTATACTCAATACAGTGTATATGCGGGGCAGCAGTCCATTCTCATCTCACCGATGGATCTAGAAGTGAATCCTGCTTTGTGGTTGCAGTCCGTCAGTCACTTTAAAGTTCGGGACACTTTCTGTTCATACTCCGTGATGGAGCTCTGCACGAGATCTCTCAGCTCGCTTACGGACTCTCTGAAGGTGCGCACACGCAAATGCACACAAACTGTAGCATATAGTTCAATGCTAGTGGTTTAACAATCATGTTTGTATGCATCTCTCTCAGGCCCGCGGACTGGATCTGACCCGCGTGCGGTCGTGTGTGGTGGTGGCGGAAGAGAGGCCTCGTGTTTCTCTGACTCAGTCCTTCTGTAAACTCTTTAAAGATGTGGGTCTGCACCCACGCGCAGTTAGCACTGCATTCGGCTGCAGGGTCAATCTCGCAATCTGCCTACAGGTCAGTATTGAATGAAGACGATAAGATTGTGCTAAATCTGATGCCCCTCAGTGTTTCGTTTTTGTTTTTTAACCCTGAGTAATTCCGAGTTTGTTTTATGTTTTTGTTTCATTTAGTTGAAATTGTCTTTTTGTTTTGATTTTTGACTTCTTATTTATCCATTACATCTGTTCCTCTCCTCATATAGCCTCATAGGTTGGGAAAACTTGCTGAGCAGGTATGGCTGATCTTTAACAGATGATCCTAATATCATATCTCAGACTGTTTTTTATTATTCTTATCTCACTACCCAAAGAGATGCATCTTTGTTTCTTATACAGTGGTTAAAGTCACAATGAAACAGAAGTAGTGATTGTCTTATTTTCCCTATCGTGACCTACACTCACCTAAAGGATTATTAGGAACACCTCTTCAATTTCTCATTAATGCAATTATCTAATCAACCAATCACATGGCAGTTGCTTCAATGCATTTAGGGGTTCTGGTCAAGACAATCTCCTGAACTCCAAACTGAATGTCAGAATGGAAAAGAAAGTTGATTTAAGCAATTTTGAGCGTTGCATGGTTGTTGGTGACAGACAAGCCGGTCTGAGTATTTCACAATCTGCTCAGTTACTGGGATTTTCACTCACAACCATTTCTAGGGTTTACAAAGAATGGTGTGAAAAGGGAAAAAACATCCAGTATGGGGCAGTGCTGTGGGCGAAAATGCCTTGTTGATGCTAGAGGTGAGAGGAGAATGGGCCGACTGATTCAAGCTGATAGAAGAGCAACTTTCACTGAAATAACCACTCGTTACAACCGAGGTATGCAGCAAAGCATTTGTGAAGCCACAACACGCACAACCTTGAGGCGGATGGGCTGCAACAGCAGAAGACCCCTCCGGGTACCACTCATCTCTACTACAAATAGGAAAAGAGGCTACAATTTGCACGAGCTCACCAAAATTGGACAGTTGAAGACTTGAAAACATGTTGCCTGGTGCCCTGGTCTGATGAGTCTCGATTTCTGTTGAGACATTCAGATGTAGAGTCAGAATTTGGCGTAAACCGAATGAGAACATGGATCCATCATGCCTTGTTACCACTGTGCAGGCTGGTGGTGGTGGTGTAATGGTGTGGGGGATGTTTACTTGGCACACTTTAGGCCCCTTAGTGCCAATTGGGCATCGTTTAAATGCCACAGCCTACCTAAGCATTGTTTCTGACCATGTCTATCCCCTTATGACCACCATGTACCCATCCTCTGATGGCTACTTCCAGCAGGATAAGGCACCATATCACAAAGCTCAAATCATTTCAAATTGGTTTCTTGAACATGACTATGAGTTGACTAAAATGGCCCCCACAGTCACCAGATCTCAACCCAATAGAGCATCTTTGGGATGTGGTGGATCGGGAGCTTCGTGCCCTGGATGTGCATCCCACAAATTTCCATCAACTGCAAAATGCTATCCTATCAATATGGGCCAACATTTCTAAAGAATGCTTTCAGCACCTTGTTGAATTAATGCCATGTAGAATTAAGGCAGTTCTGAAGGCGAAAGGGGGTCAAACACAGTATTAGTATGGTGTTCCTAATAATCCTTTAGGTGAGTGTATATTCGAGTGAAAGGGGAGTAGATTTGCGTTTTTGATTAAAGATTATGATGGCACTTTTTTTTTAAATAATGAAGTTTACAGATCAAAGTTCAAAGTCATTTGTAAAAAAAATACCACAATATTCCAAAAACGTTTTAAATTTCAATTTCATTGTGACTTTAAGAGGTGACCAAAATTATATGAAGAGCTCATCCTTACATTGGTGGCTTTAGAGAAACAATAAGACAGTGATGTTATTAGTGATAACCCATAGTACAGTTTTACATTATTCGTAATAATTTTAGACAACGACCAGCAATGTTTGCTTGCATTTGTGATATAATGTGATATAACCACATGCCAGTTAAAGAAACGTTAAGGTGTTGCAAATTATTTTTGTGGCACCAATCCGAATTGCAAAAACAAAAGTGATTTTACCAAACATTCTCTTTATCTCTCAGATAGGAAGCGCCACACAAATTAATTAACAGGTTGTGCCACCTAAACTAATAAATGAAATGCTTTGAAAGAGATATGCATGTGAATTGCTTACTAATAGTTGTCTGTAAATATAGGCTGGGATGGAAGAAAGTATTTTAACATCCTTTACCTTCTGTGATTTGGTTATATTATCTCTAAGCAATACAGTAACATATAAGCAAGTTACTTAGTAACTAGTTACACCCAACACTGACTAATGATTAAGTAATTAGTTACTGTAATTAAATTACTTTTTCCTTGAAAAAGTTAAGTAAGGGATTACTCTTATATTTTTTCAGTAATGTAATTACAGTTATTTCTGATGTAATTGAACTAAATACCGTGTATAGACTGTAGAACAATTATATATTAAATAATAGTGAATTTAACCTTAAATCAAAATTAAAAGTCTAACTTTAAAATGCATGTTTTTTAGATATCCTTCCAACTTTAAATACTTTGGTAAGGTAATATGAATAATGGTAACACTCTATTGTAGTTTCCAATTCTTACTAGCTGGTTGGTTATTAGAATTAATATTACTGAGATATTGACTGTTTATAAATACTTAAAAAGCACATATTATTGCCTGATTCTGCAAAACCTTATTCTACATCTTTAATCCTAACCAATTCCTACCAAGACTTAAACTATATGTCTACTATATATTTAGGACTATATTGAGGCTAAAGTAGTATAAAGTTAGTTAATAGTGAGAATTGGATCTTAAAAGTGTGACCAGAATAATTTATATACTTTTATTATTTATTCGAGCCGTTTCAAGCCAATCGTTGTATCATTTACTAAATAGGATTTAGAAAAAATTGTAGTAAGTAATTAAATACGTTTTGGAGAGAGTCATTTGTACAGCAATCTAGTTACACGATTGAAGATGTAACTAGTAACTAGTTATTAATTACTTTTTATGGGTAACTTACCCAACACTGATTCTGCTTTACATGAATTATATTTGACTGTTTTATTGTCATGTTTGTGTTTGTGCAGGGGACATCAGGACCGGATCCCACAACTGTCTATGTGGACATGAGAGCATTGAGACATGACAGGCAAGGCACACACAGTATTTATGCATTTTTCGTAGATTCCAATATGTGACCCTAGACCACAAAACCAGTCATAAGTCGCACGGGTATATTTGTAGAAAAGGCCAACAATACAAAATTATAGAGTTAAGTATAGATCATGTCTCATAAAGATATTTTGTAAATATAAATATACCATAAATATATCAAATATAACTTTATTTATCATTAGTAATATGTGCTGCTAATGACTTCATTTGGACTATAAAGGCAATTTTCTCAATTATTTAAAAAAAAATTTACACCCTCACACTCCAGATTTTCAAATAGTTGTATATTGTCCAAATATTGTCCTATCCTAACAAATTAATTTATTAAGCTTTCAGATTATGTATAATTTATTTTAAAATTAAATAGACCCTTATGACCCTTATGGTTTTGGGATCCATGGTCACATATGTAGACAAATATCTTAATGTCTTACACACTTAAAATCAGACCTAACAAATATAAACACAGAGGAAAACATGCATGTTTAGTACATATGCTCACATGGACTATCACTTAGTTTTAATCCATGGCAGAGCCCTAAAGTGTGTTTTTGGGTATTTGCAGGGTGAGACTGGTTGAAAGAGGGTCTCCACACAGCTTACCTCTTATGGAATCAGGGAAGGTTAGTAAGACCGTTCACTGATCATTTCCTTAAATGAAACATAACATTTGATGTAGAGAGTTAAGGGTACTTTGCTTTTCATTTAGATTTTACCAGGTGTGCGCATCATCATTGCTAACCCAGAGACGAAGGGACCAATCGGAGACTCCCATTTAGGAGAGGTTAGAAGAATACCACAACCTAAACAGTTTTTTCTGTCAATCAAACATCACTGTAAGTCACTTTGAATAAATGCATGTGCAAAATGTGTGCAGATCTGGGTCCATAGTCCACAGAACGCCAGCGGGTATTTCACAGTGTTCGGAGAGGAAAATGTACGATCGGATCATTTTGGAGCCAGGTTGAGCTTCGGAGACACACAGACCATGTGGGCCAGAACAGGATATCTGGGGTTCCTGCGCAGAACCGACCTAACAGATGCAAATGGAGGTGTGTGTGCGTTAAAATGTTTGACTCACAGTAAGATTTGGCCGGTTACATGAGATGTTTCATTTGTGTGATCAGAGAGGCACGATGCTCTATATGTGGTTGGTGCTTTGGATGAAGTCATGGAGCTGAGAGGAATGAAATACCATCCCATTGACATTGAAACGTCCATCATCAGAGCCCATCGAAACATCACGGAGTGGTGAGTTTATTCTGCACGCGCACATATCACAAATTTCCCATAAACCCAAAGTAAAATACTTGGAGACATGGGCGTCGGAACCATTATATGTGGGTGGGACAAGACTCATACACTTTTTTGGACCTACACACTTTTTGTCTAATCTAGCGCATATGTCTGTTCACTTATCAGAGCGGCGTCAGTCAAATCTCTTCCACTAAAGGAATACCCTAATAAATAAAATTTTGCGTTTTGGCTACAGCCTGACTTTCACACTGCCTTTAAATCCATTCCAGTTGGCTCATTCTGAGTCCATATAATTTATACTTCATTTTGTATTTTCACTACTTTTGCCTGCTTGCCAACATAGCAAGGAATACCAGAAAGTGGCATCTACTTCAGTAAATGTTTTTATTTTTTTGCTTCTTGGAGAGTATATTGCAAGCTTACATCAAGTCTGAGTGCAACCGAAGCTAGAACCAGCTTTACGTATTTGCATATTAATGTAAGGCTGCATCTGAAACCGCCTACTTCCATACTATATAGTAGGCGAGGCAAGTAGTATGTTCAAATTCATAGTATTCGAAAAACAGCGAAAGTACCTCGATGACCTACCACTTCATGAAGGCTGCGTCCAAAAGCTTAGGCAGCTGACTTGTTGTCTCGTTGCCTCATGAGGCAATGACTTCAGAGGCATAAAAGAAACGCAATTGGACAGCCTTCATAGGTAGCAAAATGAAACTGATCCCATATTTGAAAACTACAATACTAATTCCTAGCATGAAGTGCAATTCAAAGGTGTAAAAAGTGAAAATATAACTTCATTTACACCAAATTTGTGCTCCAGACGCTTCCTTGGGCGGCATCTTATTTTTTCGAACTTGACTAGGCTTGACCAATCACATTCTCTGTGCAGGTCTACGCATAGAATTGTGGTACAGGACAATGAAGGGTCCTGTCCCAAATGGTGCACTTCATGTGGACTTAAATTTTGCATGCTCGCTTAGTCTACGAGTCCGTAGGGTGTCCCATCTGTCATTTTTACGCTCCGAAGTGTGCTCATCAGCGCCCCCTTTCCACCCATAATGCGGTCTTCGGCGAAGCCCACAGTGCTGCAGGCTCCACACACTTTACCAACCCAGAAGTCCTTGTGAAAGAGCAATCAGACTACGGATGGGAGGAGTTCGTACCACTTCTCTTCCTATTTCCGGCGTGATGCTCAAGCCTGTCCCAAAATACAACTCCAGTGCGCCCTCGTGGAGTCACGTCAAGGGTTCCTTATGGTACAACAAGCGTTAACGCTTAACGGAAGGCTTGTCTGAAGCGTGGCCAACAGCCAATCACAGTGGCCGCAAGACATGCTCCGGTCTTCCATAAACGTAATTGGCTGGCTTAGTCGATTTCCACCAACTGCGGAACGACTGCAGATTACGGGGGAGTGCGTTACGGCATCGCACTCCGCCGTCCGCCAATACCCACCAGTTCCGTATTTGTTGCAGAGCAGCTGCATGCTGAAGTGACGAGGACCCATGAGGTCTCGCAAATTCACGTGGTGATCACGCAATATCTAGTTCTGTCTACGCCCATTATGACATTAAATTATGACGTTTTGCTGGACCAGCCCAGATCATGACACGAGATCTCGCGAATTCAGGTATGATCACGCGATATAGTCATGGCTCCGCCCTGCGGAGCTGTCCGGCATCCAGCAAAGATAGAAGCTCTGCGTAATTGTTCCAGAGGGCTGCGGATGGCCAGAGTTGTGACGGATTCGGAACGCAGTCAGTGGAAATACACACATTGACTTGAATGTAAACCAATTGACTCTGCCGCCGTTCCGCAGTTGGTGGAAATCCAATTGAGATGTTCAACATCTGCCGCGAGCAACAGCACTGATGGATCCTCAATTCAGATCGGCAACGCATGACGTCACCCATTAAAAGTGAATAGGAAGCGTTAATGCTTACGCCCCGTGTGAATGCACCGTAAGGTCTGCACTACATGATGTCATCAAAGTGTGGACTCTGAGGAAGTCCACAAGTCCAGAGTGTGCCATTTGGGACAGGGCCAAGGTATCTTAGGAGACAGGAAGTAAACCTAACATTAGATTCGGACATCAAATGCAAATACATGTATTAAACAGCTGTCCCTTGTGGATAAATTGTGCTTGTTTAACGTCATTCCAATTAACGACTATCTTGTTGTTTTGAAAACGTACTAAATAGTTCCTACTGTTTTAACGGTCGACGAGTAGGTTATTCATCTAATTCAGTATATGTATAATGCAGCCTATGTTTCTGGTCTAATTATCTTTGCTTCTCTGTTCTCTCAGTGCGGTGTTCACGTGGACTAATTTATTAGTAGTGGTGGTGGAGCTGGACGGTTCCGAGCACGAAGCTCTAGATCTGGTTCCCATGGTAACTAATGTGGTTCTAGAGGAACACTACTTGATTGTGGGCGTGGTGGTCGTCGTGGATACGGGCATAATACCCATCAACTCTCGTGGGGAGAAGCAGCGCATGCACCTTCGAGACGGCTTCCTCGCCGACCAGCTCGATCCCATATATGTAGCTTACAACATGTAGAAACGCACACACTGATGATGTCACAAAATTGATTTCCAGCACTAACCTATCACGTTCAGCACTTCAGCCTGTTAGCAGCCTCCTCAAAGTACTAAATACACACAGACATTCATTCAGAGACTTAAAAGGACTTAAAGTCCTCTTTTAGCAGCATATCTTCAAGTTTTTAATTTCAGTTTTGTTGGTGTTGCCTTGTTATGTTGCTAGTATTGCTTATTTTTAACTTGTGTATTAAATATGATTTGAAGTACAGGGAATTTTATAAGATAAATATATATGTTGTTGCCAATTAAAGTTATTTATTTGTGTTTTCACAAATGTATCTGTGTTATATTTGTGCTTTTATGTACTTATGCCATGTTGTTTTATGCTTCGCTGTTGTCTTTGTTGAAACAGATTTTTGAAGACGTATTAGAATTGTTATGTTTAGCATGTTTGTTATCATTTGCAGACGCTATGTTATATCATTTTCATTACTGGTAATTATGTACAGAAATTTGTTAAATTTCATTTTTAATTATGTTTAGCTTTTGTGGTATCATTTTTGTGGTTTTATTAGCCTAATGCAATAGAGGTTGATGTATCATGTATATAAAATCATATCTGCACTGTGAGACGTATAAATATAGATTATGTGAACTAGAATTTGCATTCTAGATTCATTGCCCAGCAACAGTTAATCTCTCCTTGTTTATGTCTAGATCGTGACAAAAATGGAGGGATAAAAAGAACGACATATGCACAACGTGTTTTTATTATATTCTTTATTTATTTTTGAAGCTTCCATATGAAACTAGAGCACTTTGATTCTCTCACAATGTCTTTTCATATGTCAATAAAATATTTTCAACTATTCTTATTGAAAATGCTGACTTGCCAACATTTCTTAAGAAGACCTAACATTGTACACTCACTGTCTGTCACCTAGTGGACAAAACACATCAACGCATCAGCATTGATTTCCAATCACAGTATTTCTTTTCTAAAGCTGCCCTGACTTCAATGTACAGTTTCTGCTTAGCTGAGCTCATCTTATGTAACTTCTATGCACCTTAAACGGACATTAAATAATAATAATATAACAATAATACTTTTATTATGTTATTACTACTATACTATTATTGATAGGAGTTTAAGCAGGTTAACGTATTTTGTGTAAATACTTCAAGTAGCAGAGTGAGGCAGGCCAAGTTTTACATCAATGGATGTTAAAGTAAATGTGTAATATAATCTTTAATACAATGTAAAATATATGCTAACTTGCATTGACGTCTTAAACTATATGTGTCATTGTTTTGTCTCGGGATGAAAACCATTAGTTGTTTTCTAAGGCACATTTATAAAGCTACTTAAATGTGCTAATTTAACTAAGGCTTACTACTGGCTTATGGCCTAGTGCTGTGGTTCCCAAACTGGGGGTGCGAGAGTGCCATTATAAATTCTGTATATCAAACCTTAGGATAATATAGCTACCAACCAACAGCTCTACATTGTATTATAATAAAAAACAATGCTGGGCAAAGATTAATCGTATACAAAATAAAAGTGATTTAACCACACACACATACATAATTCATTTCAGATTTTATTTTTTTGTATATTAATTGTTTTTTTATTTATATATAATATAGAAAATATAAATAAATATGTAAAGATTTCTTAAATGCATACATGAATGTGTGTGTATTTATATATACACAATATTTACACACAGCACACACTCATATATTATGACAAAAATCACTTTTATTTTGTATGCGATTAATCGCGATTAATCTTTGCCCAGCACTTTCAAATTTTAAGATTGTTTTATGTCATTAATTTTCTTGGGGTGGCGCATGCCAAACAGATTGAGAACCACAGACCTACCAATACGGCAAAAAAATAATTTAGTATGTGGTTTAAATATATGCTAAATAAATTTTATAGAAGGTAAAACTTAATAAATTTTTCAATTTGAAAATATATTTAATTTCAACCCATTTTAAAATGTATTTCAAGGACAAGCAATTACAACCCATATGGCAAGAAATGTATTCTTGGCAAAATATGCTAAATAAAAGTTAATATATAAAGTCTATTCATAAAGAATATATTTGTGAAAAAATATATTTTCGTAAACCTATTCCAAAATATATTTCAGCAAATGTATTTTTGCCCTTTTTGTATATTTAAAAATAATGGCGGTCCTGTTTGTGACTGTCTTGAGTGGAATCCACAGGATGGCGCCGCCTTCACGCTCCCAGTGAAGCTTCCTGGGTTATCTCACAAGGTGTTTCTAGTTCATTCAGCGCTGCGCAGACCAGTCAATATATGACACCGAAGTACCGCGAGCCTGAGTCGAAATCCTAGTTTTCGAATCCCTAATATTCGCTCTCGCGATACTTTGATGTCGATCGGTTTACGCAGCGAGCTGTACTTGAACACACCTACAGAGAGTCAGCAGAGGGTTGGTTTAGAGCGCGTATGTTGTTGCAGGATGTGGTAAGCGCAACGCTGTGAACGCGAGACGTGGCGCGAGCGAAGACGGACAGCAGCTGGAAGTCTCGAGCGAGTTGAAGTTCGTTGGAAGGGCGGATAATCAAGAGCCCACGGCCGCCCCATACAAGGCAAGGTCGGGTGGGGAGCAGTGCTGATCCAATCACCAGCGCTCCTGGAACGAGCCCGGAACCGAGGCGAGCGACGCGTTTTGTTTTCTATAAACTTTTACACTTTTGAAATGTTTCTATAGAAACCCTCTTCGACTTTTTTGTCTAGTTTTTAGTTTTGTTTTGGATATGAGTGCGTCGGTAAACGGAGTAAACCCCAAACCCGGACCAGCGGTCAGTCAGAATGGACCGAACTCTGTTTCGAAACCGAAAGATGTCAAAGGACCCGACCCCGAGATACCGGACGAGGACCCGCAGTCTTCGGTGGCGGAGACTACACAGATGGGAATTAAATTCGCCAAGACTTTCCTGCTCATCTTTCCAATTTACGTTTTGGGATACCTAGAGTTCAGTTTCAGTTGGGTCCTCATCGGCTTGGCCGCGCTGTTCTGGCTCAAACGGAACCGGGGCGAGAGATTTGCTCGGGTGAACCAGGCGCTGGCGTTTATGGAGCAAGAGGATCGAACGGTGCGTCAGAACCTCCAGAGCTCAGATCTGCCGCCGTGGGTGAGTGACACTGACAGTCCGCGTTACCTTATTCAATGTACTTCTCATTCGCATTGGAAACGTTGACCTCTGACCCCCAGCCTTATCCAGTAGACCTTATTCTGTGTGTCATTGCCCTGTGTGGGCTGTGTGTATATGGTTTAAACTCTATAAGTCTATAATGGTGCTGTCTGGAGTTTGTGTATTCGTTGACATTGCTTGCATGCCTGCATGACTCAGATGATCATAATTCAAATCGAGATCTCTTTAAATAGGAACTATAAAGAACTGCACTTACCACTTTCCAGGTAGACATTTATAATACAAAGAAAGATTAAATATTCAAGACATGGGGCTAAATGAAAAACATTATGACTCAGTCACTGAATAACCTTTATTGATTATTCACTTATCTGAATAGAGGGGGAGGCTTATAGATCCTAAAGCATTATATTAGAGACTGCATTAAGATCCTAGTAAGACATATACACAGTGCTTTGCCTTTGTTGAATAAGTTCACAAACCAGGTGTTGTCATCTGGCCTACAAAGTGGATTCAGGCGGTGTTCTGTTACTTTAAACAAATCAGATTGCTGTCAAACCTGCGATCATAGTTCTGGCGTATAACCTCATAACCGTAGCAGGCCTGTGTGCCAAAATGTTCGAGAACGTCATTTTTTCCCCCATTTGTTGGCTGCTACAGTCTTGGAGGCCCTGGACAGGTTTCTCACTCTTTCGGTTTTAGGTAGATGTTCAGTAATGTGAACTGGTAAGTCGTGAAACTCAGGTTGACTGATTTTATGAGTTGGGATTGGTTGGCTACAGTTGGATTGTTCTCCACCTCCACCAAGATAAAAATGTCTGATTGTAAACAAACTTATTGTTTTGGGAAACTGTATCTGTGGTTTGTTTTCAAAACCAAAATTGAAGTATTACTCATGTGTGACCTACACTTGCACGGCACGATACGCTAATAAAAACGTTAACAATAATCATCGGGTTTAGTCGTATGCATTTGATGGGTCTGTGTGTGCATGTTTGTAAACGGTTGTTTTAAACACTAGGTAATGTTAACTCATGTCAGAAAAAAGCTTCATTGCTTCTTGTGAGTGGGTGTGGCATGTTACTATAGTGACTGACCTTGTTATTCAAAAAATGAACATATGTCATCACATCACCAAACTACAGTGAGTCACATACTTGAGGAAATGTTGTCATAGTGATACCAACCAGATGAAGTGCACCATTTTTGGACAATGCCACAGTGGTTTGTACGAGTAGATGAAATGACTATATCTGGAGGGCGGCAAGCGGTTATAAAGGGACTCCTCTTGCTCTATTGTGTTCTAGTGTTTGCATGCGTGTGTTTGTGCGGTTTTATGAATATAAAAGTTGCCAATAAGTTTGGGTCTTAGTAGTTGGACAAAGAAGCATGCACACAAGAATTTTGAATGCTTATCTCTTAACTCTCTGTGTAACTTTTTAAAGTAAGCAAGCTTCTGAGAACCACAACAGAAAGTTACACTAGGGAAAACATTACATTTACATTTACACATTTGCATTGGGAGATGCATTTATTTCAAGCATCCGATCTTACAGTGCCTTCAAAGTATACATAGTATCTACATGTGTGTTCTCAGGAAATCAAACCCATTATGTTTGTGCTGCAAACTCAATGCTCTACATGCATGCATAATATTAATAATCTCAAGGCATGAAGTGACCAGGTGTAAAAAAGCCCTATAAAGGTCGCGTCGAACACTGTGGGTCTGCACTAGAAGTCCGGACTGACGGAAAAACATTGTGTACATCGGTACATCACACAGGGCTCGACAGTAACGCTTGTCCAGGACAAGTAAATGTTTTACACTGGCCCGACCGTACAAGTAACTTGAAAATGCCAGCCACAAAATCTAAACTGACCGCCACAAAGAGATTTTTGCACATCATGTTTCTCTCTGTCTCGCTCGCTCCACTGCGACTCTGACTTCTCATTTAAGCCTGATTATACTTGACAGATGAAACCTTCTATAACCAGCTTGACGTAATGTTTTTACGTGAATGACAAATTAACTTCTGCGAATCACAACCACATGATGACAGTGCTTAATGCCAAGACCTGTGACCGGTTGCATAAACATTGCCGTGGAGATAAGACTAACTAACAGACTAACTTTTTTTTACTAGGAGCACAGTAGCCACCAACTGAAAATTTTGGGGGCGCAACCAGAAAATTTAGGCACACACTGTAAATCAACATGCTATCCAAATATTCACATTTCTGCTAATTTTCACTGTATTACTAATAAATACTTTAATGATAGATGCAGAAAGTACAATGTGCTGTTTTCCAATTCAGTGTCACATCACAAAAAAAGGTCAAATTTACTGGTCGCACATGTGCAACTGGATGTAAAATTCAGTGGTACACTCTCAAATTTTGGTGGCAAAATGCCCCCATTTGGTGGCAGTCTGGAGCCCTGGATTCTCACGAAATCCTAATTTAGAAGGTGTCCAGCATCAGAATTTTTAAAAAGCCCTTGAAGACAATTTTTTGCACATATAAGATTAAGGTCTGAACTTACTATAACCCTTATTTTTAGAGGATTTAAAAAATATTTCCTATAGAATTATTTAAATTTTTTAGATTATCATAATCAAACATTATCCGCAACATGATATTACATTAAATATATGGATTTACAAACTCATGTTTCGGTAATGAGAACTAAAAAGTTGTCTAGGTACTATGACAAACAAAATGTTAACTTTTATCTGGAGAGAAAAAAATAAAAACTGCTTACCTGGTAGCCATCTTGAGTGTCACAGTCAATTATGTCCTTCCAACAATTGTTTTTTGAAAATGTTAGTTCTTTGAGGGCTTAAACAATAATTGACTAACAATGGTTTCTTTATTGTAAATGTTTATAGTACGTATACCATGCACTGAAGCATTTTATTTTTTAGACTTTTTAATTATAAATATTTCCATGTCAAAGAACCCAAATCCAGTCATGGACACATTGCGTTAATGAAAATTTCCCCCTTAAATGTAAAAAAAACAATAAAATTGGTTTGTATGATGTCATTTGAAATCATGTGCAAAATAGTACAAAAAGAGATGTTTGTAACTGTATGCTTCTTATTTTGATACTCTTACTTTGCATTTACTTTTTTTAATCAAAATGTTTTTATGACACCTCAAGCCTAATTTCGCGAGAATCACCCATTTGGATTTAAATAAGGAAGAAAGAAATAGATGACTAACTTTTAAGACTAGTCTAAGAAGTTTATGCAACCAGCCACAGATCACACATTTGGTCAGTAGGCAAAGAGTATGCGGTCTTTTGTGGCTGTTCAACACATTTAACCATATGAGCATCTACACCACAAAAGCAATCCCGTAAAATGCATTTTCGACTATCTTTGAATGTGGTCGAAAATGGATAAGCTCAATACTTTTTAGACCCCACTTACACCTATATTTAGTGCTGTCCACTTGTGATCCGATCGACCAAAACGCATCTTAAAGGGTTCCCACAGGTCCTTGAAATCCGAAAGTTTGTGAATCTGGTGGGGAAATTCAAGACCCTTGGAAGTTTTTGAACATATACATACATAGATACAGGTCATTCAAAGTGCTTGAATCTATTTAATGCAAGAAGTTTTCTGGAAAAAAATCCATATTATTCCCTGTGTTGTGTAGGATAATAATATCATAAAAATTCTAGACTTTTTAAGCACACATGCTAAACTGTTCGCTTTAAATGCTTTTATCTTCAGTATGTGAATGTTGATTCATACCAAAATGCTTTTTTGCATAGTTGTTTTTGACACATGAAAACATCTCGGGTTACGTATGTAACTGTTGTTCCCTGAGAAGGGAATGAGACGCTGCGTCTCCCTTGCCATACTTCCTGCGTCCCTGTAACGGCGTCTTTGGCAATATTTCACATAGCGATATATTCCTGGCATCCGTGTCACCCTGTTCTTGTCGTTAAGCCTCACCATTGGTTGTATTAGATACATTCAGACACACTTACCCCTGGAGGCGTCCCCAAAGTGTCACCGCAGTGACGCAGTGCGAGTTCCCTCGAAAGGGAACTGTAACAATGTATCTTAAAAGGTAACACAAATATATGTAACCTTGCTCTTACTTAAAATGTGTCCCCACATTTAGTCCTTGAATTTGAGGGTATTGGACCTGGAAAGTCCTTGAAAGTTCCTTAAATTTGAAATCAACTAATGTGTGGGAACCCTGATCTTAATACCAGTTGCTAAATAAAAGAGGGAACAGTCTGATGCATTGATTTCCACTCCCAGCCTTCATCCCATCCTTTTAGAAGTAGGCCTGGTGTGGACAGTGTCTCTCTCTTTGTGTTATCCCTGTTATCTTTCTGATTTAACTTGAACTGTGCTCGCTTACATCAGCAGATCTCTCTTTTTCACCTTCACTCATCTGCTCTTCATGTCATCACGGTCTCGGATGCTTAGGCGCCTGTCTGTTTTATTCTCGATGATGTTTACCTTCATTAAAAACTCATCACACTTGTGTTGATCATGTGAGATATAAACTGAATATGCATGAGTATGATGATGACAGATTATGAACTATAGCTGTTGTGTTTTTATATGTCGGTCCGTCTGCTCTACAAGTAAACAAAAACAACGCCGTCCAGTCAGCATCCTGTATTGATTCCGAGATGCTGACTACGTCCGCTGACAAAGGCCACACACTAAAGAAATAGCAGATGCCCTTTGACCTGTTCACAGATTTTGCTTAATCATCTCAGTGATGGGCTTGTGGTACTTCAATAAATTATTAAGCAGCTATAGCCGACAGACCTTCAATGAGTTTACAATACAAAGGTCAAATCTATAACGTTCTTCCTGATCCCTTCAGCTGCACTAAGAGCATGTTTGTTTCCTCTAAACCGGACAACAGGTTTATCCTATGACAGTTATTTGCTTAAACAGGAAATAGGATTGCTTCACGTCAGATCTTCAACAGCCGCACGCCCATGCAAACTACCTTACATTCATCATTACAGCATGAGTAAGCTAGATGCTCCTGTCATGTTAAAGGCTGCCCTGTTGTGACAACTATTATTGCTTGTGAGGATCATTTAAATTCTCATTTTACTATTGATCTGGTGATCGAAGTTGCAGATCCAGTACTGTATAGAAGATAGAAAGAGTCAAAAAAGAGTGCATCCGTGCATAAGACTTTGCCCCCAGGGAACCTCTTTGAGGGCCAGTGTGTGTTTGTGGTAGAGATAAGACATGTATACAGATGCTTGTCTTTGTGTAATATCATATGGGCTTAGTGGCCGCTGCCGTCTGACAGTCCATGGGAATTATCACGCTAACTATAGCCGCTCTATGCGAGTATAATCAGGAAATAACACATCTTTGAGTCATAGGCTGGATTTCTCCCTCAGGAAAATATGAGAGAGTTAATAGTGCCCGAATCAAGTCAGGGATTTTCCATTTTTACCAACTATTTCCATCTATGTCCTTTTTTTGTTACCGCAATATAAAATACTCTGGGGGGAGATGAAAGAGAGACCATGCATTTGGCAAGAAGCTTGAGAACATTTCCAATAAGTGTCAGGTTATAGCCACATTATTATAATAATGAAGTAATGAATGTTATTAGTTCATGTTTAGTGTGTATGAAGTAGCTAGATAGTATAGCAAGACGTGTTTGTTGTTTTGTTGGACCAGTGGTTTAGTGACTGGCACAGAAACATTATTTAGGGTTGGCACCATGTTTAAACAAGTTTGAAAACAAGTCTGTGAGCAATGGAAATCCAGTTTGTGTAATAGGTTAATGTCTTAAGGTCTTAAAGGGCCACTCCACTTTTCTTTGAAAATATGCTCATTTTCCAGCTCCCCTAGAGTTAAACATTTGATTTTTACTGTTTTGGAATTCATTCAGCCAATCTCTGGGTCTGGCCCTACCACTTTTAGCTTAGTTTAGCATAATCCACTGAATCTGATTAGACCATCGGCTGAACGGATTCCAAAACTGTAAAAATCAAATGTTTAACTCTAGGGGAGCTGGAAAATGAGCATATTTAAAAAAAAGTGGAGTGTCCCTTTAAGTCATATCAGATTTTTACAAACCTTGAGCTTGTTATTCATTGAATCTGAAAGGTTTTGTTGGCTGAAGTACATTAAATAACAACCCATTATGTGTCCACGACATCTAGGCTATTCCTTGCAGACTCATTTGCATCACATTAAACAGAGCATCCACATATTCTAGTAACTTGTTGCTCCACCTTTAGTTTGTAATTACAGTGTATGTTGTGGCATTGTTTCTAAAACCTTTTGCAATATTACAACATTTTGAACTTGTTTTTGACAATGGGAGAATCAAACCACTTTGTAAATGCCTTTTTCAGCACATCCTAGCAAAGACTTCAAATGGGTTTAGGGTCAGGACTTTGTTGTGGCCAATTCATTTCTTAAAAATAAAAAAGTCCTTGCGTTCTGAACCACACTTTTGTAACTTACAACCAATACATTTTCTGTTGTCACCTTTATATGGATGTGCTATAAGGGATGAAAAGTTATTTATAGTAAAACCTGGTCATTGTTGGTCAACTAAACTCATAAACTCATTTTATTGCTGTGTGTGAACACAACCATCCTACAAAGAAAAAAAAAATTTTCATCCCGATTAAACAAAAGCAGTCTCATTAGACATGCTGTTTTGATTCTTTTGTTAATGTGATGTCACACTGACAAAACCCTGCCCACTATCACTGATTGACTGGGGTAATTTTACCCAAAAACATTTTTAAATGTGTTTGTTAGCATGTTGTAGCACTAATGTGGCTAAATATACTATTGTCCCAGAGTCACTGTTTTTTCAGGAATCAGATCTTTTTTTAACTGAAAGCAGTAGCTCATTTGCATTTAAAGATACACACTACACACGTGGAAACAGCATTTTTTTGCTGTACTGGGTTGTTTCAATGCATTGCTGGGTTGTTTCAACTCATGGTTGGGTTAACAACGACCCAGCATAGGTTTATTTATAGCCTAACATGTGTTCTCTCCAATATTTACCCAGAATTGGGTTACAAATAACCCAGAAGAATTTAGAGTGTAATTTTTAGATTAGCATTAACAAGTGCGGTCAGCACAGGAAGTCCTACTGTTGTTTTTTGTGACGTAACTTCACAGTTTAGTGAAATCTCCAATTAAGATCATTCAAAAACATGTTTAGATTTTTTTCTAATTTCAGTGAATCTCCTTTGATGTTTTCTGTGCTTAAAGCATGCCAGTAATTCCCCCCCTTTTGAAACACAGTAACATCATCACATTAACATAAGCCTTTTAACATTATTGTTTAAGTTATGAAGAAGCTACACACTGCTTTATTTAGGAATAACAGTAGTTGACACCTAAAACATTCATTACTGTAATAATCCAGTCACATACTTCTAAGTAGTTGTAAATCCAATGTAAATCCAATCAGTGACTTTTTTTGATCAGGAAGTATATGAAAAGCATTCATCTATTTTTATCAGTGAATACACCATTGCATCTTTTTACTTTATATGGGCAATTCCATGCAAAATGCCAACCTCATCATGAAAAGCAAAGTTTTTACCCATAGTCTTAAACCATACTGATACCTTAGATGTAAGTATTTGTTTGTTTAAATACCCATGCAAAGTCTCCATTAAAGTTTTTAATGGATTTATTTGTCACATCCATAACAGGGCTCAAGACTAACTTTTTTCACTGTTTGTACTGGTGCGCCTAAACAAAAGTTAGGTGCACCCACATTTTTGACCATATTGCATTTAACGCCTCATTATTTACATTGATTCAAAGTTACTGTTAGTTTAAATGTACTTGGCTCATATGGCATTAAAAAGCGTTAAGACTTAAGATTCAGTTTTTGACCTTTATTTTATTCAGAAAATCCTATAGTGACCGTAATGTCGTCTTTTTGTCAGGAGTTATATTTGTATTTAATTTTTAAGTATGACCCTCAGTCGCTGTCATTGAGAAAAATCTTCCTGCATGGCTGACATGAAAGCACACTCAACAACTCAATGTTCATTTGGGGCTTTTTTTATTCAAAGGTGCATATTTGGAGAAATATTAATTCCATTTTAAATATTTACTTTAAATTTCTGCAGGGATGGGTAATATTTAATCCATATTTATTCCATACACGGCAATGGCTTCAGCAGCATAAAAGAATAGCGTGTCATGCGCTCATATGAGCTTATAATAAACAAAAATACACACGCATCATTGCAATAAGATATATCGTTTAGCTCTTTAAAACTGGGGTTTTAAATGCACAATAACATTCACTATGAGAAATGTCTGCAAACTGCTCTGAAGCAGAGATCAGGGAGCTCGTAAAATATCCACTCTGAAGCTGAGATCACTCACCAGCATACTAGTACAGCACGTCACGCGCTCTTTTATAATCTTATCATAAACTAAAATGCACACGCATGGCTTCTGGAGAGTGAAATAATGAATAAGCAAACTTCAGATGCTGTGGATACAACCTTCCAAGTGCAGGACTTTAAACACGTCACGTGTCTTTAGGATCTTTACTTCATCTGAGTGAATGCTCGCACAGATTCCGAAAAAATCAGTGGCAAGTGTGAATGAACTAAAAATCAAATGATCTCGGACAAATCCCGGATGCATTTTTTGTGTATTTTCCGTAATGGCTGTCTGATAAGGGCTTAAAAGAATAGTCTACTCATTTTCAATATTAAAATATGTTATTAGCTTAACTAAGAATTGTTGATACATCCCTCTATCATCTGTGTGCGTGCACGTAAGCGCTGGAGCGCGCTGCGACGCTTCGATAGCATTTAGCTTAGCCCCATTCATTCAATGGTACCAATCAGAGATATAGTTAGAAGTGACCAAACACATCAACGTTTTTCCTATTTAAGACGAGTAGTTAAACGAGCAAGTTTGGTGGTACAAAATAAAACGTAGCGCTTTTCTAAGTGGATTTAAAAGAGGAACTATATTTTTTGGCGTAATAGCACTTTTGGGAGTACTTCGACTCGCCTGAAAAGTCCGCTCCCCTTCTCCCTCTCATAATGGGAGAGGGAGGGTGTTACTGCGCCGAGTCGAAGTACTCCCAAAAGTGCTATTACGCCATAAAATATACTTCCTCTTTTAAATCCGCCTAGAAAAGCGCTACGTTTTATTTTGTACCACCAAACTTGCTCGTATAACTACTCGTCTTAAATAGGAAAAACGTTGATGTGTTTGGTCACTTCTAACTTTATCCCTGATTGGTACCATTGAATGAATGGGGCTAAGCTAAATGCTATCGAAGTGTCGCAGCGCGCTCCAGCGCTTACGTGCACGCACACAGATGATAGAGGGATGTATCAACAATTCTTAGTTAAGGTAATAACATATTTTAATATTGAAAATGAGTAGACTATTCCTTTAAGATAGAAAACATGATTATAGACTGATATTTTTCTGATGTCTGGACTCTATCATCAGGGATTTCTGAAAATATATACAGATGGCTAAATATATTGGTAATAAATGCATTCTAATTATATTACAAGTTTTGACTGCAAATATCACATCCACAATGCCGGAATTTCCCTTCTAACATGGTTAGTTATGAAGAAGCTAATACAAAATGCTTTAGTTATGAATAACAGTAGTTGCCAATAATCTGGTCACAGACTTCTAAGTATTTGCTTATGTAAATCCAATCAGTGACTTTTTTTTATCAGGGAGTATATAAAAAGCCTTGATCTCTACTTTTTTTATCAGCTAATACACATTACACATATTTTTACTTCATGTGATAACATTCGACATATTCAAAATTTTCTGTTTACATGTGACAATATACGTTTCAGTTTCACCGATGCTGATGTGACTCAATTGCATCCATGAAAATAATATTACAAACATGCTGATTGTTCAATCTGTGTTATGTTTCAGGTTCATTTTCCAGATGTGGAGAGAGTTGAGTGGCTCAACAAGGTGTGTGTGTGCGTGCCTGTGGTGGGCTGGTTTTATAAAAATAGATCTGTGTTAACCCAGAAATGTCTTCTCATGAGCATTAACTCTCTCTCTCTATCTCTTTTTCAGACTGTACAGCAGATGTGGCCGTATATTTGTCAGTTTGTAGAGAAGCTCTTTAGAGAGACCATTGAACCAGCAGTACAGGGAGCTCATGCACAGCTCAGTACATTCACCTTTACCAAGATAGACATGGGGGACAAGGTACACATGTCTACATTTACACTCCTGTCAATATACAGTATGAGGACTTTCTACTGGCTTTTAATTCTAAGCTAATTATATTTTTGTCCCCTAATCATATTTTATGTTTATTACAAATTTATTTTTAGATTTTTAAGCTTTTTGAATTAAGTTTAGTTGCTGCAGACTCATAATATAACAAGTTTCCTACACTGTAAGGCCATTTTTGTCCCCATTATCTAGGTCAAACCAAGACGCATGTTTACTCAAATGAGAGAACATGCTGTACCACAGACTTGTGGTTTTAATTGGTACAGACCAAGTTAACCTTATACCCATTCCTAAAAGATAACCCATTCCTAATAAGATAAAATAATTATTATTTACTTTTTTATGAGTAATGCTTTTAGGACATTGACCAAAGGAAGTCCCAAAATTAATAAAAGAACCCACTTTGTCTCATACAAACATGACTTTTCTTCTGTCTGCAGCCCCTCAGAGTTGATGGAGTGAAAGTGTACACAGAAAATGTAGATAGACGACAGATTATTATGGACCTCCAGATCAAGTAAAACACAGATACACACACCCAGTAATCTACTAGTCTTCTTTATTAAAGTTGAGAAGTTAAAACTCCGTCTTGTCATTTGTTTAGTTTTGTCGGGAACACAGAAATCGATGTGGACATTAAGAAATATTACTGTCGTGCGGGAATCAAGAGCATACAGGTAAGTGTGTGTGTTTGTTTTGTAGCTGTCACAAATATGTACTTTTAGACGTACTTGCACTACAGTATTTTCGCCCAAATTTACCACGGTTTTCCCTTTAGAGAATCCAAGACAAAATCACGTCCTGGGGTCTCATTTATAAAACTGTGCGTATGATCCTTGCTTAAAATCTACATACGCACAAAACCCAAAAATGGCAAACGCCAAAATTATTAAGACTTATAAAACAAAACAATGTTCCCTTTATAAATCAAAGATCACCTGCAAGTGTGCGTGGGTGATTCTCACGAAAACTTGGTTTTAAAAATGTCAAGCATGAAAATGTAAAAATTGCTTAAATTTACTTTTTTTCCCACCAGACATTGAAAAACAAAGTCTGGAGTAAATGGGAATATTAATTTAAAAACTTTTACTTATCATTTAACACTTTTTGTAACATAATTTAAAAAATTAGTCCTAAAAAATCTCATTACCGCAACAGTCAGAAAACATCAACACTGACATATTTTCAAAATGACATGACAAACCTAAAAGAACATAATTTGGAGATTCTGCACATGCATTTAAAATCAAAGTATTATGCTTCTATTAATTAAATTAACATTTAATAAGCATCTGTTGCGGTAATGATAATCAAAATGTTGTGTAAGCATTCTGACAAGACAATATTTCAAATTAACTGTAAAAAAATGATCTTACCTGGTAGCCATCATGAAGTAACTGGTTCATGTGCTTGGTCACTCAAAATCAAACTTTATTAAAATTCTGTATGTGTGCTTAAACTGTTCTCAAAAAGTGTTGCGGAGGATGAGAACATCAGGCATGGACACATAATTTTCCTAATTTTTCTTCATTATTATTATGCATGAATATTCAGTAAATATTTTTTCTGTCATCTAAAGTAGTCTAGCAAAACATCCATTTATTGTTTTTCTTAATATTTTTGTGTTAATTTGATTAAATTACAACATAACGCATGTTCAAACACAGCCGGACACATTGCGGTAATGAGAATTTCAGCAGAAAATGAGATAAAATTTACAATTATAAATTCTTATGTTGAAATCACACATTGTGCAAGGTAGAACACAGTATTGTGTTATTACACATTTTAAAGTTAAAATCATTAGTGCCGTGGTGTTTCAATGGTTTCGTGAGAATCATCCGCGTACATGAATCATCCTCAGATCCCACCCTGCAAGCCCATTCTCCCATTAAGTTTGTTTTTTTATAGATCACAACCTTTGCGTGGGAACTGGCGTACGCACGTTTCCAACCCCGTTTTGTGTGTACGCACGCTTATAAATGAGACCACTGGACCTTAATCTGTTCTGACGTTCCGACGGCTCAGATTATCATGTAATGTTTGACATTTACGGATCTAATCTTACACTTCCCGATGTGCTCGCAAGCAAATTGGGGCTATCCCGGTCATAATAAACATGTTTGATATTTAGATTTTTAAATTGGGAAGAGTATGTCAGTACTTATAATAGTCAAACAGAGATGGAGGTGAATAAATGACATTTTGAAATGTGACCCTGAACCACAAAACGAGTCAAAAGTAGCACATGTATATCGGTAGCAATAGCGAACAATACATTGTATGGGTCAAAATTAGCGATAAGGATATTAAATATTTTGTAAATTTTTTACCGTAATATATGAAGAGTTTGGTTCCAAAACGCAATAAATCCATTTTGACTAATTTCGGTAAAAATGTGTTTTCTAAAATAAGTGACAAAATAAAAAACACTATTTTCTGTTACATACTTTCACATAGCATCTTTAGGTTATAATAACATAAAAAAATCAAATCTGTAATTTGATTTTTAAAGATTTATTATAAAAACTGATTATTTTTTCCACAAAAGGCTATAAATCCATGACAAGTTTTTTTTTCAAAATGCTATAAATTTATTGAATCAATATATAAATGTGCATGGATCTTTGCCATGTTATATTCATTTAGTTGACTAGTGCTATACACTGATTAAAAAATAACATTAATGGCATTAATCAAAACACTTACTTCGCTGAACTTTTTTGACAGCGATCAGCTGTAAATTGTTTTGGTCCTGCTCAATTTTCATTGACTTCGCGTAAAATAATGGAAAGTTTTTCATAAGATCCCCTGGAGTCAATGTGTTAGCATGACAAAAGCTTGATGCTGTCGTGTGAGAACAAGCAACAGCTGGCATTTTGATGGCTTACGTTTTGTCCCCACCACAGAAAACAACCACAGGTTTATCAATGCCATCAAAAGTATTATTTTGTTTTTGTTTGTTTGTTTATCATGAAGTACAAGATGAGGAAAACTAGGATTCTGAGTGTATTCAACTCGCCGCCATTGTTGTTTACAATGCGTGGAATGGTGCACTGTGATTTGTTGAGCGGATTTATTGCATTCTGCAGAGAAGGAGGACTGCCGTTTATCGTGTTTTGAAGAAAAGATGACAGAATAACACAACGGATATCGGATTTTGCATAAGATGAAGAATTTACTTTTTTAATACTGACCAAATACAATACTGATTTTGGCGGTAAATAATAAAAAAAGGCATTTATCATGTTTTGGAACCAAACTCTTCATATATCAAAAATGTATTTATCATTAGTAATCTGTTGCTAAGGACTTAATATTGACAACTTTAAAGGCGATTTTCTCAATATTTAGATTTTTTTCACCTTCACATTTTTAAAGTCGTATCTCATCTATCCTAGCAAACCATACATCAATAGAAAGCTTATTTATTCAGCTTGCTGATGATTTATAAATCTCACTTTCAAAAAATTTACCCTTATGACTGGTTTTTGGTCCAGGGTCACAAATAACAACCGCGAAATGCTGTAGAGGGGAGAAATGGCTTATGGAAGTGTGGAATCAACGCATCTGTTAAAACTTAGCACGATCACTTCGTCTAAAACAAGAATGTGCATAATGTCCATTCGTTTACACCCACCTCCTCGTGAGGTCACATGATGTTGTCTCTCTGTCACGAATATCTTGTAGTGTGTGATGCGCTATGACTTTTACATCTTAAATCTCAGGATTCGCCTTATGTGTGTGCCCCAACCAGAATCTGTCAAATTTTTTAAAATCCTTAACTGTGAGCCTGACCTCTCATAAGTTTGTACTGTATTTCAGAAAAGCTTCACTGCTCTGTAGTGCTGAGTCAAGCAAAAACATTACTAAAAGATATAAAGATAACCTTAGTCTGCACTTGGATGTCTTCATCATTATTTTTTATGGGCTTCTTTTCTTTTATTAGATAGGGTAGTGGAGTTAAGGGAAATAAGAAGAGAAATGACGATATGATGAAATTCTAGATTCGTACGCACATACAGTACTGTGCAAAAGTCTTAGGGCACCACCACCAGCTTTGTTGTTTTAACAAAGTTTTAATCTCCATCCATATTTATTTTTACCTTTTTTATGAAGATACAAACAGAACATATATACATATATACAAATATTTAAACCAAATTAAGATCACAACCATTTTCAGAACTAAATTTCTAAGAGTCCTAAAAGTCATTCAATTAGAAATTAGGATTTAATTTCATTTATGTTTAAGAGATCCTGCAGCTGCCTGCTATTGCTCAAGTGGAAGGGGAGTTTACCCTAAATATTTGACACGTCAGCTTATACTTTATACTGTTTTTAATACTATATACATCTGGTTTTATTCTTATATAGAGACTGAGAATTAATTATATAATCACAATACTATTGCAACAACAAAACAACAAATCTAATGGTGGCCCAAGACTTTCGCACAGTACTGTAAGTGCCACTGTGCACCATTTCAGAATAATTGCACTAATAATTTTTTTTGGCTTAGTGGTTAGCACACATGCTGAGACCCATTAAGCCATAGTGGTCATGCAGATGGTGCAAGTGTAAATCCGGCTTGCAACATTTCCAAGTGTATTCAGTCATAACTTGTATATTACAATTGAAACGCTGTACTTTATTTTCTCTGCTGCCCCAATTTTTTTCCTCTTATGTCATGTCTCATCCCAGGTTTTGTTCATTTTGTTTTTGTTTAGCTTAATGGGTTGTTGAGAGTCATCATGGACCCGCTGCTAGGAGACATGCCTCTGATTGGAGCACTCTCCGTTTTCTTCCTCAAGAAACCGGTAGGTTAACCACCCTATATATACATAAGCAGACATCTTTGTGCAAGAAGAAGCTGTAAATATATTTCTGTATCTGAATAGTTTTTCCACTGCATGCCTGGCATTTTCTACATCAAAGATCAAACAATATGAGAATGATGAGAATGTGTTTGCAATACACACACACACTTGTGACTTCGAGGTTCAAGTCTTATCTCAAAACACTGCTTTTTAGAAAATATGAAACCACTGCATTCAGACTTGATTGTGATCTATTTGATCTTTATTCCTCATAAATCTTATTCTGGAAGCTGGAAGACTCTGAGATCTTAAAAGGGCGGTTTCCCAGACAGGGCTTATCCTAGTCCCAGACTAAAATGCATGTTTGAGCTGCCTTAATTTGGCATTGCATTGACATCTTAACATGTATCGCTGCTGTTGTTTTGTCTCAAGATGCACACCTGTAATGTTTGTTGTAAGGGTTGCTTGTTAAAACCACTTAAATGTCCTCCTAATATAACTAAGGCCAAGTCCTGGATTAATCTAAACCTTGTAATATAAACACCTTATATTACATGTATTATATAAATAACATTTATGTATATGTCTTTGTCAGTTTCTGGATATAAATTGGACGGGTCTTACAAACATGCTGGATGTCCCAGGAATAAAGTAAGTGACACTTAATGTGTGTTGTGTGTGGCATGATGGTAATGTATGTTATGTCAGCTATATAAAACTGAAAAACATTAGAGGTAGCATCCATATTGCACATGCTGTCACATGATCTGTTTTGTAGTTTAAGGTGGCACAGATAACACATTCTCGCTCACATACACATTATGCACCATCATTCCTGTCTCGGAAATGCTGCTTTGCCTGTCTGACAACATCTGATGATTCACAGAAACACCCTTTAGTAACAATGAGGGAAATAGACTTTTTCTAAATCATGGGTTTTCAACAAGGAGTCCCTGGTGGTATTGCTGTCTGGGTTCCTCCAAATATTGCTTGAATTAAAAAATAAAATAAAATAAAATTATGCATTCAACAAAATGCATTGATGGGCTAATAATTACATTTACAACTTAATTAAAAATTAAGGTTCTCATGTTAAAATCTATTCAGTAAATTTTAAATGTTATGAAGTATGTTGTATATGATATGATTGTTTAACCCAAAAAGATTTTTTATATTAAAATATTAAAACATATGTATGTAAATCCAGTCTTAAACATGTACTGGGGGTCCCTGCTTTTCCTTTCTATCCCTTAAGGGGTCCTTGGCCTGAAAAGGTTGAATACCTCTGATCTCAAGGGTATTCCTACCAACCTCTAATGTGTGTGACATTTCCAAAGAGGAGTTTTTATACCTCTGTTTAATGTCCTCTCTCTCGCTCTCTCTCTCTCTCTCTCTCTCTCTCTCTCTCTCTCTCTCTCTCTCTCTCTCTCTCTCTCTCTCTCTCTCTCTCTCTCTCTCTCTCTCTCTCTCTCTCTCCTTTTATAGTCATATTCCTAGGTGGAGCTGGTGTTGTGGTTTAGGCGTGCAGAATGAGATTTGTGCTTTGTTACAAACACACACACACACACACACACACACACACACACAAAGAAAGAAAAGAATTGCATTGCATTGCATGTTCTTTAATGTTCAGACTTCAGAGCTGAATCATTTATTTCATCTGTGAACAATATCTGCTTAAGAACGTTTTATTAACTATGATTACAAAAACAAAACAAGATGTACATAACTGGTTTAAATAGAAAATGAGATGAAGGGAAAGAGAGAATTATTGTGTAAACTTGTTGGCACTTGTGAGGAAAACAGGCCTGATAATGTGTGTGTTTATTGGAGACATAAAAAAAGAGACGTGGGAAAGTGTAGGTGTATAGAAAGTGTGCCAATCTGAGTGCAAATCTTTAAAGTTGACATTTTAAAGAATTGGTGCCCCCCCCAAAAAAATCATGTTATCATACACTCACCATCATCATTTAAAACTTAACAAAAATTATTCAGGCTTTTGTGTATGTCAATGAAAATTGAATGATGAATGTCAGGCGTCACTTGGCAAAATTATTGAAGTACTTAGTCCAAGTCTTCTTAAAGGAAAACAACACAGTTTTTAATATTTTACTATGTTCTCACCTCAACTTAGACAAATTAATTCTTACCTATCTTTTTTCAATGCGTTCACTTAATTTTTGGACAGCGCGTTGTGAATGTGTTCTTCTCAAATAGTGGGGCGGGACCCCAAGGGGGGGCTCGAAGCGACACCAGGGGGGGCGCGCGAGACCCTGGGGAAAATACTTTTTCAGGAAGTGATTTTTTTGCACTGTCACTTAAAGACATTACACCCCAATCACGCTGATAAGGCGCTTGCGTTTTTATTATTATTTATTGATTATAGTTAATTAAATTTTTCAGTATCAAACGGTCAAAAAATATTACACTTTAAACAAGCATTGATTTTTTTTCAGGCAAATTGATGCATTTTAAGTCTTTTCTGTTACAGACTAAAAAACAATGTTAATAAAGTTATTCTTTGCTGTAAGTTGATCGATATTTATTTTTTGTGTTTTCTTTAATGTTAATAAGGATACAATGTTTTGCAGATGTGTCATTTTATAGATAAATTATACTATTTACAGTCGCGGTGGAGAGTTGGGGGGGGCGAGAAATGTTTACTTCTTCCTAGGGGGGGTGGGGGGAGGTGGCGTGACAGAAAATAATTGAGAAGCACTGGCTTAGCCCCATTAAAGGCGGAGTCCATGACGTTTGAAAGCCAATGTTGATATTTGAAATCACCTAAACAAACACGCCCCTACCCCAATAGAATCTGGACCTTCTGTTGATAGACCCGCCCCACACATACGCAACCCGGCATTTGATTTGATTTCATTGGCTATAAGTGTGTTTTGGTAGTCGGCCCGTCTCCTTTTCCAATGCGTTTTTCAAACATCGTGGACTCCGCCTTTAATTCCTTAGGATCCAAACAGGGATGAAATTAGAAGCCACCAAACACTTCAATGTTTTTCTTATTTAAAGACTGTTACATGAGTAGTTACACGAGACTATGGTAATGCAGAACTGTCAGTCAGTGGCTGTGGGCGGGGCTTTATCAGTGTGACATTACATTAACAAGAGAATTAAAACGTCTAATGAACCTGCTTTGGTTTAATGGGGATTAAAAGTAGGCCCACACAAATGTTTATGTCCAAACACCTTGTTAAAGTGTATTTTGCATGATAGGTGTCCTTTAAAATAAAGGCATATAACACTTTTTCATGACTTATGGTGACATTTTAGAAGCTGTGTGAAGTTCTTAATGGCAAATATATGGAATTTCTTATTAATTTAACTTTTAAATATTTATTTGACATCATCATCAACACTTAATGATATCTCTCGCTCTCTCTCGCTTAGTGGTCTGTCTGACGGCATTATCCAGGATATCATCTACAGTTACCTGGTGTTACCGAACAAACTCAACATTCCCCTCATAGATAAAGCACACATTGATAAACTTCGATTCCCAATGCCCAAGGTACAACACACACACACACTCACAAATCAGTACATACACACTCACTAGCAAACTCATATACACATGGACACACAATCTTTCTGTCTTATAATATATGTATGTATTTGGCATAGGCTGTTTTGCGGATCCACTTCCTGGAGGCACAGGACCTGTTAGGGAAAGACAAGTTTCTGGGTGGTTTGATAAAAGGAAAGTCAGATCCATACGGCGTCATTCAGTTGGGTAACCAGCTCTTTAGGTCTAAAGTCATCAAGGAGACAGTAAACCCGAAATGGAATGAAGTATATGAGGTAAGAGTGTGTGTACATATTTAGTTATTTTTAGTTATCCAAGTAGTGAACTAAATCATACAAACTTTTTTTTTGGAACATTCTTTGGGGTTAAAACAATGTTAATAAATAAAGTAAATAACTATAAAAAATGTAAAATTAGATGGGGTTTATTTATAGTAATTGCAAGTAACTATATGTATTTATGTTTAGGCATTTGTGTACGATCAACCAGACCAGAATTTGGATATCGAGCTGTATGATGAGGATCCAGATAAGGATGATTTTCTGGGAAGGTAATAGCTGTGATTAATCAACCTCATTGATTTTTCACACCAAACATCAGATGACGTTCAGCATTCAAAAATCTTTTAAATGTCTCTGTGTGTGTTTGAAACATTTGATTTCTCCTCCTGTTGTATTTAGCATTACCATCAAAATTGATGAACTGGAGAAGGAGCAGAAAGTAGATGAGGTACAAAAAGCATTTCTGGTCTCATTCTGGTCATCTGTTAATCTTTGCTTTGAACTAAAATAGTTTTTAGCAGAGATGATGCGGTAATACTTTACAATAAGGTCTTATTTGTGTAGTTCAACAAACAATGCTTCTGAAAAATGTTGGGAAAAGTTACTTTTCAAAAGTAATGCATTACAATATTAAGTTACTCCCTAAAAAAGTAACTAATTGCATTACTTAGTTACTTTTCATGGAAAGTAATGCTTACGTTACTTAAGTTACTTTTGCATTACTTTTTCTTACTTGGCTGAGGCTTGATCTTTTTCCGTCCTTGCAGGTGTTTTTTATGATCGCAAAAATGTTAAGCTCTGGCCTGCCATCTCCATTTCTGACCCAAACTGTTCCCGCTCAGGCGTAATTCTACAATAATATATTCAGTTTAATTCAGTACATTATTTTATTTTTATACCACGGGTCTGTTGAATGCTGCATTCTGATTGGCTGAGAAATGTTCTATGGGTGTTGATTATTTTTCTGTATACCGCACACCTAACTTGTCAAATGTCTTAAAAATAGGCACCAGAGCAATGTTTGTGGTAACCGTGGTATAAGCGGAATAATTGACTACGGTCCTTTGAATTATTTGAAAATAATGCACACCTGCGGTGTAACCGCGTCGTGCAGAATTGCCACCTTGGTTTGCATTATTTTCTTATAATTCAATGGCCCATCGTCAATTATTCCTTACTTAAATTGAATTAATTAAACTGAAAAGTAACTCACATTATTTTTTTTAAAAGTAACTCAAATATTTATGTGTAAACTACATTTACAAAGTAATGCGTTACTTTACGCGTTATTCAGAAAAGTCATATTATTACGTAATGCACGTTACTTGTAATGCGTTACCCCCAACACTGCTTCTGAAGAATTTATTCATCTAAGTTCATGGTAATTTTAGCATTTACTAACATTTTGAAAATCAAAAGTTGTAACTGTGTTACGTAAGGGACGATTTACAGGCAGTCGGTTGAAATATTTTGCGATAACAACCGGCCTGTACATTATCCCGCTTATTACATGGCTATTTGCCTCCTAAGTAAGGTAATTATTGATTTGAAATATCTTATTTGCAAATTTTTAACGAAAGCAGACCTTCCGCGAGGAAAACCTGTTTACTTTCGGCTTTAAGTTAAGACAAGACGTTCATACAGTATGTCACAAACACACTATTTACTTTAATCATTTGTAAATATAATGTCATATATGTTACTAAAAGACATATTTTATTTCAGTGTTGGGGAAAGTTACTTTTAAAAGTAATGCATTACAATATTAAGTTACTCCCCAAAAAAGTAACTAATTGCGTTACTTAGTTACTTTTCATGGAAAGTAATGCTTACGTTACTTTTAAGTTACTTTTGCATTACTTTTTCTTACTTGGCTGAGGCTTGATCTCTTTCAGGCCTTGCAGGTGTTTTTTTATGATCACAAAAATGTCAAGCTCTGGCCTGCCATCTCCATTTCTGACTCAAACTGTTCCCGCTTAGGCACACAGAGTGCGTAATTCTAAGATAATATATTCAGTTTAATTCAATACATTATATATTTTTAAATTGAATTTATTAAACTGAAAAGTAACTCGCATTACTTTTTTCAAAAAGTAACTAAAAAATTAATGTGTACATTTATAAAGTAATGCGTTACTTTACTCGTTACTTCTGAAAAGTAATATTATTACGTAATGCGTGTTACTTGTAATGCATTACCCCAACACTGTTAAATTTTAATTTTGTATAATATTAAACTGTACCTGTCAAAAGGATTTGCATCATCCGGGTTACCATGTGTTATTAGTTTCGAGTGGTTGTTATAGTGGAATAACAAACATGCAAATGTCGTGATTGGCCAATCAGAATCAACCATTACAACGAGCCATGTAATAACATTAGGTGATACACAATGAACTAACATGAATGATTATGTTGACAATAACTAACATTAAAGTCCGTGTAAAGACCGATATTAAATGTGTTCTCAGTTTGTCACACCACAGAATAGTGTGATATTAACCACCCATCCAAATTTGAATGCTTAAAAAAACCGCAAGTTAATAAAATAAATCTTGGAAAAATAGGCAGAATTCCCTGTTTTCAAATGCTGGGGGTGTCCGGTGTCAGCGCTGAAACCATGCCCATTCATGGGAAAGCTGCTGTCTCAACTTTCAACCTGACTGGATGCTTGAGATTTTGTAAATAATCCTGAACACAAAAATGTGGAAAAACGGTGTTACTCCCCTATTTAGTACTACATAGTTCACAGTCTTTGTAACGTGTTTCAGCAATACATTTATAACATTTATAATGTGTTTGGTAACGTTTGTGTAAAACATAAAAAAAACAATACTGTTCAGTGTTAGTTCATGTTAGCTAATACATTATTACTAATGTTAACAAATGCAACCTTATTGTAAAGTATTACTGCTTATGTTTCTATAAAGCATAACAATATAGATTTTGTGTAACCATGCATGCTTTCAGAAATATTTAAAGTTTGTACAGAAAGTGCCCAGCAAAGTGTTCTCATAAAGTTATGTGTGTCAAATCAACATGTTTTCTTTAACAAATCCACTTCTTGTGTTTATGTGCCTTTGGGTGTGTCTGTGTTTGTGTGTAGTGGTTTGTGCTTGATGATGTCTCTACAGGAAAACTTCATCTAAAATTACAATGGCTTTCTCTTCTCTCTACACCCGATAAACTTGATGAGGTAACATACACACACATGCATCTGTTTTAGAAAACTTCTGTTCCTAAATGAATATTAGGTTTAATACTGAATTTGATGCAAGCTTACGGGCGTGTTAACAGAGGAAGTCTTTGTGGTTACATGCCGCTAGAATAAACATTTCAAATGCGTATTATTAGAAGTATAGCAGCAAGGCCAGAGCATTGTCTGTCACCATGAGATTAGTGTGTTAAAATTAATATTAACCTTGTCTCAAATGCATGCTTTTAATTCCTGCCATGGCCAAGTAAAGCTGGCAACCTCTGTGCAAGGATACCAAAAAGGGATATGGATATTTACTAAATACTGTTTACATGAAACAAACTCCACCCAGTGAATTACAGCAATAACAAAACCAGAAAAGTAATTTGACTGCCAAAAGGGACATTGTGGACTTACTGCTCAAATAACTACATTCTTGAAACCAAAAATACAATTTTAACACCAAAAATACAATTTCTTGCCCTATAGACTTCCATCTTTACTCTAAATATGAGATTATTAGCAAAAAACCACAGATGGAGATTAAAGGGACAGTTCACCCAAAAATGAAAATGAATTAATCATTTACTTACCCTCATGTTGTTTCAAACCTGTATGAATTTGAATATATTAACCCTAATAAGTCCATTGGGGGTAAGATTGACCCCAAGGGACTTATTAGGGTTCATATATTCAAATATATTTTATATATTTTATTTAGTTTTTATTTTATTTAGTTAAAAAACATGGTTCCCTTCATCTCAGTGGAATAAGATTTTGTGACTTTTCCAGATTATCTGTCAAGATTCATATAAAAAAACTGGTTCTGATTCGGTCGTTCTAAAGAGATGTAAAAGAATTCACCAAAAGAGGCCCTTTGGGGGGTAAAAATGACCCCAATTGAAATCAATGGGAAATGCAAAAAAATCATTCATCAAATAAAATCAATGCATCCAGAATAAATCTGAAAATGTTGACACAGAAAGGTAGGTCTGGTACTAGAGCAAAAATGCAATATAGAAAAGACATGCTCAATCACACACACACACACACACACACACACAAACACACACACGGACACACACACACAGACAAACACCCTTACATTTAGTCAAATTTCTGTGGCATTTTGTAAAAACAGACATTTCAAAATGCATCAAAAACTACAAAAAATTATACTATTTGAAATTATTTTTATTTTTTATGTCCTTTCTAATGTTAATTTAAACATAAATTCACAAAATGTTTCACTTAAGTATTGATGTTGAGCAGTTGGCCACATCCAGTAAAATGAATTGGTCTCTATGGGCATCTGCTGGTCAAAATGATTTATTTCCTAAACTGTAACCATAAAAAGTTTTTTTCTAAACACCAAATGGCCGAATTCAACACTTAACATCTAGATCAATATCTAAAAACAATTAAAATCAAATTTAGATAATAATTTATGTGATTTTTTTTATAAAAATTTGATATTTTATAGGCAAGCTAATGGTGTAGTTGAGCAATTGAGTGGTAAACAGGTACAAAAGTACTTCATATCTCCCAAAACACAGCATTAATGTATAGATGGAAAGTAAACAAAAAAAATATTATTTATATAATTAAAAATGTATATATTTTTTGTAATCACCCTTTTTATTTCTGGGGTCATTTTTACCCCCAGGGAACTCTACACTGTAAAAAAACTTTGCTGCCTTAAATTTTTTTGTTAAATCAACTCAGATTTACAAGTCATGTCAACAAAGGTGAGCTGTCACAACTTATAAAATATAGTTGAGAAAAGTCAACTTAATTTTATAAGTTATAACAACTCATCTGTAGTTATAACAACTCATCTCTATTCAATATAAATAATAGTAAGTTGAAATGACTTGTAAATCCAAGTTGATTCAACAAAAAATTTTAAGGCAGCAAATATTTTTTACAGTGTAACATATACAGGAAAATAGGGGCTTATGAGGGGTTAAGATAACCCTTATGAACATATTTTAAGCAATGTTTGGAACCAAACAGTTTTGGACTTCCATAGTATTTTTATGGCTCCTGCTTGATTCCAAATATCTTGCATTGTGTTCAGCAGAACAAAAAAACATTATAAATAGAGTAAATTATAACAGAATTTCCATTTTTGGTGTGAACTATCCCTTTAACATGTACTGGATTCATAATAACCCTAAATGAAGTTAATCAAGACTTACCAGGACCCTAAACATCACTTTAGTGTGTGAAATAATACCACGGTGTAGATTCATATCAGCACTTATAAATGATTTACGATTTGTATTTCAGGTTTTGAGCAGCGTTAAAGCAGACAAAGGCCAGGCCAATGATGGGCTGTCATCAGCTCTACTGCTGGTGCACCTGGACTCAGCCAAAAACCTGCCAGTGAGCACACGCATACACGTGCACATAAACATACACAATGCATTTCTTGTTTTCCTTATTTCTGTTTCACCCTTTCTTTTATCTGATATCGCTTCTGTACTTGTTTGGGCTTTTCTTTCTTCATGCTGTTTCTTTCTGTTCACCTGCTCTGGTTTCCTGTCGCTCTGGGTCAAGAGCATTTTTGAGGGGCGCGTGGGCAATGGGTGTCTGAGAGAGTGCCGCTCTGCTGGGCTGGTGTTTTGTGAGAACACCGCTGCCCTCTACAGGACAATGTTTGTGAGTCACGTTGCAAGCCTTTTATTTTTTCAGCTAGTATTTTTACTGCTGCTATGCATGAAAGTTTCATGTGAAATCTTCCTGTTAAGTATTTAATGCTGGGAGTGTTGCTTTCTTTATTTGGTTGATCTTTTTTATGTGCTAAGGTTTATTAATGAGATACATTTTGCATATGATATAAATGTTAATGACCGTTTTTTGGAAAGGTTTTATGAACAGGGTAATTGAATAATGATCAGGAGATGCAGTCTAGGGAAATCTTTGTCTATATTCACACAGAATACGACGAGTAGTCAAACTTTATAGCCGATATCAGAAAGGATGTAATTGGACAAAATAAAAATTTAAAAGATGACCACAGTATTTTTTCAATATTAACCTAAATTATTTAAATAAAAAGATGTTAATGTGTTAATATAGCTTCACTGATTACATCATAATCTCATTCTTAATAAACAGGTGTACAAGTACAATCTTGTCATTCCAGCTGTGACATAGGTGTGGGAAATGGGTGGGGCTTTAAGACATCTACTGCAGTGAGACAGATGTGGGTGGGGCCGTTTGGTCGGGTCTAGTTTCGGTCTCGGGTGTAGAAGAGTGTCACCCATTTCTTGGGTGCATGTTAAATGAAATGGGTCACACTTGGCACTTCACTGTATGAAATACATAACTGCACAATATCACGGTGCTGTTGTATTAAATAACACACACATCAGTGATATATAATATAACAGTATAAATACAAGCGTGATATTGCTTTAATACAACAGTTCTGTATTGTTAAGCTTTTATTTTAGAGACGAACCAGAAGTGTTGTATAATACTAACTGGATCATCTTATTAATATCTGTTTATCTGACTTTGGAGGGTAAAAGTAGATTCAGGCCATGAGCTGGTGTGACGCATTTCTGCAATAAGATTTGTTGCAGTTTCATTTCAGTGAAGTGTGGGTTGATTCTCTTTGGATTGCTTTGTCTTTATTTCTCTTTCATCTTTGTGCTTCACTTTTCCTTCACCATCCATGACACCACTTGACAAATGCAAATAAATGTAAATCTATATAATGTAAATATATACGATCTGCTGTTGGCTAAGCTTGTTTTACCAGTTAAGGGTTTAGCAGTCATACAAATAAAAACAGACTCTTTCCTTTCTCATGTAATCAAATTAACCATGCATGTAATTCTGTGCCATCATTCATGTGTGTGTGTAATGTCTGTGTATTTTTTGTGTAATTTTGAATTTAACTTTGCATGCCATGCTTCTAATAATCCTGCCTGTGTTTGTGTGTGTTTGTGTGTGTGTGCTTTCATGTACGTGTCTCGTCCTTTTCTGCCTGGGGAAATAAGCGCAATCCTTTAGAGTTCAACTGTGCAGGTCCGAAGAAGAAAGCAAATAAAGGGATAAAGGTAACACAACCAGTTTTCTTAGTGCTGGATGATTGTAAGTGAATCAGGTATATGCATGTATGCTGTCTATCTGCTTTGATTAATCGCATGCAGACATGCATTAATTTGTGTCTTTTTATTTCTGACTACCTGAGGTCAGAGGGTTACATTTTAGATGCAATGAATTGTTTAAAAGCATTTGCACAACTAGCATGCTTGAATCTAACAAATATACCTAATGTTGAATGTCCTAAAAATGGACACATTTGTAGTAAAGACATTCAGAAGGTGACATGACTTTCCTTTTGTTTCAAGAATACCGTATTGTCCCGAATATAAGACGATATTTATTTTCACAAAAATGCCTTTTGATAAACGATGTCGTCTTATATTCGTGCTCTAGACTAGATGATTACTTGTCAATCATACTGTGCACCCGCAGCAAATGCAGTACTAGGTGGCACCAAATACACATAAAGAAGTTCACCTGGACTGAAGCAATCTTATAAACTACATTCGTTTACAGTAAAGCAGACTTCTGCTGTTAATGAAATATTTATAGACTATGTGTTTTCACAATGAGATGGACAGTTTAATTTTTATTAAATCCAGATGGACTGCAGGTTATTTATAGCAGTGGTTCTCAAACTTTTTCAGCCGGCGGCCCCCCTTGTGTATGGTGCATTCCTTCGCGGCCCCCCAAAGGAAATTTATGACAAAAATTTTTTCTAAAACTTACATTTTAATTAAACAAATCATCAATTATACAAAGTAGTGTTGTTGGTGAGTAGCCTTAAATTAATGTATTTTATAAAATTTCATAAAACTGGGGCCCCCCGGCACCATCTCGCGGGGCCCCCAGTTTGAGAACCACTGATTTATAGTACTGAATGCCATAGGAAAAGTATTAAAGGATTGGTCCATTTTCTTAAAAGAAAAATCTAGATAATTTACTCACCACCATGTCATCCAGGGTGTTGATGTCTTTCTTGGTTCGGTCGAGAGGAGATTGTGTTTTTTGGGGAAAGCATTGCAGGATTTTTCTGATTTTAATGGACTTGATGTTTTTTTCAACAGAGTTTCAAAGGACTATAAACAATCCCAAACGAGGCACAAGGGTCCCATCCAGCAAAACGATTGTCATTTTTGACAACAAAAATAACAAATATACACTTTTAAAGCACAACTTCTCGTCATGTAGATCCGGTCGTGATGCGCCAGCTGACCCAACGCAATATGTCATGACGTCAAGAGGTAACAGAGGACAAACGCGAAACTCTGCCCCAGTGTTTACAAGTGCGTTGAAAGAGGACCGTTCCTACGTTGTTGTATGTCAACTGATACTAATTAATGTCTTTGTGTCAGTTTATTGTTTAAAATGGTCCGCAAATGTGTGTTTTATATATGTAACACGTGACCTCTCTACGTCACTGCGCATTTGCGTTAGGTCGCGCTGGAGCGGACCTAGACGAAGAGTTGTGGTTTAAAAGTGCATATTTTTGTTTTTTTTGTCAAGGGTGACGGTCGTTTTGCTGGATGGGACCCTTGTGCCTCGTTTGGGATCGTTTGTGGACCTTTGAAACTCCGTTGAAAAAACTGTTAAGTGTTGAGTTAAGTATTACATGTTGGGCTCTATTAAAGTCCATTAAAAGTAGAAAATTCCTGCAATGTTTTCCTCAAAAAACATAATTTCTTCTTGACTGAACAAAGAAAGACATCAACATTTTGGATGACATGGTGGTGGTGAGTAGATTATCTGGATTTTTCTTTTAAGAAAATTGACTAATCCTTTAGTTTAAAGCATGTGGGGAACCAAACTTTGACTTATGAAAAGTTTTTTCAAATTAAAGCATTTTCTTTACAAAAAAAACAAGGGTTGATCTTCAAAAAAAAAAAAAAAAGTATGGTAAAGCACGAATAAGAATGATTAATCAGTCAAAAGGTTTGTTATTTTACGTTTTCTGAATCATTCTTTGAGGCATAATATTTTATGCCAGAAAAAATAACAAGAGTAACAAGGTTTATGTTTTTAGATGGCCATGTGTGATAAATTAAACAATTAGATAAATGATAGATTCTGTCTATTGACCTTCTTAAAGGGACAGTTCACCCAAAAAGGAAAATTCTGTCATTTACTAGCTCTTATGTTGCTATGAACCTGTGTGAGTTTCATTATTCAGATATTTTCATTATTTGATGTATCCACATAAGTACCTTATTAACTTCCATAGTACTTTTTTCCTACTATGGAAGTCAAACTCATACAGGTTTAGGGCAACATGAGGGTGCATGAATGATGACAGAATTTTCATTTTTGGGTGAATCATCCCTTTAATAGTTAGGAGTAAGCATAATTTATTTTTTAATTTATTTTTTATAATTTATTATTTACAGTTTTACATAATTTACAGTTTTTACAGATTTGGTTTAATTGTGTTTAATTAAAGTATTCTTTGCTTAAGCAAGTGTGTGTTTGAGGTTGACTCTGCTATTAAAATGTGTTTGAATGTGGAAGAAATGTTAATAAATGTTTTGTATTCTTTTTTTCAGACTGGAAAGAAAGTGACCAGTGAACCCTGTCCATTTGTCCAGTTAACTGTGGGACACAAATCCTTTGAGAGCAAGGTATATTGGTTATTCTTTACAAATGTTGCTTTAGTAGAAATTGCAAGACTGTGTTGTTCCTACAGGGGCAAATTTATATATTAAAAAGTGTTTATGTAAATGGTTTTGTATGAAAGACTATGATTTAGGAACTGCAGAATAAATTTACTGTCAATTAGGTCACAGATAAAAGTGACAGGTGGTTTTTACTTTATTCCAGCGCTAACGTGCAGTAGACTTGTAGCTCAACAGATTAATGTTTTTTAAGTGACAGAAATCTTTTAAGATAATATTAAGAAAGAAGATATTTTATGAAGCATATGTGTTAAAAAATCAGTTTAATTCTTTTAAATAACATCACTGTTTCTCCATATACCTAGGAAAAGTGGTTTGTGAATGTACAGCACTATAGTAGCACGTTGTAATGCTATTCCCTAAAATTAAATGCATGACTTGTTTTTTAGTCTTTGGTGTGCTACACACTGACTTCATAAGTTTGCTTGAGTAAAACATCACAGTGGCTTTATAAAATGGGAAAATAATTGTTTTTTGACTGTGATAAATATGAAATTGTAAAATAATTTACATTCACTCTCATTACAGACACGATTTAAAACCACTGAGCCGGTGTGGGAAGAGGCGCACACATTCCTGATCCACAATCCAAAGTCTCAGGATCTTGAAGTAGAGGTAGAGCATAACCTTAAATACATGGGGGAGGATTTGTAACCTAGTTGTTAAAGATCTGGGGTCTCATTTATAAAACTGTGCCTAGGATCCTTACTAAAAGTCTACGTATGCACAAAAGCCAAAAATTACATACGCCAAAAATGTTAAGACTGAGAAAACAAAGCAATTGTTCCCTTTATGAATCGTCCTCAGATCCCACCTTGCATGGCCATTCTCCCGTCAAGTTGTTTTTTAAAGATCACAACCTTTGCGTGGGAACTGGCGTACGTACATTTTCAGCCCCGTTTTGTGAGTAGGCAAGTTTTATAAATGAGGCCCCTGGGCTGGTAACCATAAGCCCATTGTATATTGTAGTGATGTACTAATTGGTGAATGTTAAACAATAAAAAGTTAAATGACAAAAACCTTTAGGTGGCGACCTTTTTACAAAGCAAATGAGTCCCCAGGTAGCTCAGGCAGTATTGTAATTTGAATGTTGCAAAATGATTAGCATAAAATGCATCTCTTACCTATATACTTAATACACACTGTGATTTATTAAAGCAATAAGCCCCAAGAAGCAGTGGGTTACCAGTGCATTTTATAACAGCTAATATAAAATGCATTGTAACCCCACTGCTTTGCGGGGTTTATTGCTTTTATAAAACGGTTACTACATATGCATAACGTTAGCAGGATTTCATAAAATAAAACACAAATAAGTTGTAATTATATTAGTACAAATATTACTCTTCCGCCAAACAAAGTAGTTCCTCAGAATCAAGTGTGGCGCAGTTCCCAACCAACACAGATGCAGCAAAGACACAATGAAAATATGATTGAAGACTGTGGTGGTGTTTATTTTTATAAATCAACATTCATCTAAAATATACATTAACATTTATATCGTGCAACTGTTGAAATGATAATCAAATATGCGTGGAAGCATAACATTAACTCTTTCCCCGTCAGCGTTTTTTTTTAAGTTGCCACTCAGCTTTAGTTGAATGCCTTGCAGAAAAATTATCTAATTTAAATAAACATAAAATATCAAATGAAAAACAGACGCTCCGTTTTAAAGAGTAACTAAACCCTTAACCAACTTTTTTTAGTTAATGATCTGTAAGAATGATGCTTTATTAGTGCTGTTCATTGATTTTAGTAAGTTTTTTTGACATTTGGATATAAAGTGTTTCAATACTACAATATATGGTGTAAAAACGTCTGAGTGCTGCCCTCTTCAGGTTGAACGGTGGCTACAGGAGTTGAATTTTCCTATTGGATGTTGGGTCCAAAAAGTAACTCGTGACGTAAGCAGGTTCAAGCTCACCACGCCCTTGTTACGATCTCACCACATGCTTGGTACGAGCTTAGTTCGTCCCCTCTATCTCCATTGGCATCTGCCCACTTTTCTTGCATTTTTCAAATATTGCCAGTGGGTGGAGTCAGGCTCTGACCAGGGGTTTAGTTACGCTTTAAAAAAAATAAAAGTTTCATCCTACCTTCATTTGTTCTCTTATCACCTCACAAATTTTCAGCTAAAAGCAGAGATAATTCAATTTTTGTGAATACATTTTGTAAGAGATCAGATTCCGAGCCGGTGTTTTTAGTGTTGAGTGAGTGCATCAGTGTTCAAGTTGGGTAAGATCGCCATCTAGTGAATAATAGCGGACGTATGAATTTAAGTTAGAAACTCCTCAGACAACGTTGTCTCTTTATTGACGAGATGACTCAACGCTATTTATTGACATTTATCTGGATATCGGCATTAATTTTGCAATTGTAGACAAATTAAAAATATGATTAAAGACTGTGGTGTTTATTTTTATTAATCAGTACGCAGTAACAGTGGCGCAGTGATACTTATGTAATGCGGTCTGAACCGTGGGGTTACCGGGGTATTTTATCACGGCTTAGAACACGTTTCATCCAATCAGAATTAAGAACCAGAACTGCCCGTTTTGTTTTTAAATGTATATATTTTATTTTGTTAAAATATAACCTTTATGTCAGAATTTTCGTTTTCACTGATTATACATTAATTTCAATCTTTCTCTTTATTAGATTGAGACTTTAGCCTGGGTTTCACATACAGGGTCTCACATATGTGTTTTGTTATGTAGAAAATAGATTTGTCAATGTGCGCTGGCTGGAAGTTACACAATGTGCTTACAACCCAGTGATGTTTTCCATACAAGTCACAGTCTGCTGTTTTATGTGTTTGTCTGCAGGTGAAGGATGAAAAGCGAGAGTGTTCAATGGGCACAATCTCTTTTCCTCTGTCTAAACTGCTGCAGGAGGAAACAATGATGATCACTGAGAGATTCCCACTAAAGAACTCAGGACCCGGTGCTTCACTAAAGCTTAAAATGGCACTTAGGGTAAAAACACACCAACATGTGATAAAGTATAGCTGTCTTGAGTTTGTGCCTGTATTTTTGCATGTATATGTACATTTATACTTTTATGTGTGTTTATTTGAGTTGCATAGTGGTTTAAAGCAATACAGCCAAATACCAGCATTACCACAATGATTTACTCACCCTCAAACAATCCGATACAAACGTTCATCATCTTTCAGACGAACACATTTGGAGTTTTTTTAGTAAATGCCCTTGCTTTTCCAATCCTTTAACATTAGAAAACAGGGATAAGGGAACAACTTCTGACTTTAAACCGTTATTTGTAATAGCAATGTTGTGCTGAATGATTCATGTAAAATGTAAACATGTAAATGAATAAATGTAAATGTAGCACCAAACTAACGGAGAGGTACTTTTGGTAAAGGTGGTAAAAATGCTTGTCCTGGAAAACGTATGCAACTTAGACCTGTACATATTTAATTTGATCATGATGGCAATGAGATGCGGTTTATCGCGTTTACACTGTGACCTGTTAATTTTTGCCTGGAGCTGAAGCTTTTCATCAACCTTCTTAACAATAAAATTATTAAAGGAACAGTATGTAAGTATTTATATCAATTAATCATAAAATGGCCCTGATATGTCATTAGACATTAATAAATCATTTTCATTTTTAAATACTTATATAACTGACAACAGTGGTCCGGCCAGGATATTGTCATTTAAAAAGTGGAGTTGCAGCCCTCAACTGATGTTTATATTGTCATGTTGTGTATTAGCCACCAGTTGTGTGATTGCAGTACCAGTTTTAGCCACAAGTTTTGTGATTGCAGTACCAGTTTTGGCCACAATCCTACATACTTTTCCTTTAATATAACCCTCTAATGCAGTAATTCTTAAAGTGTGGACCCCCCAGTGGTCCGCCAAAAGATGACCTAAACTACGCAAGTGTTTATACAAAATCGTCACTTATTTAAGTAGATTTTTTATGCACTTGCGAAACTGTGATATCAGTTCGTGCCATTCTGTTTTAATAACGTAAATACGGATCGGTGGCTAAACCAAAGAGGAGTCAAAAGAAAAGATCAAACGTCAACTGAAAGTAGCTAAAATCCACAGATCTATTAGTTTTGTAATGTAATAGTTTTTGTTTCATGTGTAAAATCCCTGTAATTTCAGTGATTTTGGACATTAAAGGGAACATTTTTTGTTGTTTTTTGGGAGGCGTGTTAGAGTGGGATTCTGTTAGGTGGTCCTCAGAAAAAAATTGGAAGATAAAGTGGTCCTTGGGCTGAAAAAGTTTGAGAATCACTGCTCTAATGCATAGTTAAGGCCCTTTTGGTGACTTTGAGATGATATATAGTCTTTCTGTCTATAAAATAATAAATTCCCTCCTGAGAAATGTCTCCTATGGTGACAGCTGCCATATCTCCGAATGTTGATCCGAGTAAGTGGAGAGGGTGTGGCTTAGCCATAGGTCAATTGGAGCCGTGTGGATTACCTCAATGAAGGATTAATGCACTTTTTGGGGGGTTTAAAATCAGAAGTTGTTCCCTGATCGCTGTTTTCTACCATTTTGAAGCTTGGAAGAGCAAGGAAATTTACTAAGATAACTCGCAAGTGTGTTTGTTTTAAAGATGATGGACTTATGTATCTCAGATTGCTTCAGGGTGAGTAAATAATGGGTTCTTTTTAATATTCGTCTGGAGTATCTCCTTAAAGATGGTTCAGTTCGAAATATAAGTTTTTTTTTGTTTTAAGCCAAAAAACCACAAATTATAATATGAAGAGTTTGGTTCCAAAACGCAATAAATCCATTTTGACAAATTTCGGTAAAAATGTGTTTTCTATACCAAGAAAGTGACAAGATGAAAACCACTATTTTCTGTTACAAACTTTCACATAGCATCTTTAGGTTATAAAAACAGAAAAAAATCAAATCCATAACTTGATTTTCAAAGATTTATTATGAAAACGAATAATTTTTTCCACAAAATGCAATAAATCTATGACAAGTTTTTTTTCAAAATGCTATAAATCTATTCAATCAATGTATAAATGTGCATTCATCTTTGCCATGTTATATTCATGTAGTTGAACAGTGATATACACTGATAAAAAATAAACATTAATGGCATTAATCAAAACACTTACTTTGTTATATTAATGTCACTGTCATTGCTGCGGTTATACTTGACGCCGTCGCTAAACATTTTTTAAAGTGATCCGCTGTAAAATGTTTTGGTCCTGCTCGATTTTCGTTGAAAGTTTTCATAAGATCCCCTGGGGTCAAAGTGTTAGAATCACATAAACTTCACAGATGCTGTCGGGAGAACAAGCACCAGTCTCCCGAGTGCCTCTTGCGTAAGTTATTGGATGTTGATGACTTACAATCTTTCCCGTCACAGAAAACCATCACAGGTTTATCAATGCCATTAAAGTGTTTTTTTGCTTCTGTTTGTTTGTTGATCACGAAGTACAAAGTAGATGAGGAAAACTAGGATTCCGTGTGTATTCAACATGCCGCCATTGTTGTTTACAGTGTATGGAATGGTGCGCTGTGATTGGTTAAGCAGATTTATTGCATTCTGCAAAAAAGGAGAAGTGGCGTTTATCGCATTTTGGGAAAAAAGGGAGAAAAGATAACAGAATAACACGGCGGATATTGGATTTTGCGTAAAATTAAGAATTTACTTTTAAATACTGACCTGATATAATACTGATTTTGGCAGTAACTCATTTTTTTCACAAAAAAAAAAAAAACGTTTTGGAACCAAACTCTTCATATATTACTATTTATAAATATAATAATAATAATAATGAAATGATTATAATTAATAATATTAATATTATAAGCATAATATTGAAATTAATTAAATTAATAAATGACAATAATCAGAGCACTTTTTTGTATGTGTATTAAAGATTCTCTGTATGGAGAACTTGACCGGATCAGATCAGCCAACATCCCAGCCGTCAGCCCAGCCATCCTCGGTTCAGGTCCGTCGCTCGAGCGCCAGCGTCGCCCCCAGCTCCTCCACTCAACGACCTTCTGTTGCAGCCCCCACACAAACATCCAAATCTCCACCCACCCCAACTCCCAGAACCGTGCCCTCCACACCAACACCCTCCTCGCGGGTGGAACCACAGACAGATAGAGCTCTACTGGAAGACTCGCCCGCCCGTCTCACTAAATCAGGGCAGAGCGCATCAAACCTGGCCATTTCTGGCTCTCAGCTACACCTGAACAGTAAAGAGCCAACACCCAGCATAGCATCAGATGTGTCCAACCCCAGCACCGCCCTGGAACTACAGAGAACAATACAAATGTTACATAAGTATGTACAGCTCTGTGGGATTTGTCATGTACGCACATTTTGTCATAGCAAAAAGTGTTTGCTTAATTGCTGATGTGAATTATTCTCAGTATGAATCACTGCTTTTCTCTATTTACTATTATTTATGGTATAATGGTTTGATTTTAGGACTTGTTGTTGTTTTGCATGTTAGCATTACTGATGTTTAATTTGTGTGTGTGCGTTTATAGTGGCTCCTCGCCTGGTTTTGCTCCGTTGGGTGAGATTCAGCTTACTATCAGGCACAGTCCTCAGAGAAACAAACTAATTGTTGTGGTGCACGGCTGCAGGTAAAGTAAACACGGTTGACATTTGATTTATCAGAATGTTTTCACTGATTCAGAAAATATATAATATATATTTGTGTTTGCAGGAATCTGATCTCTTCTACTGAAAGTGGTTCAGATCCATATGTCCGTTTGTATTTGCTGCCTGATAAACGACGTTCAGGACGTAGAAAAACAAACACACTGAAGAAAACTGTAAATCCTATCTACGATCAAACGTTAGTCTATTTTTTTCTCTTATCTTTCTTTTTATGTTGGACCTCATGCATTCTGCTCTTGCACTGAAATAAATCTAGTGTCATCACTCTTCCCAATATATTCACGTAATATTGTGTGTGCAGGTTTGAATTCAGTGTGTCACTTGTGGAGTTACACAGAAGAACTCTAGACGTCGCTGTGAAGAATGGAGGAGGAATCTTGTCGAAATCCAGAGGGCTGCTGGGAAAGGTGACATGCCTCACAACCATAGACTTTATATAAGATGCATGACGTGTCTCCATTACTGAGCCCCTAAGGTGACACTGAAATAAAAAATCTAAAGTTTAGTTTCATGTTTGTGCTCACGTGCAGTGTTGTTTTTGGAAACCCTTTTAGTTTTAGTCTTAGTCTTTTGGACGAAAATGCTTTTTAGTTTTAGTCACATTTTAGTCACTTATAAACATGATAGTTTTAGTCGACGAAAACACAAAAAGGTTTTAGTCAATGAAAACGCAAAAAGGTTTTAGTCAAGTTTAAGTTCATTTTAGTAAAAAAAATTTAGTCTTTAACAAATTAATTTAGGTTAAAAAGTATTGGAAATGGGCTTGACAAGTAGATACATGTAAAACCTTAAGCTTACCATGAAATGTGTCACATGCCGATTGTCAAGTTAAATTGAATATATATGATATGTTAAAGGAATAGTCTACTCATTTTCAATATTGAAATATGTTATTACCTTAACGAGTTATACGAGCAGGTTTGGTGGTACGGGATGAAGCGTGGCGCTTTTCTGAGCGGATTTGGGGGAGGAGCTATATTTTGTGGCGTAATAGCACTTTTGGAAGTACTTCAAATCGGCACAGTAACACCCTCCCTCTCCCATTATGAGAGTGAGAAGGGGAGCATTTTTTTAGGCGAGTCGAAGTACTCCCAAAAGTGCTATTACGCCATAAAATATAGTTCCTCTTTTAAATCCGCTTAGAAAAGCGCTGCGTTTTGTTTTGTGCCACCAGACTTGCTCGTATAACTACTCGTCTTAAATAGGAAAAACGTTGATGTGTTTGGTCACTTCTAACTTTATCTCTGAATGGTACAATTGAATGAATGGGGCTAAGCTAAATGCTATCGAAGTGTCGCAGCGCGCTCCGGCGCTTACGTGCACGCACACAGATGATAGAGGGATGTATCAACAATTCTTAGTTAAGGTAATAACATATTTTAATGTTGAAAATGCGTAGACTATTCCTTTAACAGCGTGACTTGCTAGTTACCTTTAAAAAATTATCAGCATAATGAGCCTTCAGGTGCCGCTTGAGGTTGGTGGAATTCTTCCCACCTAGTTTGTGGCCACATTTACCATCGTCTCCCAATATGCATTTCGTTTTTCTTTCTGATGGATTATACTGAAAGTATGTCCACAAATCATCTCATCGTTTCCGTTTATTGGCGTCATCGCCACTGTCCTTCGAACTCGCCACAGCTGCAGGTGTGTTGTTGTTTTTGTGTGAAATCTGGTGCGCGGCATGGCAACAGCCGGGTGGTGGGCGTACCCAAAACAAGGATAGGAAGCGGCAGCATTGCTGATACTTTTTAGATAAAAATAGACAGATTTCACGCAAAATAGGCAGAAATGACATGCATTGTGAATGTCAGACTTATAATAATTTTCGTTCCGTTTCGTCAACGGAAACTCGAAAGCGTCTTGTCATGTTTTCGTCACCTTAGAGCCATTTTCAGCTAGTCATCGTCGCGTCATCGTCATAACAAAAGGTGCGTCAACGAAATCATTTCGTTATCGTCATCGTTGACGAAAACCACACTGCTCACGTGAAACTTTTATGTGCTCATGCAAAACCTTCATGTGCAGAATTTTTAACATTCGCGTGCGCACGCAAAACTAAACACGATAGTTTCACGTGCGCACGGGATAGTTTCACGTGTGCACGGGATAGTTTCACGTGTGCACGGGATAGTTTCACGTGCGCATGCGAAACTAAACTTTATTACATTTTTGCTCCATGTACCCTTAGGGGCTCCGTACTCCATAGAGTTCCATTGTAAAAAATCTTAGAGGGACAAGTGGCTCTCAGCCACGCGAGATGGAGCAATAACAGGTCTGTGATGCCCTTAGATGTCCGGGGCTGCACGCGCGCCACAATGGGCGGATCAGCGTGTGTCTACCCTGCGCCGAGAGGCGCGGGTAACCCGCTGAACCCCGCTCGTGATCGGGACTGGGGATTGCAACTGTTTCCCATCAACGAGGAATTCCCAGTAAGCGCGGGTCATAAGCTCGCGTTGATTAAGTCCCTGCCCTTTGTACACACCGCCCGTCGCTACTACCGATTGGATGGTTTAGTGAGGTCCTCGGATCGGCCCCGCCGGGGCTCCTCGCGGGCCCTGGCGGAGCGCCGAGAAGACGATCGAACTTGACTATCTAGAGGAAGTAAAAGTCGTAACAAGCGTTCGTCTCTTGTTACACGCAAACGGACAACTCGCTTCTGAATCCGATTCTTTCTAAAAACTCCGTCCAGAGTGGAGATTTGGAAAATCTTTGGTTACATTGTTGCATGTAAACACTGAGACAAACGGATGTTTAGGCAGCCAACGTCACAGTATGCGTCAGAGCTTGCACCTACGCCAATAGTGCGACTTTGTTACAAAAGAGTAATAGGAAGTGATTTGTTGCTTTTTTGGGGATTCTGATTGGCTTACGTGGGCTTGAGCTTCTCGTTACACCGATACCCAGAGGTTTGGCATGCTCTTGACGGCATATATACACGGGTATGTGTCAATGAACACTTTTCTGAAAACTGACATGTGTGCACCGACATAGCTGCTCACGTGTAAACGTAGTCTAAATATCTAAAACATTGCCACTGACATCCTGCACCGATTATGTAATTTGGATCCAGAGTCTGCACAGTAGTGATTGGGAGGTGGATCTGCAGTACACATTTTCCTGTTTGAGTCAACACACAAATTAAATGTTGTGTCATACCCCAATACTATCTAATAACTACCTTAAGCCAAACTGGTTAGAAAAACTAACACTTATAAGTACATTATAAGAAATAACTCAATTAACAGAAACGATTGTTGGGGAAAATGATAGTGTAATTTGGCTCATGTCTCATCCATTTACATGGAAAGGGCGGGTTTATGACCTATACTGCAGCTTGCCACCAGGGGGCGATCGAAATGTTTTTGCTTTACTTTTCAGGACTAGTGTGTGGCACACCTGCTCACAATATTAATAGCACTCTTAATGGCATGCATAGTAGTAATATGATTTAAAAAATGAATTATAACTATTGACTGTGTCTTTATTTCTCAGGTGTTAGTTGACTCCGAGGACATATCAAGGAGCACAACACAATGGTAAAAGCATTTTATATAATATTACAAAAATTAAGTACACACATGAACATAAGGATGAATTTTAATAAGAATACTGTACTTTGTAACATTTTTTTTAAAATAGATGTTATGACATTATTTTTGTTACATTTAGTTATATTATTACCTTCCCAAAATTATTACCTTCATTTCTGTGATGCAAAAGCTACATTAATATCTAAATGATTTTTGTAAAATCAGCATAAATTCAATTTAGAATGACAAATACTACAATGTTGTTGTAATGTATACCGACAAAATATTTTTGGGTAACACTTTACAATAATGTTGTATCAGTAAACATTAGTAAATGCATTAACTAACATGAACAAACAATGAACCATATAGTTTTTCAGCACGTATTAGATTTGTGTTAATGTAAGTTAATATCAATACAGTTATTCATGTTAGTTTATGGGAAATTAACTAATGTTAACACCGCTTAATTTTAGAAATGTATTAGTAAATGCTGAAATAAATAAATAAATATAAACAAATATTAATTAATGCTGTAGAGGTATTGTTCATTGTTCGTTTATGTTAGCTAATGCAATAAGTAAATGTTAACAAATTATTAACTTTATTTCAACAATAATGAAATTGAGAATGACAGATTTAATTCAAATTTAATTGTCTTATAAATATGGTTTGGTGATTATGACCTGGACATTTCCTAACACTTTTTATTAAATTCACCCATAACACATCTCATCATTATTTAGAAAAAAATATTTAAAAGCATTTTTTGTTTGTTTGTTTTAATGGCAGGTATGAGCTTACAGTGGATGGACAAAAGCGACAATCCCAATACCCCTAATCAAAGGAATCAACTTCCTTCACCCTACACATTAAAAAAACTACGATTCCGAACGTCAGACATATTTAAGCCATGTGTTTTAGCCTCTGGGCACATTTTGTATTTGTTGATTCTTTATTTTTTATTACTTTTAGCAATTTTATAGTGCAAAATAAGTAAAAACCTTTAGAAATGTGCACTGACTAAGCAAGAGTGAGTGAGAGAGAGAATGAAAGTGGTATATAATGTAAAAGAGTGTAGACTTTTGTAAAGCAAAAAACAAGGGGACGAAGCTCAGTGGCATCTAGAATAGTTGTTTACACATTAAAACTTATATTATTTACCAATAATTGCAAACTCTAAAATTCACCATTTAAATGTTGATGGTGGTGAGATTATATATAATCGAGTTTAGACTGTAAATAAATTATATATTACAAATGATATGTAGTATTCAGAAAAGTTTTATAAATAATAATAATAATCTGTTAAAAAGCACTAAACTTGTGCTTCTTTGTAATGAAAAGTGTTATACTGTCACTTCTGTTCATATCTACTTCCTTTAGGAGACAAATCTACCAAAGAAATGCTTGGCTTACTATAAAGAGTGTCAGTGTGTGATTTAAACCAAATATACACCTAAATGTTTGCACAACCCAGTGTTGGTACATGTACATGTAAATATATTCTCTGGTGTGATCATGCATTCATCCACCTGCGTAGACACGCATCACATGACTCTGAACACCTGGTGTGAAAACCATTGCTGTCATATCTCTGAATCTTGTTCTGCATTTGACATAGCACTCTGTCACACGTTCACTCCTTTCCCAAAAACACACCTGCTCACCTGTCACACACTACCTTTAATCAGCCTTTTGTTTTTTGTATGGTTTGATCTTAAATGAAGATTGTGGTTTAGTCTCTCGCAGCACTGAGCTGAGCTTGTTTTGCGCAGACGATTAAACCTCAAACTGTTCTGACTTTGTTTCTGTCAGCAAGAATGTGTTTTTATTATATAAATTATTGTGTATAATATGACAGATTTTATTATGCCTATTATGTACTTAAAACAATGAAAAGCAAAATTATGCAGTCAAGAGTGTTTCTCTGTGCTGAGCTTGCCTTATTGATGTGTATATTTTGTGCCTTATGATGACCAATAATATAGTTATCTGAGAGGATATTTGACATCAGGTAGAGGATTGTTATGTCTTTGTATCTGATGATGTTCACTTTAATTCTTTGCCATAATAAAAATTTTCCTCTGTACCAGTACATGGTTGCAAATAATTTGTGTTGAAAGCTATTAAATCTATTATTAAAATTTAATTAGGCTAATAATTTTTATCAGCCGAAAAAGTTAAGTATTTCCAAAGATTCAGAGGACATTTTGTAGGATATTGGTTGAATGCATTGCAGATAAAACCTTTGTGCTTTGCAGGCTTTAGGAATATTTATAATACTTATTTAAAATAACACCAAAATCTAAAAAAATGCAAATGCTTAGAAGTAGCCATTGTATGTCATGCATGCTTCCCTGCTAATAAAAAATAACAATAGAAACCACAGAAATTTTGCTGGAATTAATGGTTTTAATGGGAATTTTATTGATTGTAATGGAAGCTATAAATGGTCTCTGTGGGTCTCTGCATGCGTTGGGTCCTATGGTGGGACCATTAAGTCCTACTGAAATAATGCTTGTAATGAATTTTGTCATGATTTTAATGGTAAAAGCTAATGGTTCCTAAATGGTATATAAAAATAATTAAATTATAATGTCTATTGGATTTTATTTTTTATTTCAGCAGGGTGTGAATATATTCATCATTTGCACTAAACATTGGTTTAATTATTTTGTTAAACGAAAAATGAATTATTAAATGCAACATTCTAACTGCTTATACTAAACTTACTGAAGTTAAAGGGAAAGTTCACTTTAAAATGAAAATTCTGTCATAATTTTCTCGTCCTCGTGTTGTTCTAAACATGTATGAATTTCTTTTTTCTGATGAACACAAAATAAGATATTTTGAGAAATGATGGTAAACACAGCAGCAGATAGTCACCATTGACTTCCATAGTAGGATTAAAAATATATATTATGGAATTTAATGAGTACCAACTGTGTGCTTACCATAATTTATCAAAATATTTTTTCCTACTATGGAAGTCAATAGCCACTATCTGCTGTGTGTTTACCATAATTTCTCAAAATATCTTATTTTATGTTCATCAGAAAAAAGAAATTTAAACAGGTTTACAACAACATGAGGATGAGTAAATGATGACAGAATTTTCATTAATGCAAATTGTGTTTAAGTGTAAAAATAAGATTGTACTTATATTGAATTATTATAATTAAACTGAAATATAATTAATTAATGCCACGATAATCACATAATTATCATTAGTTACCAAGAAAATATAAAAATTATATTTCAAATGTGCGTTTGTGGGCGCGCGTGTGTGTGACGTCAGACGCTGGTCGCTGTTCAGTGCTGATTCGAGCTGCCCGCGTACTACTGCGGTGAGCGCGGACAGGTTGCTCTTGACGTCTGCTTTTCCCTCTCTTTATCTCTCTCTCCATCACGTCTCTATCAACTAAGACCTTTCAGAAAGAAGGAAGTATACCATAGACCGCTTTACTACTGTAATGGATGAATAACGCGCGAATGAGATGGACGCGTGATGGGAAGAATGGCATCGCTGTTTCTCGCGCTCCTCGCGCTCCAGGCCAGTCTCGCCTCAGCGGCGGATCGAAAATTCGGTAAGCGGTTTTTTTACCATTCATGTGCGCGCCCGTTTTCGTTGGAGGCGCCCGCCTCGTTTGTAATATTTGCAATATTATATTCGCTGAAGACCGTCTCTCTTCAGTATCGCATCCGGTGCTTTGTAATGTCTTTCTATGGAAGTCAAAAGTGTGTTTATTTTTTGAAGGCACAATGAGGGTGCACGGATGTTCAAACAGAAAGCGACAGGAAATATCATAATAATAAGCGTTACATACTACACGAGATGATCCAACAATGGCTCGTGTCTGTAACACTGATGTGTGATTCTTTGCATTCAAGGATTTTACCTCATGCACTGTCTTGTGAGGTTGAGAGGTGTATTTGCTGGTCTTACCGTTATTACATAACTATAATGTCTGGACTCGATAACAGGCACGCGACCTTTATGTTTCGGTTATCTTGCAGTTAAATGTAAGATACCATTATTATTATATTTTTATTATTATTATTATTTTTTATGTCAAACAGTCTGGTGCTCAATGGGGGCCGTCAGTGCAGAAGCACAGGAAATGAAGCATCATAAGCTTATGTGATTCATAAAGCCAGCCTCGAAAAAAGGTCATCATGTCAGTCATTAGCAACTGTATCCATGGCAACAGGTTGCAGGATGTTACGTTCATATTGATTTGAGTGCTCTAGACAGCATGAATGGCTTAAAATAGACGTACACACATAAACACGCACACCTTTGACTTCAATCCAATATATATTTTCATTTTATGGTCAAGACAGGAACACAGGAGTTCAAACCTCACCGCAAAACCAGTTCAATAAAACGATTTGAAGTGAAAGTGAGACGTGTCAGAAATGCTGTGGATGATATTCTCTGTAATTTCGAGGACCACAAATGTGTCTTTGTCATACATTATGTTACCATATATAATAACGTACATATTGTTTGTCAGTTACTAAAGTAGTTTAATGTTTTCCTCTGTAGTCTAATGTACAGGCCCATTATCAACACAGAACATTAAAGTCAATTATACATAAAAACACTTCAGTAGAGTCAATTTGACAGTGAAATCCTGCACGTTATTTTCAGGAAATTATAGAAGATCAGCTTTCATTATAACAATATAGGCTCCTCAGTGTATAATGTACTGATTTGTATATTAAATCTTTCAAAAATTACCATCATTTAGCTACTTTAGGCTTTATGCCAGATGCTTTAGTGTTTATACATTCATGTTTTTCTATGCACTCTCAGAAGAAAGATAGAAAAGATGTATCTGGGGCAGTACCCTTTTAAAAAGCACACCTTTGTACCGAAAGGTGCATATAAGTACCTCAGAGGTGCATATTGGTACCTTAAAATACATATCTGTATAGGGTATCGTCATCGTTTAGTACCTTTTTTCTTACCGTGTGGGATACTACAGTATGTACCATTTTCGGGAAAGTCATATGTGAAATGTTACTAACAGCAGAGGAGATCCATAATGTAGCTCTGGTTTACACATAAGTTTATACATTTCAGAAAATATACATTAATTACAGAAAGTTACAAACAACACAACATCCATCTACAGTATGACATGAACCACCCATATGAAGATGGTGATAGTTGCTACCCTCCATCCTTTATACAAAAACTCAGAACCTGCTGCTGTCATAGTCTCATCAGGTTGCTATATAAAACATCAAGCATTTACATTCAGACCTCAAATGTTGTCTTATGTGAAAGCCGAAATCATGTTTAAACAGGAATCTCATTTATGTGGCTCGTAATGTAAGCTAATGACGGTCTGTGGTGCCAGTGGGACCCTTTATATCAGATCATTTTAATGCTCTGCACCATCTCAAAACAGCCAAACACTGACGTCAACATTATGACGTTTTTTAGTGTGTGGGTGATCAGATTGTGCAAAGAAATGACAAATCACATCAGAATAGATGGATCAAGCTTAAAAAAGACCGGATGAAGCGATTTGTGGCTCTTGAATCAGACAGGAGCGGATGCAATCCGTAACTGTTAACCCCCACACGCAGATATTCTGAGGTTGAGAGTTTGCCATCGTCTGCTGTGACGCTTGTTGTGTGCAGGGTTGTGTGAGGAGAATTTACTATGAATGATGTGTGTGAATATCAAATACGCTGCAGTTGTTTTCGCGACTGCAGGTAATCAGTGGCATAATAAGGCATGACAAATTCTGGTCCTTGGAATAAAAATTCTGCAATCTGTCCCAGCTGGGTTTGTGGTCTGATTAATAAAAAAGCAACAACATATCCCAGCTGTTTGTTTGTGATTGGATGAGAATATTGAAGCAATGATGCAGTTCAGCAAGATTAAAGTATCTTTTTTAATTCTAAACCGAATTGATGTTTAGTTTCTTCTGTCTGATGGCTTTTCAGGCTGTCTTTATACTGTCTTTAAAAGATATTATTAAATATATACTCTAAAATGTACTGTATTTCCTCTCTAGGAATGCATTCTTAACAATAAAGTTGACACAATGGTTCTTCACAGTGAAACATTTTTGTTTCCTTAAAGAGCTATTTCTATTTTTACCTTTTTATAGTCTGTAGCAGCTTCTTCTGCTACAAGGAACCTTTTGTGATACAGAAAGGTTCTTCGGATGTTAAAGATTCTTTATCAAACCATATACAGCCAAAAATGGTTCTTCTATGACATTGTGTAAAAGTGTACAGGGATGCACCGAAATAAAAATTTTTGGCAGAAACCGAAAAACGAAAAAGAGGAAACCAAGAACGAAAACCAAAACACCAAAAGAAATTATTATGCCAATTAATAGTACCATTACATTTTTATGGCTATCACTGTGTACTAACTTTACTAGGGGTGTCACGGATCACAAAACTCTCACATTACAGTTTTTGAGGCACAGATCAGATTATTTTTCAGATCAGCAAAATGGGGGTGGATAAATCTAATAACAAATAAAGAAATTGCAAACATTTATAAAAAAAGAGCAAAGTTGCACATTAGTAAGGTCTGAAATTAGCATCATGTACAGAAATCAAATTAAATGAATCATAATACTGTCTTTATTGTATAAATTAAATATAATTATTATTATTTTTAGAACTACAGAAGTGATTTTCTCTTTGTCTTGGGTTGTTTGATTAACAATAATAACACAGACTTAAGTAGGTTAATTGAGGTTACTGTCTCTTTAAGACCGAATAAGCACAGACTGGTTTCTGACTCTAATCTATACATACACTTAAACATAAACAAATGTTTTTTTATTAAAAATAGAATACTGTGTTTGTATGTGCCCTGTTAATAACAGAAAGATTTTATGTTCGCTTGCTTTTTGAAAAGTGTCTCTCCGTGTATGCACTACTGAGTGCACTTAAACGCACACGCACACAGAGACCCAGAGCGAATCCCAAACAGCGCAGCATAAACAGTCACTCCACATAAAACGTTTTTCATTGCTTTATTCGCCAAATGTATGTTAATGGACTACAGTATGATACACATTAGCGCAACTCTCTCTAAAGTTTACACATCAAGAGTTCTGATCGATCACGTCTGACACATTTAACCGCATGTGCCTCTGTGCGTACAGAAAGCTGCTCACTTTAGTGCATTTTTACGGTTAAATACAAGCACGTGCAGGTCGCGGTTTCTGTTTGCTTCATCACAACATTTCAGCCGTATTTTTTCGGTGATAAAAGTCTTTCGGACAAATATTCGGTGCATCCCTAAAAAATATTCATAATTCATACTGTTCTTATTTTATTTCTCTAAGCAAGATGGGTTCTCCTCCTATCTAGCAAATCATGTTCATGGATGTGACATTGTTGAAGGCTATTGACTATTTAAAAAAATCGTGACATCCCAACTTCTTGTTTCAATAGAAAATATAGTTAAAAATCAAACTTCAAAGTGGTTCATGGGGTCATTCTCTCTTTCTTTTATCTCAGGCTGCCTATTCGAGGATGGTCTGTGTATGAACTATGAAGTCTGTCTTAATGGTGAGTCACACATACGTACACACACCGGCACCTGCAATTTCTCTTTCAAGGTCTCATGCATCATGCCATTTGATCAAGCCCTTAGTATTATCTGTGTGCGTATTCACAGCCAGCAGTATATAAGTTCAGGAAGAGTACAATGGATTTTAACGCTTTGGGTGTGACAAAACAAACACACACACCCACACACAGGCTGTATTTGGTTTAATTTTTAAAGTTGCTTAGCAAGCTTTAAAAACTCTCGTTCCTGGACTTTGATACATTTACATACTGGGTTGTACAGTCAATAGGAGGGTAATATAAATTAAGTAATTTACTGGTAGAACAGATTATATAAGCCAATTTAGCAGTAAACTACTTTCTTATTGGTGTCCTGCATGAGTGTTTTATGTCTTATTTCATTTTGCACTACTAGGTCAAAGTAAGACAGGAAGGGGCTTACTGAAAATAGATTATCTTAATTATAATTTTCATAATCATAATTTCTACTTTTTACGATAAAATATTTGATTGGTTGGGTAAATATTGGACAGAACCAACTGTTGGGTTTTAAAGGGACACTCCACTTTTTTGAAAAAATGCTCATTTTCCAGCTCCCCTAGACTTAAACATTTGATTTTTACCATTTTGAAATCCATTCAGCTGATCTCTGGGTCTGGCAGTACCACTTTTAGCATAGCTTAGCACAATCCATTGAATCTGATTAGACCATTAGCATCATTGGTTGAATTTGATATACACATTCAGACGCACTTACCACTGGAGGCGCCCCTAAAGTGTCACCGCAGTGACGCAGCACGAGTTCCCTCGAAAGGGAACTGTAACAATGTATCTTAAAAGGTAACACGATGTAACCTTGCTCTCACTTGAAATGTGTCCCCACATTTAGTTCTTGAATTTGAGGGTATTGGCCCTGGAAAGTCCTTGAAATGTCCTTGAATTTGAAGTTTACTAAGGTGTGGGAACCCTGTAACCCAACATGGGGTCATTTTTAACCCAGCACATGTTTTGGCCAATATATACCCATCATGGGTTAAAAATAGCCCAGCCATTTTTAGAATGTGTTCAATGTTTACCCAACCATGGGTTAAACCAACTCAAAAACAACAATTTTGTGTGTTATTTTAAATATATATATTAGTACTGAATGGTTCCTTAGGCTATGAAAAGATTAGAAAGAAATTGTTGCTTTAAGAACTTTTGACTCAAAGGTTCCTCAAGGAACCAAAATTCTAGAACCTTCACCTTTTTAAGAGTGTACACTTAACTCATAAAACATAAAATTTCTGTATAAAAACAATAGTTACTGCATGTGAGTATGCAAAATACATTAACATCTCTAATAAGCTGATAGGCATAATATATCTACACTTACACACATACACACACTGTGAGAGAAGATAGGGTGTTGAAGGCTGCTGGTTTTTGATTGGGTTTTCTCTGCAGATGGCATGTTTGGCCGCTGTGAGGCTGCTCCGTTAACAGACGTCTACACATATGACGTCTCGCCAGCGACGGTACAGAGATTCCGAACGCTGCTTCAGAAACTAGCACACAGAGGTAGGTGCATTAGTGTTGCCATAGCAACCGCACACATCAATGCCACTAGGCTGCTCCAAGAGCCTCTCAGCATTCTGGATCAGATCCCAAGCTCAGTGTGAGATGCTGTGTGTGTTTGTGTAATATATTACACAGAGCTGATCTCACATGTCAGAATATTTTGTCCTGGTTGTGTTGCAGGGTTGGCGTGGGAAGATGACATCACACAGCAGGTTTTATCTAATGAGTTCTCCAAACTACGCAAGATTTCCCTCCCATTAGCAGATTTCAGGTAACACTCATGGTAACACACAGCGGTTCGTTTCTACACTCATACTGTTACTCTCAGGAAAGAATGAATTTCTTTCCAAGATACAAATGAAAAACAAAGATCGAATTGAGACTTAAAGGTGCAGTGTGTAGATTTTAGTGGCATCTAGCAGTGAGATTGTGAATTGCAACCAACGGCTCAGTCCATCATTCACCGAAACGCATAGAGAAGCTACAGTAGCCGGACAAACATGTTGTTGTACAGTAGTGATAAAACGCGCTCTGTACAGCAGTTTGTCCGTTTAGGGCTACTGTAGAAACATGGCGGCACAAAATGGCGACTTCCATGTAAGGGGACCCTCTGTGTATTTAGATAAAAATGGCTCATTCTAAGGTAATAAACACATAACAGTTCATTATGTAATGTCTTTATACACCACTGATAATATAGTTATTTATATTATATTGCATTTCTGTCTTTAGATCCTTCTAAAAGTTACACACTGCACCTTTAAGTCATTTTATAATTTAAGACTTTAAAAAGTTTAATGCTTAAAGTTTATGTATTTGTTAGTCTAGAGGTGCACAATAGTTGAATGAAACATCGTTTATCTTCTTTAAAGGCCCCGTATTATGCAAAATCCACTTTAACAAGATGTTTGGACATATGTGTGTGTCGGCAGTGTGTGAACACAACAACCCTACAATAAAAAAGTCCACCCTGTTTTTATTTTTTCATCCCCATTAAACCAAAGCACTCTTATTAGATATGCTGTTTTGATTCTCTTGTTAATGTGATGTCACACTGATAAAGTACTAATTTTTTTCAGCACTAATGCGGCTAAAGGTACTATTGTCCCAGACTGTATTCACAGGAATCACATCTATTTTTAACCAAAAGTGCTCACTGTCTGTTGGTAAGGGAGTGAGGACCAGTAGCCTATTTGCATTTAAATGTACACACATGAAAACATCACTGTTTTGCTCCCACCCAAATAGGGGCATTTTTGGCATGATTTGTGGGGTATTTTGAACTGAAACTTCACAGACACATTCAAGGCACACCTGAGATTTATATTACGTCTTGTAAAAATGTTACATCTTGACATTCTTTTAGCAATACAAATCTCCTTTGGGTATGAGATGATGAGACACAGTTGGAGCGCAATTACCCCTGGCGCTCACCCGTAAGGCCCCTGCTGTCTCCTGAACTCATGGATTATATGTTCATGTTCTAATAGGCCACAGGCTTATGGTACTGCTGCTGGAGACAGAAGAATTACATCATCAGAGGCGGAGCTCAGAAAGACACTGAGATACCTGCAGCACCTGGGGCTTCTACCAAGAAAATCAAGCAAGGTGAAAAGTGTATAGATCTATGTGTGTTTATCTCATGAATCAGACTTATTTATTAAATTGATGTTTTAAATGTAGCAACGCTTTTCTCCTGTGTCCTCTGAAAAAACCAATAGCTGTGTCAGATTCATCTAATCATACTTTCACTAAAAGTACATACATCAGTGGTAATGGATGTTTTTACACTTATCCATTTGGCATTAATATTATGCTTTAGAAATTTTTATATTTATACATTTTTTATCCATATGTGCAATGGGAATGGATCCCAATGCTCACTCTTAATAACAAAGCTTATATAAAAGGAATATTCCATTTTCTTAAAAGAAAAATCCAGATAATTTACTCACCACCATGTCGTCTAAAATGTTGATGTCTTTCTTTGTTCAGTCGAGAAGAAATTATGTTTTTTGAGGAAAACATTGCAGGATTTTTCTCATTTTAACGGACTTTAATAGACACCAACAATTAACACTTAACTCAACACGTAACAGTTTTTTTCAACAGAGTTTCAAAGGTCTATAAACAATCCCAAACGAGGCATAAGTGTCTTATCTAGCGAAACGATTGTCATTTTTGACAAGAAAAAGAAAAAATATGCTCTTTTGGACCACAGCTTTTCGTCTGGGTCCGGTCCAGCGCGACCTAACGTAAATCCGTAGTGACGTAGGGAGGTCACGTGTTACATATATAAAATGCACATTTGCGGACCATTGTAAACAATAAACTGACACAAAGACATTAATTAGTATCAGTTGACATACAACAACGTAGGAACGTCCTCTTTCAATACATTTGTAAACACTGGGGCGGAGTTTCGTGTTCCTCTTCTGTGACCTCTTGACGTCATGACGTATTGTGTGGGGTCACCTGGCGCATCACGACTAGATCCAGACGAGAAGTTGTGCTTTAAAAGTGTATATATGTTATTTTTCTTGTAAAAAATGACAATCGTTTTGCTAGATAAGACACTTATGCCTCGTTTGGGATTGTTTATAGTCCTTTGAAACTCTGTTACGTGTTGATTTAAGTGTTAATTGTTGGTAAAGTCCATTAAAATTAGAAAAATCCTGCAATGTTTTCCTCAAAAAACATAATTTCTTCTCGACTGAACAAAGAAAGACATCAACATTTTGGATGACATGGTGGTGAGTAAATTATCTGGATTTTTCTTTTAAGAAAATTGAATATTCCTTTAACAGCGATGGCCTAGAAAAACCTTTTTTGGTTCTTCAAAGAAACATTTAGTCAAAGGTTCTTTAAAAAATGATTTCTTTATACATTTTTATAATCTTAAGAACCTTTTTTTTTACTTAAAGAACCTTTTGTGAAAGGTGCTTTGAAGAACCATTTAGACAGAAAGGTTCTATGGAATCGTGAAGCACATTTATTTTTAAGAGTGCTGGGTTACTTTCAACCCATGGTTGGGTCAAAAAGGAAATACATTCATTACTTATGCAAGGTTGTTTTAGCCGAAAATGCTGGGTCGATTCAGCCCATGGTTGAGTCAAATTTTGACTTTTTTTGGGATAATTTAACCCAACGTTGGGTTTGTAATTTTTTTTTAAACTATGTAAGGAATAATTGACGACAGGCCATTGAATTATTTGAAAATAATGCACACCCATGAGTGATAATGCGGCGAAACTTTATACCACGGTTACCACAGACATTGCTCTGGTGGTTTTTTGAAACATTTTACAGGTCAGGTGTGCGTTTTACAGAAAAATAATCAACACCCGTGGAACATATCTTAACAAATCAAAATAAAGCATTCAACAGGCTTTAGTTAATAATAGCCTTGTATGTTATACAAGTCAAGCTACTATACAGTGGCCTGGGAAAACCCAGACAACTTCTGGCAAAGTAGTCTGGCAAAGAGGCCATTCAAACCCATTTCTAATGCCGAGAAATTGCGGCACCAATCAGAAACGTTGGGACGGGCTTTACGCGATGACGACAGCGCAGCGACGATGAAGCAGATAATAGGCTTGTTCGACTTCATGAGGTGCCGCAAGAACCGACAGACGGATGACGTCAAAGTTCCATGAGAGCAATTTATAAACAAACTCCTCCGTATGATTTTGCGAATCGCTCTCGCGGTACTTTGACGTCATCTGGCTGTCGATTCTTGCAGTGCCGCATGAAGTTGAACAAGCCTTTGGTACATTTCAAAGATGGATGACATCGTGGAATATCACTGTTCGAATCAGCAAACACGTCTGTTTTAAGCGATTTAAACTTTTATTTTTTGTTAAAACCCGAGCAAAGAACAACACTCGAAGCCTTCATATCTAAAAAAAGATGTTATCGCTGTCTTACCAAATGGATCTGGCAAAAGTCTGATATAGCTCAGCATACGTCATCTCCTTCATCGCTGTGATTGGTTTTAGGTCTATCCAATTGGACCCAGAGGCATTTAAAAGAGACATCCGTTGATGACGCCCCTTTGAAAATGATATGTCTATGAAGCTTTGCCAGACCATAACTCAGTTACTACTGAAAATGGTCTGGTTTTAACCAGGCTAACTATACAGGGTTTTACATAAAGCTAATAATGAGTTTTAAAAACCTTATGTTTATCGTTTATTTAATTGTATGTTGTGCAGGAGGCGGGGCTTCAGTACTTTCGCTCTGGAGAACCACGCCCTGGAGCTGACTCCACCTCTCCTGACTCCGCCCCTCCTGAGTTCATTCCAGAATCACCATATCAGTCAAAGTCATTCCCTGACCTCAACAGATACCAGAGCGATGTGGCACAAACTCCCCGGCAGGAAGATGGTTCAGACCTGCTCACGGTTGCTCTCCAGAAGTATCTTACCCAGAACAGACCATCTCAGCCCGGTCTAGGGGAGAAACCCAGAGTAGACCGACTCTTCCTTAAAGATGGCTCTAGAAAGCCCTCTGCAAGTGACTCAATCACACCTGTGGATGGTATGACATGTTTTCTTTCTTTCCCATACATTTGAGAAGCTCAGATGCAAAACCCTCTAAGTGCGACTGACATATTTTCTTGTAAATTAGCATTTTTATCAAGCTCAGCATTCGTGAGGTAATACATCATTATGTAATTTTTGACTGAGGTGGCGTTTAGCTGCTTTTGCATCTGAGCTCCTCATATGTTGGAGTAAGTGAACAGAAAGTTTACATACTTTACTTTCACCACTTCACACTCTGTATAATCTGTTTACAGAATCATTCATCTGGAAAGTTCTGCAGAACGTGGGCAGGCACAGTGTGGATGTGAAGAGTCTAAAGGCAGCAGATTTGGATAAGCTTGCCGTTCTTATCGCGGACGCTCTGCAGGTGGTGGAAAAGCAGACAGGACAAGGAGAGATGCCCAGAGATCTGGAGACGCAGCAGAATCCTGAAGACCTGCAATACGAGGATCAGATAGAGGAACAACAACCTGAAACTGATTCGGTTGATCAGATCCCCGAAGACAGTGCTCAGGAACAGATGGAAGTGGATGAGGAAAATTCATCTGTCACTCAAAGGACTCTCCAAACCATTTCACCTGTGACAGGTGGCACATAGTTTTTTTTTAATGCCACTTTACATTATTTACATACTTTTGAAGCAAACACATAAAGGTCATGATGTTTCTCTTACAGAAGGACAAATAATAGAAGAGGAAAAAAGAAACATGGATAACAAGGTAAAGCTATGGTCATTTTAATATATAATGTTTTAGATAGGTTAAAGCTCGATATTAACTGCTTCAGCCTGGTTAAAGGGAAACACCAGCGTTTTTCAATATTTTATTATGTTCTTACCTCAACTTAGACAAATTAATACATACCTATCTTGTTTTCGATGTGTGCCCATAATCTTTGTAAAGCGCGTCGTGAATGTGTTAGCATTTAGCCTAGCCCCATTCATTCCTTAGGATCCAAACAGGGATAAATTTATAAGCCACCAAACACTTCCATGTTTTCCCTATTTAAAGATTGTTACATTACACGAGTAAGTAATAGTAATAGTCCTAGATGGTCCAAAAACCTAGTTACGACTATTTTGCCAGCAGTACAATGAACTACAACATACACTTCTTGTTTTACCAGGAAGTTGGATTCTTAGGAAAGCTCCTGGAGTACCTGGATAAAACCTCTGGCTCAGAACCCGAGCCTGTTGCTAAGGGGAATGGTGTGTCTGTGGAAACCGTGCGTAGCCGAACGACCCACCGGGATGTGGGAATGCAGAAAAAGGCAATAGAGCAGGTGGAGGAGGTAGAGGGCTGGGTGCAGGCAGCAGCTATAGCGCCCTCCTCTGGTGTGGAGACAAACCCTGCACCGCGTCGCAAGAACATGAAAGTACAAGATCTTCAGCTCGATGTCCAGACCAACAACAAGAATGACATATATGGATACATTATAACGGATACAGAGTAAGCTAGTCCAACAACACACAAAACATACACGCCACAAACACACACACTGAACAAAAGTTGTTCTTTCTCCCTGGATCAGGAATCTTCCCACCGATAAGGGTTTGGATCTGATGCAGTTGGTGGCTCGTAAAGCGAAGATTCAGATGACAGATTTCTCAGAGCTCTCGTGAGTCATAATTGTGTTTGTGAGAGTGGCTTTGAGTGTCTCAAAGCAAAAGCCACCATAACTTATAAAAAAGTATAAGTAAAAATGTATGTTTATTTTATATATAGTGTTGTTAGTCCAGCTGTGACATTTCAAGTCCGTCCAAACGCTCAGAACATCACTACAGCTGATGTTGCTAATGTAGCAGGTAAGGGCTTAATCAATACAACTATTACTACAAATGCACATTGTAACACACACACACACACACACACACAAAGAACTGCACACTCAACTTCTCTTAAATTTTTCATTCCTGAGTGATAAATGCTCAGATGTCTTTATCTCTGATGTGTCTCTGTTTTCAGTTCGTCAGAAGAATGAGCTGGAAAAAGAAGTGAAAATCAAGATTGTGGAGGCTGGAGTAACTGATGTAAGAATATCATCTCTTTGTCTCCTCAAATACATCTAATTGATATGAATAAATACAAACAAAAGTCTGTAACACTTTTCTTGAAGGGGTGTTCATGAGACTGACATGACATCTTATACTCATGACCAGGGACGTGCACAGACATTTTGAGGGGCAGGGGCTCAAGTGAAATAAAGGGCACTTCTCATAATTATGTATTTTTTTTCTTTTTTTAAACAAAAAAAGTATATATATTAACGCAATTCTGACTTCCTTTTTAAAAATTTATTTAAAAAGTTAATTATTTGATCTTCCTCAAACTCACGCAATTGTTTCATTTTTAAAAGATGTCCACAAAATAATCAGTTCACACAGACACCATGGTCTCCTTAGTATTCTAGGTTTATACAGCAGCAAAGGAAACCATTACACAATGTGCATGTTTTGAAAACATTAAATTACACATTAATGACAAATTTGTTAAAATGCTAAAAACAAAATTGTGACTGCTGAGTAGTGCTACATGCCAATAAATGCTATATGCTAGCGTTTAGCTGAAGTTCTATTAGTTTGCAATTAGTTGTTAATCAAAATCTGTATTTTTGTCTGATAAGGGCTCAAAATATAAGGTCTGTTTACTAATGTGAGCTTCTGGCATGAGCCTCAGAGCAGAGCCAATCAGAGCAGAGCTCAAAATATAAGGTCTGTTTACTAATGTGAGCTTCTGGCATGAGCATCAGAGCAGAGCTCAAAATTATTATTCATGACCCTTTCAAATAGGGCAAAAATAGACCATTTCATTCAAATGACAAATTCTAGGCTTGTAAATGGACATGTAAAAACGTTTCTGGATAATTTTTGCACTTAATAAAGTGCCTTCTTTGTCAAATAACAATTTAACATATTATTGCAACACATCCTTTGGCACTTTTAATTTTAGGTTTCATATTTATAAGGGTTACACATGTCAGAAACAACAAATATAGATTAGGCCTATTTTATTTGTATTATATATTTTACTTTATTGTGATGTCAGTAAAAATTCAGACTGGGCAAGTAGAATACTGAACCATCAGATTTCTCCCCAATCTACTACATCACTCCAGTATAACACATTATAGGCTACTTATTTAACAGCCATTACAAAAAAACGCCAACAAAAAAAGCTTACTACTGTAGTTAGCAATTATATTATTGTTTGTGCTTTATTATTTTATGAGCAGTCTGTTTAAACTACATACACTATACGGTTACAAGTTTGCAACTCTTCAGGTTAATATGGGATTGTCGTGGAAAACAATGTCCCTGAATCGTTATGTGTAACAACGTGTCCCATATTTTGTGCATCAAACTGTTAATATAAGAATGCCTTCTTCCTCACACACTTACCGGTCGCCTGCCTGCATAATCATGCATATCGCGTCTCGTTCGGCCGAGCTTTGGCGCTTCTACATGCGCGAATGCAGCACGAGTAAAGACAAGACCAATCATAAAGCGAAGTACGTTAGAGAGGCGGGACTTAGGAAAGGTAAAGCCAATCATATTAGCGATGTGAGTTTTGGAGGCGGGACTCATCTGTTAACCGTTTATGTACCACAAATAGCGCTATTTTTCTTTTTATAAGAGTTTAAATCTCATTTAAATGATTATTACTGAATAAATTCATGTTAAATTAAATAAGTAACAAGTAAAAAACACAAGAAACAGACAGACATCAGTTGTTATATGAATAAAGATCATATTATAAAAAAAAATAAAAAAGCACCCCAGAAAAAAAGGGCACTTTTTCTCCAGGAATAAAAAGGGCAGGTGCTCAAGCCCCCTTTGATGTCTATGTGTGCACGTGCCTGCTCATGACACGTGTCATGAACATGAAGGAGATTTTATGACAACTGTCATTAAGTGTCATTCGTTCAATTTATGTCATTTTTAATGCAAAGATGACATTGTTTGAGATTTCTTTGTTATGACAACTTGGAATGGAATGGAAAGTATTTATTTGAAACAGGGACAACGCACAATTAAACATTAAACTTGTTAAAAAAAACAAGAGAACATGTCTCGAGCCAGGTTGTAGCAACAGTTGCTAATTTTCACCTGTAGTCCCTGGGCAGGTATAACGGATAACCTTGACATTAACCAATACATCATAACTTGTCATGACAACTTGACATTTACCAAGACAACATAACTGACCACTTTTTACCAGTGATACAAATTGAATTTGTCAATAAAATGTCATTAAGTGTTAATATTCTGTCAAATAGTTTTATAACAGCGTCATGAATATTTTTCTTGACCTCAACTACAGTGGTACAAATAAAATTTGTCATAAAAATGTCATTAAGTGTTAATACTCTGTCAAATAGTTTTATAACAGCGTCATAAATATTTTTCTTGACCTCAACTACAGTGGTACGAATATAATTTATCATCAAAATGTCATTAAGTGTTATTACTCTGTCAAATAGTTTTATAACAGCATCATTAATATTTTTCTTGACCTCAACTACAGTGGTACAAATATAATCTGTCATTAAAATGTCATTAAGTGTTTATACTTTGTCAAATAGTTTTATAACAGTGTCATGAATATTTTTTTTACCTGAACTACAGTTGTACACATATATTTTGTAATTAAAATGCCATTAAGTGTTAATACTCTGTCAAATAGTTTTATAACAGCATCATGAATATATTTTTTTAAGTTTCCTCCAGGTGTTAGAAAAATAAAATCAATCATTTAATAATAATTAAAATTGATTTATTGCATTTGGAGACCGATTCACCTACAATTAAATGAAAACAATGTGTTAAGCCATTCAGCGTTGGGTCCATATCGCTGGAAAAACAGTAATTTCATTGAATTAATTAAATGTTTTGTTCGTTTTTCTTCTATGTCAGAAAATTTCAGAACCCTCTGCGTGAGGAAGAACAAGTTCTGTTAGTTGTCAGTTTTTTTGTGTATTGTGCACATACATAAAGTTAATTATAAACTTTTGACGTGTCTGTTGCATTTTATTAAGGTATTTAAAATGATTTGACATAGTATTAACACATAATGACATTTTAATGTAACGTTAACCCATAAAGCTAGGTAGGTTCTTAAGTTTGATAATTATTCTGCTATAATGTTTATGACAGATGTATGATGTAGTTATGGTGTATTGGTTTATTTCATAACAAAAGCGTTTCAAACAATGTCATCTTTGCATTAAAAATGACATATTTGAACAAATGACACTTTATGACAGTTGTCATAAATGTGCATAAAAATCTCCTTCATGTTTATAAACCAGGTCATGTCATGATTATAAAGCTGTCATTTCAATCTTATGAACACCCCTTCAAAAAAAGTGTTACCCAAAAGGGATGTGAAATATTAAGACAATTCTGCACTTTTAATATATAAAATTAATAAATTACTAGCAAATGCATAAATTAAGAAAATGTACTTATTTTACTACCAGTGTAGCATCCTCAACTTTTTGTAGATTTGGGGAGGGCATTTCTATATTTAAGAAAAAAAATAAATTATGCATAAAGTCATCTTGTGTTTCTTATCCTTTCTAGAGGAGTAAATTGAATCAAATTCCCACTAAGTACAGTCGCTCAGAATCACTCAAGTTTCTCATTCTGACGGTCATTTCCATCGTGTGCATTGCCGGAGTGCTGCTGGCATCCAGCGTCATCTACTGTATGCGTCACCGCTCTCATCACAAACTCAAAGAGAAGCTTACCAACCTCACCTCTGACCCAACAACTGATGCCACTGCTACTTACCAGGTACTAAAAAGTTTGTGCGTGGGGGTCTCTTACGTTGTGGGTAGGGTTGCCACTGTGAAATATGGGACAAAAAGTGGCCTGCCACAGCAGTGCGGTTATGGTTTTGTGTAAATGTACAATGTATTGGTTTAAGCCATTTGTCAAAATGAAAGGTAATCTCCTAACTTATAACTCTTATGCCTTGGCAACATTTGTGCGCCCATGGGCGTGCTGGTCTAAAAACGAGGTGTGTTCAGGCGCATTGTTGGTGCGTTGCTATTTTGAGGCAAGTAAAATAGACTACGCCATTGGCCAACCAAAACCTGGTCTAAAGTCTAAAATCAATGGCACAATATTGTTTTTGTTATTTAAAGATCCGTAATATATGCCTATAAATGGGACGACAACGCGCGTTTGCTTGTCACACACATGGATGCGCAACAGCACACAAAGTTTTTGAATATAAAAAATTTATAAAAAATGTAAAATATTATTATTGAGTCTCTTGTACATAAATGAGGACCGATTACGAGATATTAGAAGGTGTAAAGAGCTGCTTCACCTGTAGCCTGCTAAGTAATTGAATGTTTTACTTTTAACAAATGGAAATATTGCATTTATTTTCAAATGTTTTTATGCCACCCCACGTATTTATTGTATGTGATGACTTTGTACCTGTGAATATGGTGAGATGAGAACCGTTTTCAAGTAATGCTTGTCAAAACATTCACGGCGCTGTCCGAATGCTGAAACTTTTCGGCTGTCCACACGTTTGTAAATTCTTTATCTCCTGTTTGTTACAAACAAAGTATTTTTAGTGTACAAACCTTTTCTTGCATATTTGTAAATTATTCTTTGAGATTACATTGATCATGTAGGCTATCCTTACATTTACAGCAATTAAAAGCCTTCTATTTTTACTTTCATGACTGAAACAAAATGACTTTTAAACGGAACCAAAGGTTGTAATACAAAAAAATAACAATTTCAATGCAAATAAAAACAACAAAATTTTTTAACATCAATCTTAAACTGGTGGTCTTCTTTCTCCACTTAGTTTTTCAGTTTTCAAATCCGCCATCTAAAAAGGCAATCGTCATGGCAAGCACAACTGGCTTTTAAAGGGGATGGGAGATGAGACTCTCACTGGTTTATTGCACTTTACGCCCAAAACACCCATTACTCATTACGAGAATAGGAACAACCCTTTTAGACTGTGCACTAGGCGCACAAGTCATTTTTCCCGTCGTTAAATTAGCAAAAGTGGATTCGGACACACCCTTTTAGACTGTTCACCGTGTGCTTTAGACCATGCGCTTAGATCATTAAAATAGGACCCAAGGTTTTGTCGTCCAAGATCATATGTTTTTTCAAACATGTAAAAATGCAGAAAGCATTCTGTGAGGGTTCGATTTAGGGGTTGGAGTTGCGGAAGGGGATAGAATATACTGTGAGTGTGTGTGTAAATATATACTTCTTGCTCTCCATAGGAGCTGTGTAGGCAGCGAATGGCAGTAAAGCCTCCCGTAGAGAAGCCGGATCCTATTCACTCTTCTCGAATAAACAGTGTCTCATCCCAGTTGAGTGATGGGCCAATGCCGAGTCCTTCTGCACGTACTAGCACCTCCTCATGGAGCGAAGAGCCCGTCCACTCCAACATGGACATATCGACTGGACACATGATACTGGTAAATGAACATACAAAGCTGCACATTATGAGAATGTTTATATTATATATAGCGCAAATGCTAGACACAAAAGAAATTCTGCCATTTTAGTCAAGTATTTCTTAAATATTTAAAAAAAATTAAACATTTCCATCAAACGCTTGTAATCGATATTAAAATGTGCAGTAGTTCAGTACACATGTTGAAGTACATTTAAATAATCATACAACAAAGTGTACATGCAAAAGAGATGCCTCACAGCAAGAAGGTCCTCGGTTCAAATCCCGGCTAGGGCAGGTGGCCTTTCTGTGTGGAGTTTGCATGTTCTCCCTGTGTCCGTATGGGTTTTACGGGTACTCATGTTTCCTCCCACAGGCCAAAAACATGCAAGTTAGGTGAAATTGGAGATACCAAATTGCACCTCCCCCAACTGAATAAACTTGTATGGATTAAACTATGTGTATGGATTAACCGGTTCTCACCATGAATATAGCCATAGATGCTGGAATGGTGTAAAGAATAAATAAATAAAGAAATGCAAAAGAGAAATTGCATAATTTCTTGTAAAAGCATAATTTTTTTTTATTTGCTAAGCACTGGTTGTTAAAGGGACACTCCACTTTTTTTGATAAAATTCTCATTTTCCAGCTCCTCTAGAGTTAAATATTTGTTGCCAATCTCTGGGTCTGGCACTACCACTTTTAGTATAGTTTAGCACAATCCATTGAATCTAATTAGACCATCAGCATCGCGCAAAAAAATCACCAACGAGTTTCGATATTTTTCCTATTTAAAACTTGACTCTTCTGTAGTGACATTGTGTACTAAGACCAACAGAAAAATAAAAGTTGCGATTTTCTAGGCAGATATGGCGAGGAACTATACTATTATTCTGCTATTAGTCCCCTGCTATTAAAAGTTACTCAGGGGACTATTTTCGGGTGCTGCGTTGTATCATTGTGCCTCCTGCAGCCATGTTACGGCAGCAAAGTCACTGATTATTACACCAGTTTGAGAGTATAGTTCCTAGCCATATCTGCATAGAAAATCACAACTTTAAATTTTTCGTCAGTCTTAGTACAAAATGTAACTACAGAAGAGTCAAGTTTTAAATAGGAAAAATATCGAAACTCTTATTTATGAGCACGATGCTAAATGGTCTAATCAGATTCAATGGATTATGCTAAGCTATGCTAAACGTGCTAGCGCCAGACCCGGAGATCAGCTTGATGGATTCCAAAACGGTAAGAATCAAATTTTTAACTTTAGGGGAGCTGGAAAATTTGAGTATTTACAAAAAAAGTGGAGTGCCCCTGACATCATGTTGCCTATGTAGAAAATTATTTTTACAAGCAAACTATTATTTAAAAAAAAATTTACCTTCCGTTTTGTGTTATTTTATGTGTAGAAATGCAAACAGTACAAAACATGCACACACTGTATGTTTTCTATGTACACATTTAGGCATATATGGAGGACCACCTAAAAAATAAGAATCGTTTGGAGTCAGAGTGGGAGGCTCTCTGTGCGTATCAGGCCGAGCCGAATGCCACCACCGTCGGCCAGAGAGACGGCAATGTCAAGAAGAACCGCACCAGCACAGTGATAGCCTATGAGTAACACACTTGGGCATACACATTTGTCAAATTTTAGATCACGGGTGTCCAGACTTTTTTGTGTGGCGATCTACTTTTAAAATGATAGAGCCGACAAGATCTACCTGCTAAAAACACAGTTAATTATTTTTATAACACTTTAAATGCTTGTTAGGACTATACCTCTACATTGAATTAAGGGCTGTTACCATTACTCTATTCTTTTTGAGGAGTTAAAAAAATCATTGAGTACATGTCGAGTATTCCTTAAAATAGCGGAGATGCGGTTTACTGAAACAAACTAGAAAATGACAACATATAAATCAGCGCTACGCTGTAAGTTAGACCAGTGGTTTTCAAACTGGGGGCCGGGGCCCCCAGGGGGGCTGCGAGATGGTGCCAGGGGGGCCCCTAGTTTTATGACATTTTATAAAATACATTCATTTATCATGAATTCTGTGTAATTAAACCTAAACAATAATAAGCCAACTAACCAACAGCACTACAGATCGACTGTATTGGACACCCCTGTTTTAGATTATACAGTTATTTTTGTCATTTATTTTGACAAAAACTGTGTGTGTTTGTGTTTATTTAGATGATCACTGCAGAATAACCCTAAAGGCGGAGAACAATCAAGGCAACTCGGACTACATTAACGCCAGTCCAATTGTGAGCACAAACAACAGCCGAAACTTCATTATAAACTGTGGCGGCTCGTGACTTCTCTTCCGAGGAGCGCAAATTCAAAATATGTGTTTGTTGGATCATGTGAACCATGTGCATCACGTGTTTTGTCAAAATAATTGCCTGCTGCACACGCGTCAAAACCGTTTATGATAAAAGAGACGCTCACGTTCACAAAATACACCCAAGACACTCCCTTAACAGTAAACTCTGATTACGCATGAGATTATGCTAGTATCTGGAAAACGCGAGCGTCTCTTTTGTCATGGACCCTTTGGACGCGTCTGCAGCAGGCACTTGTTTTGACAAGACACGCGATGCACACAGGATCACTCGACGCGCAGAACACATATTTTGAAATTACGAAACACACACATGATGGGCTACATTCCAATTGTGACGAACTTCGCATCATGCGCCCTCGATAAAAGAAGTCACCAGCCACCAGTGATTACAAAAATACTTTATACTGTATATCAAACTGCACAACACTGACTTCAGCCCAGGTTTCTCCAGGTTAATGGATGAATAGACAATCCCGCAAATTGCTTTGGATGGGTGACATTGATTAACTCTCTCTATACCAATTAATACAAGTAACTGAGCTCCAACTCCTTTTTTATCGGCTCTGTGCCTTTAAGGAGGACATTCATCGCATGTCACTGCAGACTGATCCTTTTATTTGGGTCATTTAAAAAAAAAAAAAAAAAACTTTACTACACACGTCATGCAGAATATGGTCCATATATTTTGAAATCATGTGTTTTACCTATAAACATATAACTTATGGATGTAGGCCACATACATGCTACCATAATATAAAACAGCATATGTTGTGTTTTTTGGTATGTTAGTGTTCCAACAACTTTTCATACTTAGCTTAAAGGAATATTCCATTTTCTTAAAAGAAAAATCCAGATAATTTACTCACCACCATGTCTTCCAAAATGTTGATGGCTTTCTTTGTTCAGTCCAGAAGAAATTATGTTTTTTGAAGAAAACATTGCAGAATTTTTCTAATTTTAATGGACTTTAATAGAACCCAACATTTAATACTTAACTCAACACGTAACAGTTTTTTTCAACGGAGTTTCAAAGGACTATAAACAATCCCAAACGAGGCATAAGGGTCTTATCTAGCGAAACGATTGTCATTTTTGACAAGAAAAATAAAAAATATATACTTTTAAACCACAACTTTGTATATTAAGTGTATATTTTTCTTTTAAGAAAATGGACTAATCCTTTAACTAGAAATAATGAGCATCAGGCATCAACACTGTTCATTTATTCAGCATGATAACACACATAGGGTACACTCGGTGTGTGTGTGTTCAGTGTTGTTTTCTTTTTGTCAGATGGATCACGATCCTCGTAATCCCGCGTACATCGCCACTCAGGGTCCCTTGCCCTCCACTGTCGCTGACTTCTGGCAGGTAAAAGATATGTGTGTTGACTTGCAGATGGTCTGGGCGAGCGTGCGGATATGTGTGTTTGCAAATGTAGTGTGTGTTGTACTCCAGATGGTCTGGGCGAGGGTGTGATTATGTGTGTGTTTGTATAGTCGTGCACACATTGGATTTGTGAGAGCGTGTGTGTTATCTCTTACAGATGGTCTGGAAGAGCCTGCGTGTAACATTGTGTGTGTTGTCTTGCAGATGGTCTGGGAGAGCGGGTGTGTGGTGATCGTCATGTTGACTCCTCTATCTGAAAACGGTGTGAAACAGTGTTACCACTACTGGCCTGACGAAGGCTCTAATCTGTACCACATTTATGAGGTAACTTACACACAAACATCCTCTTTACAGACGATTCGGTTGCGAACAACTTCATTGCACAAGGCTCCAACAGCAGAAAGGACTTCAACGTTGGATTTTTGTTGAAAATTAAAATCGGGTTGATGGCTAAACCCGACGTCGATCTTACGATGTTTATCGGACGTTGGGTTTTGGTTACTTAAAGGATTGGTCCATTTTCTTAAAAAAAATCCAGATAATTTACTCACCACCATGTCATCCAAAATGTTGATGTCTTTCTTTGTTCAGTCGAGAAGAAATTATGTTTTTTGAGGAAAACATTCCAGGATTTTGCTCATTTGGTTGGCCTTGATTGGACCCCAACACTTAACACTTAACTCAACACTTAACCGTTTTTTTCGATTGAGTTTCAAAGGACGCTAAACGATCCCAAACGAGGCATAGGGGTCTTATCTAGCGAAACGATTGTCATTTTTGGCAGGAAAAGGAGATGCACTTTTAAACCACAACTACTCTTATTCCTCCGGCTATGTGACGAGCCAGCTCGACCTTACGTAATTGCATAATGACGTGGAAAGGTCACGTGTTACATATATGAAACACACATTTGCGGGCCATTGTAAACAATAAACTGACACAAAGACAATAATTAGTATCATTCGACATACAACAACGTCGGAACGGTTCTCTTTCTCCGCACTTGTAAACACTGGGGCGTAGTTTCGCATAAGTGATCTCTTGACGTGATGACGTATTGTGTGAGGTCGCGCTGGCACATCACAGGACCAAAGTTGTGGTTTAAGGTGCATATTTTTTATTTTTCTTGTCAAAAATGACAATCGTTTCGCTAGATAAGACCCTTATGCCCAGTTTGAGAACGTTTAGAGAACGTGTTTTCCTCAAAAGACATAATTTCTTCTCGACTGAACAAAGAAAGACATCAACATTTTGGATGACATGGTGGTGAGTACATTATCTGGATTTTTCTTTTAAGAAAATGGAATATTCCTTTAACAGCGATGGCCTAGAAAAACCTTTTTTGGTTCTTCAAAGAAACATTTAGTCAAAGGTTCTTTAAAAAATGATTTCTTTATACATTTTTATAATCTTAAGAACCTTTTTTTTAACTTAAAGAACCTTTTGTGAAAGGTGCTTTGAAGAACCATTTAGACAGAAAAGGTTCTATGGAATCGTGAAGCACATTTTTTTTTTTTTTAAGAAAATTGACTAATCCTTTAACTCTTTCCCCTCCAGCGTTTTTTTTTTTTTTTAAGTTTTTCATGATTTTCACAAAAGTTAAATGCCTTCCAGAAAATTTTTTTCTTTAAAGGAACAGTATGTAGGATTGTGGCCAAAACTAGTATTGCAATCACAAACCTTGTTGCTAAAACTGGTACTGCAATCACACAACTGGTGGCCAATACGCAAAATGACAACATAAGCATCAATGGAGGGCTGCAACTTTTTAAATGACAATATCCTTGCCAGGCCACTGATGTTAGTGATATAAATATTTGAAAGGAAAATTAATTCTTAATGTCAAGTGACATATCAGGGCCATTTTATGATTAATTGATATACATTTCTTACATACTGTTCCTTTAAATATATAAACATACAATATATCAAATGAAAGAACAAAGAAAACCGTTTCATCCTACCTTCATCAGTTCTCTTTTAATCACCTCTCAAATATGGGTGGGTTTCTTCAAAAACACCAAATTTTAAGCAAAAAGCAGAGATAATAAAATTTTTGTGAAGGACTTTTTATAGCGATCAAATGCAGAGCAATCCTTAAAACATACACAGAGTCTTTCACATGAGACGTTACTTCTGGGATGCATAAGCTGCGGTATTGCGGAAAGCCGGAAATACTCGTCATTGGCGGGGAGGGAGTTAATACCATGATTAACAACTGACATTATCCCTTACATAATAAATAGCAAATGTAAATCTCCTACACATGTTTTTACTATGTAAACACGTTGTTATTGACGTGTGTGTGTGTTTGTGTAGGTGAATCTGGTTTCAGAGCATGTGTGGTGTGAGGACTTCTTGGTTCGGAGCTTTTACCTTAAGAACATGCAAACTAACGAAACTCGTACGGTTACGCAGTTCCACTATCACACCTGGCTAAACGACCAAACACCCGAAACCAGCCAAACCCTCCTTGACTTCCGCAGGTACACCTATACTACACTTTTGTCTGTGTGTGTGAGAGCGTGTGTGTCAGCTCCTGAGCGGTTGCCAGTGTCATTTTTGTGGTCGTGCAGCTAGTTCACTGGCTCCAGTTGCATAGTCACAAAAGTGATCATTGACAACTGTGACTCTGCATCCAAGTGCACCCTGGGATACCAAACCCCTTCACTCCCATCCCCTACCCTCCATTCTCCAACTTTTCTGTTTGCTGAACTCTAACTTATTTCACCCACAACCCCCTGTGTACCGCTGCTCTCCGGGTCTCTTATGGATTCAGTTGTTCTCCAATCAGAATTGTTGGATTATGTTCCTGAACCCGCCCCCTTTGAAGCTACTTTGCATTAAACCAAAGGCAGTGTATATGAGTGTACACCGACAAAAAGGCTTAAACTAATATGAATGTTTGTGTGTGTGCGTGCGTGCGTTTGCACAAGTGTGTGTGTGTGTGTGTGGTGGGAAGATGGAGGGGGATAACCAACAATCCCAAGAAGGAATATTGCTTAATTAACACTACATCATGTTTTTTCAAATGAAGAAAAGGTTTGTGTGAGCTTTTATGATTATGCATAGCTGAAAGAAAAGCTGATGTGGTTTTGTGAAAATATGATTAGCTAAGTGTAAAAACAACACTATATAATAGACAAACAAACATGTGCATGTGTGTGCATGCATGTGTAAGTGTAAATGTATTCTTTTCTACATTCATCTTAAAGGTGTAGTGTTTAGGTTTAATGTCAAATCTTAAATCTGTTTTTTTGCTGTTTTCTGAGACTCAGGTTTGTTGTTCAGCTAGATCTGAAGTCTAAGTGGCATATATCTGTGTCTTTGTATGTGTGTGTGTGTCTGTGTGTGCGTTTATGATTGTGTATATGTCCTCTATCCAATAGGAAAGTAAACAAATGCTACCGTGGAAGGTCCTGTCCTGTCATTGTTCATTGCAGGCAAGTACAAACACTGGCACACACCGGCACAGGTTAATGTAAAAGTGTTTGAGTATAAGCAAAAAAATTATTTAGACATTTCTGTTTACATTACATTTACATTTATGCATTTGGTAGATGCTTTTATCCAGATTAACTTATAGTGTATTTAATCTATGCTTTCTTTTATCATTTGTATTCCCTGGAGACCAAACCCATGACTTTTGCAGTCGAGCTACTCTTTTTCCGCTGTTTTATTGTTGTTTTTTCTCTTTTTTCCATCAGTGACGGTGCTGGGCGGACTGGGACATATATTTTGATTGACATGGTGTTAAATAAAATGTCCAAAGGTAACATCAGAGAGAAACTGGGGTTTACACCATGTCCTAACTACTCACTACACTTAAAGGGATAGTTCAACCAAAAATAATTTTCTCATCCTCATGTTGTTCTGGACCTGTATGAGTTTCTTTTTTTTTGATAAACATAAAAGAAGATATTTTGATAAATAATGTTTAAACATACAGCTGATTGTAACCTTTGACTTCCATAGTAGGAAAAAAATATTATGGAAGTATTTTGATAAATGATGAAGAAGATATTTTAATAAATGATGGTAAGCACACAGGTGATGGTAACCATTGAATTCCATCTTATTTGTTTTTCCTACTATGGAAGTCAATGGTTACGATCAGCTGTGTGCTTACCATCATTTATCGAAATATCTTCTTTTGTGTTTATCAGAATTAAAAAAAAAAACTTATTAAGGTCTAGATAGAACAACATGAGGATGAGAAAATGATGACAGAATTTTTATTTTTGTGTGAACTATCCCTTTAAATTTTTACTTCAATCAACTCGAATTTACAATTCATTAATAAAATAAAATTGAAATAACTTCAACTTAATATTTATCATTTATAGGTCAGTGACAAAAACAGTTTGGCAAGATGAGAAATCAATAAAAAAAGACTGAATGGACCTGAAAATGTCAAATGTTGTAACCGCCAATTGTGCCAAAGAATGAGAAATATTAAATATTTTATCCACCTTGATGGCAATGTAAGCGTAATCATAAAAAAAAAATCATTTTAACATATCATTTTATTAGTTATTTCTGTAACACTTTACAATAAGGTTTATTAGTTAACATTAGTTAATGAATTAACTAACATGAACAAACCATGAGCAATACATTTGTTACAGTATTTATTAATCTTTGTTAATGTTAGTTAATAGAAGTAAAGCTGTTCATTGTTTGTTCATGTTAGTTCATGGTGCATTAACTAATGTTAACAAGCTTTTATAAAGTAGTAATTGCTGAAATTAACATGAACAAAGATTAATAAATGCTGTATAATTGCAGTCCATTTTAAACATCTAATCAGTCTCTTGTAGTTTATGTTTGATGAATAATATTCATTATAATTTGCAGAACTTTCATTAAATGAGATCTCTGTGTAGGCGGAGCTGTCAGCCGCAACATCGCAGAAATAGAAATCGTTTCTAAAAAAGAATCCACCGTCGTTCGTCGCGGCTGGTTAAAAAATCTGATTAAGATGGAAAGATCCTTTTTTTTGCTTGTTGCATGTAGTTAGGACACGGTGTAAAGCTGTAAGTGATGCTGCTCTACATGTACATTTCTGCCACATTCTCTAAATTAGACACGCCCCCTTTTCCCCAAGCCCCACCCTCCAAAGATAGACATCAACAGAGAGACACTCCGAGATACAGTTGATTCTTACCATGTACTTTACCCACATCAGTTAACATCAGTTTACGGATTCTTACCCTGCCAAAAAATCCCTATATGCTATTGCATTTATAAATGCTTACAGTGCCTTTAAAGCAACACTATGTAGTTTTTTACCTTTAAATAATGTCTCTAAAATTATTTCAGTGATAGAACAACTTTTAATTGGACAAATTGTACTGTTGCTGCAACCTGAGCAGCCTCCTAGCTGCTACAAGCACACTCTGAAAGTGGCGGTGGAGGGTAGAGCACACAGACCCGCCCCTCCCCCTGCCTGCAGAAGAGTGTCTGATACCAGGCACTGTTGCGCTTTTCAACCACATGGGGGAGCTGTAAGTCATTTTTACATGGAAACTACATCGTGTTGCTTTAATGTGGACTTCCTTTGAATACAACAGGTCAGATACAATGAACTCGCCTCTCGTTGTAACCTATTATGTGTGTGTATGTTTAACAGGTGCAAAGGAGATTGATATTGCTGCTACGCTGGAACACCTGAGAGACCAGAGACCTGGCATGGTCCAGACCAAGGTCTATAAACACACATAGGCACATACTAAAAGACACATTTTATGACCCTGGACCACAAAACCAGTTATAAGAGTCAATATTATGAAATTGAGATTTATTATCTAAAAACTAAATAAATAAGCTTTGAAATAAGCATCCATTGATGTAAGGATTGTTAGGATATGATGATATTTGGCTGAGATACAACTATATGAAAATCTGGAATCTGAGTGTGGAAAAAATCTAAATATTGAGGAAATCAATAACATTTACTTAAATATTCAAATATTCATACTAACACACACTTTGACATTGTCTCAAACAGGAGCAGTTTCAGTTTGCGCTGACCACAGTAGCCGAGGAAGTGAATGCTATTCTCAAAGTCCTGCCACAGTGATACTTCCTTCATTCCTCCTTTTCACTCTCTTTCTCTCTCTTTTTCTCTCTCTTTCTCTTGTATAAACTCTGATCTTGTTCCTCAGAAAGATATATATGTCCTATAGAAACTATTTTGTGTGTAAAATGACTGGACTCTATTCATTAATTATTAGAAACTGTGTTGTTTTAGTTGTGTGAATATGATGAACACATTTCATTCATTATGCTTTGATTTAAATTATTATCTCATCGTTGCTGTTACTATTGCATATTACAGAAAAAATACAGCTAAGGCCACATCTGTTCTACAGTAAATACAGTAGTTAATTGGATTTGAATACATCTGTATGTATACTTAGCACTGTGTTGTATGGGATATGTGTGCCTACTGCAGTTCATTAGAGATTCATAAAAGCAAAAATGTCCTGCATGTGAGATCATTTATTCGGAAAACAGACTTGATGAAATTTCTACCTTACCAAGCCAAGGAAACCTTCATTAAGTCATGAATTTCAACTTTTACCAGAAGACAAACTGTGCAAACAAACTGTATATGGATAGCAAACAGACATGCATGCAAGATTTGTGCAGTTGTGCCTGATGATCTTACAGCAAACTCATTCACAGAAAATGAAAAAAAAAAAACATGTTACTCTCTGAATTAAAACAAATTAAAGATGCAATATCTGATATAATGAACCTGGGATTATTGAGATGCTTAATGAGTCAACAGTTGAGAGCCACAAAAGCAATAATATTCACTCATTACAATAACAAGTGCATCTGAGGGACAAATTGAGGTATTACATTTTTTTATATACTAATTTCCCATGAGGCCAAGCAAATAATCTCTTAACAACAAGTAAATACTAATAAAAAAATAAACTTTACCCAAATAGCTCCACATTTAAAGCAACAGCATGTTGTTTCTGGCCTTGCTGCATTTTTCATAACATTTGTTGATTACTCATATATTGTAAAAGAGAGTTTATGATAGGTCAGTATCTCTTTCTGTCTGTCCATAGTGGTTATAAGACTGATCATTACTATTATTAAGTCCATCTGTTTAGTCTGTGCAATTAGCAGTCTGTCGGTATATATTGAATAACCGAAGCTGTTTTGATCATGTGCAGCTCCATAATAAAGTTTTATGTGTCTGTGAAGTAAAACATGAAATCCAGAGTGTTCAGTGATACAAGAACACACTCACACATAAATTTTTAGCACATGTGAAACCACAACATAATGCATATGAACATATAAACTGGCATTACATTTTTCACAAAAGAGGCACAAATACACTGCCCTCCACAATTATTGGCACCCCTGTTTAAGATGTGTTAAAAGCGATCAAATTAATTATTTCTTTTTTTTGCAGAAGCATAATCTCTAACAGAAAAAAATTGAAAAATATACCCTTTAGCACAAGTTAATAATAATTTTTAAAAATTAGGATATTTAAAAATATAAAAATATTTATATTATAAAATCACCTGTTCCACCATTATTGGCACCCCTAACAATTCCTATAAAAAATAATTTAAAAAAAGTTTTAAATATATTTTTCTGTAGTTGCTAAAGTTGGTCAGGGTAGGAAGTTTTAATTAGTAATTCATGACTTCCTGTTTCTCTGGAGTATAAATATGACGTGACAAAGAGGTCTAAATCTCTTACCCATTTGTCATCATGGCAAAGACAATAAAACACACCATTTAAGTAAGGCAGATGTGTGTCGACCTTCATAAGTCAGGCAATGGCTACAAGAAAATAGCCACTCGCCTTAACTTGCCCGTATTTACAGTCAGAGGAATCATTAAGAAGTTTAAAACAACTGGAACAGTGACAAACAAGGCTGGAAGAGGTCCCATCTTTATCCTGCCACAACGCACGTGAGGAGGATGGTTATAGTAAAAAAAAATCCTAAGCTTACTGTCACAGAATTGCATCAAAGAGTGGCATCAGGGGTCACAAAGTCTCCATAACAATTATCAGAACCTCTATACATGCCAACAAGCTGTTTGGGAGGCATGCAAGGAAAAAGCATTTTCTCACAAACGTAAACATCTGGAGTTAAACGGTACTGGAACTTCAACTGGAATCATGTGCTTTGGTCAGATGAGACTAAGATTGAGCTTTTTGGCAACAAACACTCTGGCGTAAAACAAAAGATGAGTATGCCAAAAAGCACCTCATGCCCACCGTGAAGTATGGTGGAGGATCTGTGATGCTGTGGGCCTGTTTCTCTTCCAAAGGCCCTCAGAACCTTGTTAGGGTGCATGGCATTATGAATGCTTTTAACTACCAGGACATTTTAAATAAAAACCCGAGGGCCTCTGCCAGAAAGCTGAAGATTGGTCGTCATTGGGGCTTTCAGCAGGATAATGATCCAAAATATGTGGCAAAATCTACACAAAAATGATTCAGCAGTCGCAAACTCAAGGTCCTCCCATGGCCATCTCAGTCCCCAGACCTCAACCCAATCGAAAACCTGTGGGGCGAGCTAAAGAAGAGAGTGCATAAGAGAGGACCCAAGACACTGGATGATCTAGAAAGATTATGCAAAGAAGAATGGTCAAAGATCCCTCTCTCTGTGTTCTCCAATCTTGTGAAATGTTATAGGAGGAGATTAAGTGCTGTCGTGTTGGCAAAAGGGGGTTGTACAAAGTATTAATATCAGGGGTGCCAACAATTGTTGAACGCATGATTTCAATTTTTTTTTCTCTAAACGTGTAAATTCTTTACCACCAAAGTAATGTACTTAAATCAAAGGTTGGATTTTTGTCTTTTTTTGCATTTGGGTTCTATGTTGTTTAAATAAAAAGGAGAATTTTTAGAAGTCCACGACCACATATTAAACAAGGGGTGGGCACTGTATCTTTAGTGCAAGGCTATATCTAATTATAGAGGATTTTGTTTTGTTTCACAGAAGTTGTTTCTTAGAAGATCTGCTATTTTAGACACTTTAACTGTTTTGCCTGTTTATAACTGGAGAAAATAAAAAAATTATGTAAGCCATAATAACATAATATCATAAATTAAATATGCAAAAATACATTGGTTGTTCACAAAGGTTTTTTATTAAACAAGCACAATATGCAAAAGACAAAACAAATTTAATTTAAATAAAAATAAGGACATTCATGGGTAAATAAAATACAATCCATTAACAATGATCAATAAAAAAGACACAGGGTAAAACAACATATTGTGCACAATATTAAATTTAAACGCACTTTATTGACATAATTGTTTGTATTTATAATATGGCAAAATCATTATACATACAAGAAGAAACATACAATAACACAGTAACAACAAACAAGGTGGGTAAAGGGTAAAATATAAAATAAACTACATAAAAAATTGACTTGATTTAAAATCATTCCCTTTTTTAAAATATTTATTGGAATAATTATTTTATGCATATTGTTGTCGAAATCAATATGTTTATAAATACATTCGAATTTTAATTTATTATATGAATGAAATTATTAATATTATTTATTCTAAACATCGTCGCGTTGAGCGTCAGAGACTTTTATTTTGTAAAGAAGGACTTTGAAACAGGAAGAAGTACTGTCAGTTCGATTTTTTGCATGACAGTTTTAAGAGTTATTTAAAAATCCTGGTGGGTCTTTTTGGTGCTGGAGAAAATGTCCAGTGTGATTCCTCGTATCGAGCAGTTGTCATCGAGAGTGGTGCGGGTTTTGGGCTGTAACCCGGGACCCATGACACTGCAGGGCACCAACACATACCTGGTCGGAACTGGCAGAAGGTAACTCACGGCGGTCAAAACAAACCCATGCTGTGGTCTAGATCCATGATCCCTTGCGTGTAAAGAGTGTTCGTTTGGCACCTCTAATAAAAAACAAAGTACAACAGAAACCATCATTCAAATGCTAGTGGGTTTTATTGGTTATATGGAAATTGTGTTGGTTTTTAATAGAAACTATAATCTCTCTCTCTCTCTCTCTCTCTCTCTCTCTCTCTCTCTCTCTCTCTCTCTCTCTCTCTCTCTCACTCTCTCACTTGATGGTTCATAGTGGGAGACCACTATCATTTGTTTTGTTTTATCAGCAGAGATATGTTATTTACTGATACAATCATGTGACTTGAGTGTAATGTGTGTGTGTTTTAGGCGAGTGTTAATTGACGCAGGTGAGCCCGCGGTACCGGAGTATATTAGCAATCTGCGCGAGGCTCTGAAGCAGCACGAGGCGTCTATACAGCACATCCTGATCACACACTGGCACCATGACCACACTGGAGGAGTACAGGATATACTGACACATTTTCCCACAGGTGAGTAATGTGTCTCTGTGATGCAAAAGATGCAAATCTGAGAGCACTAGTTTGACTCGGGCTATGTCTATATTGATTTACTCACTGTAAAACTATAAACTCATCCTACATCATTTTACAGAACATTCTGTGAAAATATATCCTTGATATCTTTAATATTAACTGAGTAAGGTCATGTCAAAGATTGAAGTCATAGTGAAATTCATGATTAAAATAATTAGATTATGAGACTTTAGCTTGATTTTCACAGGCAGGGTCACATTATGCTATTATTAAAGGGGACATATCATGAAAATCTGCCTTTTTCCATGTTTAAATGCTTTAATTGGGTCCTAAGTGCTTCGATCAACCTAGAAAATGGGAAAAAGAAGAACCCAGTAACATGGTTTTAGTAAACCATTCTCTGCAAGCATGTGAAAAAATAGGTAATTAAAATTTGCCTCCCCTTGTGATGTCAGAAGAGGATCTTATTATAATAATACCGCCCTTTAATCTGCACTATCCAACCACGTCACTGCCATTTAGTGCAGAGAGATTGACAGCACAATTGATTTTCAATTTCAACAAACCACCGTCATTGTAATCAGAGTTTGCATTTCATCAGCTCATTTGCATTTAAAGGACACACCCGAAAATGACACATTTTTGCTCACACCTATAAAGTGCCAATTTTAACATGTTATAATAAATGATCTATATGGTATTTTGAGCTAAAACTTCACATACCGGTATGTACTCTGGGGACAAGATTTATTTTACCTCTGTGAAATGTCCCCTTTAAGAGACTTAAGCCCTATTTGGACTGTAATTGTTTCTCGTGGTTACGTAAGGTGTTTTTATAATTTACAGAGGGTAGTCAATGATTTTATTTGCCCTCTGAATCCAGAATGTCTGTTTTTCTTTGACCACCCGCGTAAAAATATCCATCCGACTACTGTTTTTGACAAACACCAAGGTTGTGTGGTGATTTAATTGCTCTTAATCTCTGACTTTATCAAAGGGGATCAATGCAAAAGTCATAATTCATTATCTTTTAGACCACTGAAAAGCACTGTATGGTCTATCGCGTTTATTCTGCACCAGTGAAGCGTCTTTCTTTCATGCATTTTAAAGCTCACATAACACACGCTGTTTCTGCATTTCTGATGTTAATCTGGAGTACCTAAGGAGTAGTATTAAATCCTTTATATCCACGAAGAGTTGTAGTTTCAGATTTATAAAATAAAGATTAGCTTTACAGATTCTTTCCGATAACGTAAGAAAAAATGAAGAAGGAGGAGTTACTACCGCGGGAGGAGCGAGTACAATGCAACACTTTATACAACACTTATAACTTATGATTCACAACATGATTGTGTCATTTATATAATATGCACGTGCCTATTTCCAACATAAGACAGAAGTCTTGCTTACTACATGCAACTCACGACCCTGTTAGGACTTTTCAATGACATCCAGCTCATCAAACGCACACGCAAAACTTCGCTGCTACCTCAGATAATAAACTATATCCATTGTTTCCATAATACTTCTCCTTACACCCAAAAACACACTTCTTCATTCATGCCATTGTTGAGTTTTGAAATTAAACAAAGCTGTCGCGTGATGTGATGTTTGTAAGTTCTAGCATCTTGCGCTGATTGACGGGTGGGCGGGGTTTTCCGGGGGAAGTGCCCATAAAAAGAAGTGCTACTTATAGAAACCCCTGAAACGTCAGCTGGACCCGCAATCGAAAAAAAAAACTTTCAGAAACTTGTACGAACCCTGGCAAAATGCATTCGGCACAGAAATACTCTGTAACATGCCCCAACTGCTTTTTTGACACTTTGCCTACTTTTAGCATGAGGAATTAACTCTTAAACTTTGTAAATAAGTCAGAAATACCATTAAACATACCTTTAAACATTGACATCTTTATAACTGAAATGATGAGAAGTATGTGGGAACAAAGTTTTATCATCGCTCCACTACAGCGAGTGGGAGCTGATATTAATAAAATCACGAAAATTTTTAAAACGTCTATTTGCAGCAACAAGTGCTAAATAACATTTTGAAATGTATTCAATTACACAACAGTATTCCATATACGTATAATCAAGTATTCGGGTGAATGATGTTCTGCAGTGCATTTCCAGGTGTTTTGAATTGTAAACTCGCACATCCCTTGCAAATTTATTTAGTTTTATCGTTAAAGAGGAATGCAAATATATTTTACAGACATCCTCATGAGAACCAATTTCCATCTGAATATGGCTTTAAAGTTCATTTAAGGGACACTGTGTTCCTTGGAAATGCCCTTTGCAATTCTCACACAACCCTCTACCAAATGAGCTACAAAAAGGTTTATGTGAGGGTATTATTAATAGGAATGGGGGTCAGGTTAGAGTATAGAAAATAAAGCAACTAAATAGTAAGTCCCCACCATGATAGAAAACCAAGTGTCTGTGTTATACAGATGCAGAGCTGAAGGTCAGTAAACTCCCTCGGTCTCCTCCACAAGAAGAAGAAATTGGAGACAAAAAGAGGAAATTTTCATATCTTAGTGATGGTGAAGTGATAAAGACAGAGGGGGCAACACTACGGTAAATGTACACACACATGCACACACACAAACATTCATTCTGTATGTAATAGTGGATCAAGCAAATTAGTGTGTACATTTTCAATGTGATTTATTTATATATTTTTTCTATGCGTGTCTGTGTGGAGGGTGTTATTTACTCCCGGTCACACAGATGACCACATGTCATTATTGCTGGAGGAGGAGCAGGCTGTGTTTTCGGGTGACTGTATTCTGGGAGAGGGCACGGCTGTGTTTGAGGACCTCCATGATTATATGAAGTCACTGCAGATGTTGCTTAACATGAAGGCCGACCTCATATATCCAGGTGAGTTTAACAGTTGCTACTGTTTTCTTTTTTTATTAGAATGTGTTACATATCAAAATGTTATGGATACTAAAAAGATATGTGTGTGTGTGTGTGTGTGTGTGTGTGTGTGTGTGTGTGTGTGTTTCAGGTCATGGCCCAGTTGTGCAGGATGCAGGATCAAAAATCTGTGAGTACATAACTCACCGGAATGCGAGAGAACAGCAGATCTTAAAGGTTCTACAGGAGAACAGTGGAACCACGTTTACCTCCAGACAACTAGTTAAAGTGGTGTACAAGGTCTGGCCCTTTTCTGAAATATCTCATTTCAGTATTATCATGCTTGGCTGTTTAATTAAACTCAACCCTGTTTGTGAAGAGCTTTTTGAAGCTAATAGTTGGTGGGGCCTGCAGTCGCCATCTTGGCTGCGCATCACTCCGAACATGGGTAAAGAGGCGGGATGTGGGCGAAGCTGAAGTGGCTGGTTGCTGAAACCACGCCCGCCTAGCTCGACTAGTAGTGACAGCAGTGGCAGCCAGCATTTTTGTGATTTTCACAAAAGTTAAACAAAATGCCTTCCAGAAAAATTTTCTTCTATAAATATATAAACATACAATATATCAAATGAAAGAACAGACCCGCTGCTTTCAAACAAACAAAGAAAATGGAAAAAGTTCCTCCCTATGTTCATTTGTTCTCTTTTTATCACCTCTCAAATATGGTTAGGTTCTTCAAAAATACCAAATATTGAGCAAAAATCTGATGTAATTGCATTTTTGTAAAGTACTTTTGTTAGAGATCAGATTCAGAACGATTATCAAAACATAAACAGAGTTTACAATGTTGTTAAAATAGTTGATGCTTCAGTTTTTATGAATTGGATAAGAGCCACCTAGTGGATATTAGCGGAATTACAAATTACCATAAAAACTCATCAGGGAAATGAGTTAACATTAAAGGGCACAAATTATGCAAAATCCACTTTTACAAGGTAAAACAATGTGTGTTGGCAGTGTGTGAACAAACCACTCTACAATGAAAAAATCCACCCACTCCTCCCCCATTAATGTGATGTCACACTAACAAGCCCTGCCCACAGCCACTGACTGACGGGTTAACTTTTCCCAAAAGCTTTTCTAAATGTGTTTGTTAGAATGTTGTAGCACTAATGCGGCTAAAGATACAATTACCCCAGACTGTATTTACAGGAGATCAGATCTATTTTAACCGAAAGCAGTAGCTCATTTGCATTTAAAGGTACACACATGAAAACTGCACTACCCAAATAGGGGGATTTTGGACATGCTATTTAAGCAATATCGCTCGAGTAGGAGTGTGGTGTGGCTCTATAGCATCACGGCTGTGATTAGGCCAGAGGCACGAGGCCGTAGGCAGTCGCAGCCGTGATGATATAGAGCTATATCGCACGACTCCGAGAGCGATATTGCTTTTATACAACAGTTCGACGGCACACGTTTGAAAAACAAAAACTAGAAAACAACAACGGAGTTATTTTAAAAGCCTCTTTGTTTGAGAACTAATTCTTCCGCCACGGATTTGACGGCGGCCAGAATGACAGGTAAAACTTTCGGCTGCTTTGAAGCTCATAACAACTCAATGGACGGAAAAGCCGTTTCTTTATATTACCGTTTCTTGGTCACAAAGTGTAGTTTTAAGATTAGTTCAGTCGAGAATGTATATGTATTATATTTAAATCTGCAGTCGATTAGTAAAGATAGCGCCTGTTTGAACGTTTGCTTAGTGAGATTCGGTACGAATGAGAACCAAAACATGAGCGGACGTCAGTGTTCACTCGCCCCGCTGACCACCGCCCTCTCTGGGCTACATCTCTGACGGGGATTCCCTGGCTCTCATGTTGGCCTTGTTTGTTTATGATCGTCAAAATGAGATCAAATCAGCAGTATTTGGTGTCATGATGAAACTATTACTTGTTTTTTTATTCATATTTAGTGTCTTTTGTGTTGTTATTGTTTTGGCGTGAGGTAAAAGTTAATAAAACTATACTTATTCTTAACGCGATACGAGCACTCGATTATTATTATTAAACTTTGTTCTTGTCAGTACTATATAAAACGGTTTTTTATAAGTGTCAGAGAGATGTTTTTGCATGCTGCTTATAAATATACCAGTGGCGTTATCTCATAACATGTTTTAATAGTCACGTCATGATAAAGTAAATGATCAATGTCCACATTTAAAAGCTGCGGTGCTTACCTGCAGTTCCACGGTGTTTTCGTGTTCTGATAAGAGATAAAAGGTCCTGAAAAAAACATGTGTTTATATTCCTCTTTCCAAGTGTTAATCGTCCACACGATGTGACAAGACATTTCTCCCATTAACTTTAACGTAACATCCAAGAGCGTTGATCTTTGACGGAATAATAACTTTCGATTGGGGATTCACAGACTGATTTATGAGCTAGTAAAATAATGAGACACACGGAGAGTGATTCAAAACAGGGCGTCTGCTTCTTCTTCTTTTCGTTTAATGGCTGCTCACTCCTTGGGAGTATTACTGCCACCTACTGTATACCTTGCGCATATGTGTAATGGATCAGGGCGTCTGTGTTTTTCCATTCAGAGATGAGCCTGCTTAGGCCTCCATTCACTAGGTGGCGGAATAATACGAAAGGTGAAGCGGTTACAGTGCCGTTATCAGCACAATATCGCATAGCTCTTAGCCAATCAGATTCGAGAACCAGAAAGAACTGTTGTATGAAACAAATTATCTTTGAGGTATTTTGAGCTGAAATTTCACATACACATTCTGTGCACAACTAAAATGGGTGTACTATTGGCCCTTTAATTACAACATAAGCTAACAATGAACAATATAGTTTTTCAGTACAGCATTTATTAATCTTTTAGTTAATGCTAATACAATTGTTCACGTTAGTTCAATGTGCATTGACCAGTGTTAAAAGATACAATTGTTAATTCTAAAAATGTATTAGTATTTTATTACTGTTGCATTGTTGTATAAAATACATCAAGTTACTTATGTTTCTAAAGCAACCCACAAACTTCAGTTGTGGTCATGGTAATGGTAATGTTTTACAAGTTGTATTTGAAATGGAAATTACACTAGCTAACATTAGATCATTCAGAAATAACACTTACAACCATAGCATACATAACACACAGTAGTGACCTATTTTGAAACCCATCCCCCCAAAAACCTTTCACCAATTTTTTTTTTGCATAACCCAATATGCTTTCACAGGTTGGATGACATGGGTTTGAATTCTATAATATAGTTGCTGTTAGGCAAACAGGGAAATCATTTAAAACTAAACAAATTTTTGGTCTTTTCAGAGAAAATGGGTGTGCACACTATACAGAGGAGTCATCTGCTATTTTACTATCTGATCAATATTAAATCAAACAATGCTCTGAAATCATTGTACTTCACAAAATGTGACCATTCAGGAGTGATTATTGACAGGCTGTCTGTCATGAAAAAAAAACATAACGCTTTAGAGAAGAAAAATGTACTGTGTTACTTTCACCTCAAGTGACACATTGTTTTTTCCCCCAAGTGAATTCCTTGTTTTTATTTTAATGGTAGGAGACTCCCGAGCATCTTCACAGAGCAGCAGAGGTTAACTTGGTGCACCATTTAAAGAAACTACACAAAGAAGGAAAGATTTGCCTGGGTATGGGTGTGCAGTGAATGGATGTTTATTTGTGTGTGTCTGCGTGTGCGCATGTAAAGGCAAATGTGTGCTCTTGTGGTTTTCTTTAAAGAGATCAACATTTGCATCTGTGTTCTTTGCAAGTTTACACTGTTTTTCCTTTACTTGCAGCTGAAGGTTCGAAGGAAAAGAAGTGGAAAAGTAATTTGTGATTTCATCCTCGATTCCTCATCTAATAAAAACTTCCCAGTAGTCTGAGATTGTATGAGATGTTTTTTTTGTGTGTGTGAATGTTCTATTTTTGATGTAACTTTTCATTTGTTAAGCAGATGCTTTAATCTAAAGTAACTTAAAAGAAAAATAATAGATACGTGTCATTTTAACACATGTTGATCTTTTTTGGGGGGCATGTTTCCACTAAATGTGATAAGTTGTCATAATACCCTTGTGTCCTCCTATATTACTCTTGATATTAAATTTAACTAAATTTAATAAATGTATATTATTAAATAAATAATTATATTTAAATCAAGGTGTTTTCTGAAATATTGTCTTATTCTCTAGTTGTCATTGAAGGAATGTTCATATAAAGTCACGATCAAAGCGGCAATATTTATTATTTGCTTTAAAACGTTTAAATTCAATATAATTTCCACGAATGGGGTAAACAGTATTCACACTATTACCATAAATTATTGAAAATATATGTTTTTACAGTCTATGGTTCGAACCCCCTATTTTCTCAGATCGACAGTGAACCGGAAGTTAACCGGTTGTATTTACAGGCTCCTGCGGCGGTGGGAGCGAATGCGCTTCAGTCAGAACTGCCACCGTCCAAGGGCACGGATATTTAGATCAACCTGTAATTTGGATATAACCAGATGGTGAAGCTGCGAGCAAGGGAGTTGATCGATTACAATTTAAGAGAGCAAATGAAAATACTCGGGGGTTTTATTAATCCGGTACAGACAACGGGACAGAATGCGCGCTCCGCGCCGCTGCAGTATACGCGCAGAGGCGCGTGAGCGCTCGGCGGCAGATCGACCGTCGAGTCGGCGTGTTGTTTTGTTAAAATGTGTCGATTTGAAACAATAATTGCGCTGTAATCAAACACGATACGCGGTACTGTGTACTTGAACACATCTTTTTATTAGAACGCGTTTTATGTGTTTTGACTGCATCGCTAATGTAACGGGTCAGGACAGCCGGTGCGGGTATTAAAGTGTTTCGCTAGTATATGGCACGTTTATCGGTGTTTAGTTACAGAACGGATTTTTTTTACAGTGACTTACATACGCAGCACCTGGAGAGTTTTGGTATGTATCAGTCTGTCTCTGTAAATTAAACACGATAACGTACAATAACCGCTGCCCGTCAGGATGGCATCCGGTGCTGCGGGGGGAGGGGGGCTCGCCCCCGTGAAACCGTTCCCCTGTTTGCGTGAGGAATCAACTCAGGATTTAAAATCCAAGAGCCTGCCTACGCTCAACGACAGTCAGGATCCGGATCAGACTCTGCTGTCCGGTCCGCAAGGCTCGTCCCGGTGCGGCTCCCCGGTCAGGACAGAGCGTCGCGAGCCGGAGGGTCGCGGTGTCGCTTCGCTGTTGACGTTCCGATTGCCTCATGTACCGGTGAGGCGCTATGTGGACGGGATCCTGTCGGACTCGCGCTGCTTCCTGTTCTGCATGTGTTATCTCACTTTTATTCAGTCACTGATGGTGTCCGGATATCTCAGCAGCGTCATTACCACTATAGGTAACAAACTTGACCTCTGACCCCCTGCTAAAAAAACAATAGAAACCATTACAGACATTCTTATGGATTTAATGATAATAATGGGGATGGAATTGGTTTTCTCTCCTGTATATAATAGTATTAAATGTCGTATTGCTTCTATATCTATTAATATAATAATACTCTGTTATATTTTATTATGTCTGTTAATATATAACCTTTTATATTTTTATCTGTTAGATTATATATTTTAAAGGGCACCTGTTATGCAAAATTCATTTTACAAGGTGTTTGGACAGGTGTGGGTTGGGTGCTAATACAACAACCCTACAATGGAAAAATCTACCCACTCCTTTTTTAATCCCTATTAAACCAAAGCAGTCGCATTAAATATGCTGTGTTGATACTTTTGTTAATGTGATGTCACACTGAGAAAGCCCCGCCCATTGACTGACAGTCCTGCAATTAACATAGTTTCCACCCTCCGCAAGTACACTTTGTACACTGTCAGCCAATTTGACTATTTTAACTGAAAGTGCTCACCTCTTTTGGTAAGGGAGTGAGGAGCTGTAGCTCATTTGCATTTAAAGGTACAGATATGAAAACAGCATGTTTTTGCTAGCAGCTTTATAGTAAATATAGACTATGTTTATACCAAATATTTCTTTATTTTTCATTAGAAAAACGCTACAGTCTGCGGAGCTCAGAGTCAGGTCTGCTGGTCAGCTGTTTCGACATCGGTAGTCTCATCGTTGTGGTCTTCATCAGCTACTTTGGTGGCCGGAGCCAAAGGCCTCGCTGGCTGGCCGTAGGGGGTGTGTTCATTGCAGTGGGGGCCGCCCTCTTTTCCCTACCTCACTTCATCTCTCCGCCCTATCAGCTGGAAGAACTGAACAGCACGGTAGGAGGCGAGGGACTTTGTGCCAATGGGAACGGCAGTCTGCCGGAGAGGTCGACGCTGTCCAGGTGTCAGCGGGACCGCGAGGAGAGTGAGCACGCCCTGTATGTGGTCCTATTCATCTGCGCTCAGATCCTGATAGGAATGGGTTCGACTCCCATATACACACTGGGACCAACCTACTTAGATGACAATGTAAAGAAGGAGAACGCATCTCTTTACCTGGGTACGTGTAATCTGTCCAGATTTTTCCAAAGATTTGAAGATATTTAGAGAAGATGCTATCAATGTGTATATATTGTGATTTTCCAACCTTAAAAGCCTCAGCAGATTTCCAAGGGGGCCTCAAGATGACCTAAAATTATTAAAATTTGGACAAAACAAGCATTAAATAAGATAAAATAAGCAAAAATCAAGATGTTTATTTTTTTTGGCCATTTTAGTAGTGAATATACATCTGTCTATTCCAAGTGCTATTTAATTTTATGTGGGTCCTTGAAGTGAACAATGTGAAATAAAACCTTGTTAGTGATAAATATTAAGATAAAATACTTTTTTCTCTTTGTGTGTGTAGCTATCATGTATGTAATGGGAGCTCTTGGACCAGCTGCTGGGTATCTGCTGGGTGGGATTCTGATCGGGTTCTACGTTGAGCCCGGTACCAATGTCAGTATTGACCAGAGTGACCCACGCTTTGTTGGAAACTGGTAAGACAATTGACAAATTGACATTACGAATTAAAAATACGGTCAATGGAAACGCGTCAATTTTGCAAAAACCTAAATATATCGCAATTTTTTTGGCGTCTGCATGAGGTGTTTTGTGTATTTCGCAAAACTGCAATAGAAACAGTTGATTCGCGTTTTCAGTTCAACTGATGCATGTAAATCACGTAATCCTTATTTGAAGATGACGTGGTATGTACTAAAACCTCCCAAAAACACCCATTACATTTTTTCTCTGAAGTATAAGAGGCTCCCTTGCCAAAACAATCCTACGTCTCTTTCAAATAAAAAATGGATTTAAAATAGCCAACATCTGACTTATGGTGAGAGGAAAAACTACGTTTTAGTCGCATATCATCGGTTAGGGGAAACGCAGTCATTTCAAAAACGGTAGAAAATATCGCACAAAGTTTTAGGCAAATCTGTAATGGAAACGTAGCTTGTCTCTTAGTCTCTCTTTCTAGCGCATTTTCATTACAGATTTGTGCAAAACTTTTTTTCTAAATCTTGATAAAAAACTTTTGTGAAATGAGGTTGTTTCCGCTAGCTAATGATATGCGACTTAAACATAGTTTTTATTTCTCGCGATAAGTCATGTAGACAGATTTTGCTAGCTTTACTAATATTACATCCACCACCCTAGCCATTAGGCATAGGAGTGTTATCCAGACGTAGGAGTGTTATCCAAACATTAATGCTAAGGAAACTCTCTTAAGCCCGATTTATAGTCCTGCGTAAGCTCTACGCCGTAGGTTATCCGTAGCCTGTGCGTAGCTCTGCGTAGCCAGATGTGCACCTCGCAAAATTTTTAACAGCGCGTCAGTTCTACGAGGAACGCAAGCGCTGTGATTGGTCCGCCAGAACCCCTCCCGTCAGGTAAAAAAAACTGTGTCAGGTATTTCTGTTTGCGATGGTGAAAACAAAGATGGGCCATGTTGAGGAGTGATTTAACTCAAACTGCAACAAATGTCGTTGTTTATTTACTTCCATCATTGCTGGTCTTCTCAAATCATACACAACAAGATGCTGTTTCTTCTTCATTTGTGGGTTAATTTGCCAAGCTGGTTCTTCACTGACGTCGCGCTGCTACTGTGGTTACACGCTTGGATACCGCCTGCCAGCGGTCTGCGCGTGTGTTTGCACGTCAATGCAGATGACGACGCAAAAGTATAAATGAAAACGAACGCGGAAATGCCGTAGGACCTACGCACAACTATAACGAGTCCTTTATACTTGGGAGCAGACATGTATGAGGTGTTTTTTGGGAGGTTTTCGTACATACAGCGTCATCTTCAAATAATGATTATGTGACTTGCATACATGAGACGACCTGAATATGCAAATCAACCGCCTCCACTGCAGCCCTGCAAAAAACTGCCTTTCCAAATTGCCTGAAAAACCACCTCATGCGAGCCTATTTTGCGAGTTTTTACGAAATTGAAGTTTTTCCATTTGCTGTATTTATGTCAGTTTGTGCAATTTAAATGGTAAAGAAAATGCAGCCTCTCTCTTTCTAGCGCGTTTCCATTACAGATTTGCGCAGAACTTTAGCAATACTTTCTAAATCTCTATAAAAAACTTTTGTGAAATGACGTTGTTTCCTCTAACTGATAATATTCAGCGAAGACATCGTTTTTCCTCTTGCGATAAGTCATGTAGACAGATGTTGATAGCTTTGGTAATATCACATCTACCGCACTAGCCATTAGATGTAGGAGTGTTATCCAAACATTAATGCCAAGAAAAGCCTCTTATACTTGGAAGCATAAACACATTTCTGGGTGGTTTGCGTACATACCGTGTCATCTTCAAATAATGTTTATGTGATTTACATGCATCAGTTGACCTGAAAACGTGAGTTTCTATTGCAGTTTTGCGAAATACACCTTTTCCAAATTGCCCCAAAAACCACCTCGTACGAGCGTAAAAACTTTCTTGCGATATATGGGAGCAAAATTTACGTGTTTTTCATTGTCCATATTTTCAATTTGCATTGTCAATTTGTGCAGTTTAAAGGGTAAACTATCTCTCTCTTTATCTATTTATCTATATCTCTCTCTCGAATCATTAAAAATCTTTTTGCTTTTTGTCTCTGTCTTTCTTAGGTGGAGCGGTTTTCTCCTGTGTGCTGTGGCAATGTTGTTGGTAATCTTTCCCATGTTTTCCTTCCCGAAAAAACTTCCGCCTCGCCACAAGAAAACTAAGAGACACGGGAAAAAGACTCCAGGCGATGTTTCCAGTGATGATGAAGTGATGAAGGAAAAAAGCCAGGCGGTCTCATCCTCCATGGGCTTTGGCAAAAACATTAAAGGTGAAACCTAATATCCAAATCATTGAAGCCTCAACTGTAATCTAGATGGGTATTTCATGATAAATGAGCTAAAGATTATGTAAGTATTTAGATGAACGTTCTTCAGTGCATCGGGCTAAAGAACTATAGATTACAGTTGTTAAATTGCAATGCTAAAAATCTCTTTTTCTCGCCCTCCAGATTTGCCCAAAGCAGCCGCACGAATTCTGAGCAACGTGACGTTTTTATTTGTGAGTTTGTCGTACACGGCGGAATGTGCCATTGTCACGGCTTTCATCACTTTTATCCCTAAATTCATTGAGTCTCAATTCGGCGTCCCAGCATCTAGTGCCAGTATATACACGGGTACGAAACACCCACATGCAGATTACAAGATTCATTGTGGGATTTCTTACATGTTTATTAATCTGTGTTTATGGGCGTAGGCCTGATTATTGTACCCAGTGCAGGTGTAGGTATAGTTCTCGGTGGGTACATCATAAAGAAGCTGAAACTGGGTGCAAGAGAAGCCGCGAAGCTTGCAATGATCTGCAGCGGCGTGTCCCTGCTTTGCTTTTCAACGCTCTTCATTGTGGGCTGCGAGAGCATCAACCTCGGTGGAATCAATATTCCTTACACCGCCGGGTAATGGAGAGGAGCTTTTAGACGTATATATATTTCACTCGCACACTCTCCACCAAACATGAGCTGCATTGAATTATGTTCGATCTGCCTTTGCAGACCCACCCTGACTCTCTCTCACCGGAACCTGACGGGGAGCTGCAATGTCAACTGCGGCTGTAGGATTCACGAGTACGCACCTGTCTGCGGCTCGGACGGCATCACCTACTTTAACCCATGCCTGGCTGGCTGCAGCAACATTGCCAACTACACCTCAGGAGTGAGTCTATATTTAAAGGGATAGTTCACCCAAAAGTGAAAATAGTGTCATGAATGACTCACCCTCATGTTGTTCCAAACTCGTAAGAACTCATCTTCGGAACACAGTTTAAGATGTTTTAGATTTAGTCCGAGAGCTTGTTGACTCTTCATGGAAAATCTATGTACGGTATACTGTCCATGTCCAGAAAGGTAATAAAAACATCATCAAAGTAGTCCATGTGAAATCAGTGGGTCGGTTGGAATGTGTTGGGGCGTCGAGGATACATTTTGGTCCAAAAATAACAAAAATTGCGACTTTATTCATTGTCTTCTCTTCCGCATCTGTTGTAAAGCGCATGCGCGAGACTAAAGTCACGTGACTGGACGTGTTATCTGGTGCGCCCCAGCTGTTTTTTTTGTGTTCCCGGGCTTCGTCTGTAGGTTTAAAAAAAAAAACTTCGCAAACATGTCTGAGGATAACACGTCATCTGCGTCACTGCAGTCACGTGACTTTAGTCTCGCGCATGCGCTTCACCATAGACGCGGAAGAGAAAACAATGCCGAATAAAGTCGTAACTTTTTTATTTTTGGTCCAAAATGTGTTTTCGACGCTTCAACACATTCTAACTGACCCACTGATGTCACATGGACTACTTTGATGATGTTTTTGTCGCCTTTCTGGACATGGACAGTGTACCGTATGTAGATTTTCAATGAAGGGTCGGAAAGCTCTCTGACTAAATATAAAACATCTTAAACTGTGTTCCAAAGATGAACGGAGGTCTTACGAGTTTGGAACGACATGAGGGTGAGTCATTGGTGACATTATTTTCATTTTTGGGTGAATTTTCATTTTTGATCTCTTTAACCTGTCCACACATACTCAGCTGAACCCTCATATTCCTTGATTTGTCATGTTTATACGAATGCATTTAATATTTTGTCAGCATGATTTTGTTCATGATCTCACGTGGGTCTAATATCACGTGTTTCTCTCCCATTCAGATCAGAAACTATTCGGACTGCGCATGTGTTCAGAGCAGACAGGTTATCACGCCTTCGGGTGGGAACCACGAGCTGCAGGTGGTGATCGTGAAGACGTACCTGAACGAGAATGGTTACGCCCTGGCGGGGAAGTGCGAACGCGCCTGCGGAACGCTCATAACCTTCCTCATCTTCCTCTTTATCGTCACTCTCATAACTGCCTGCGCTCAGCCATCCGTCATCATTGTTACGCTCAGGTTCGCCACTTTACACACTCTTAGCAGTCATTTCTCACTTTCTTGTATATTGCTCATTTATTCTCCCTATTCTGTGCAGGTCCGTGGACGAGGAGGACAGGCCTTTCGCTCTAGGAATGCAGTTTGTTCTTCTCAGGACTCTCGGTAAGAGATATAAATCCCATATACATACATTAAAAGATGGACTACTGTTTCTAGTATATCTATTATGATCTAGTACAGTTGTCTCCAAGATGGTAAAATTAAAACAAAATCAACAAGTAAAACAAAAAAGTTTTGATCTCCCGATTGTTTTATCCATTGTGGGTAGCCCTTGCTCACAAAAAGATCTGAGACCCCGATCAAGTACACTCACCTAAAGGATTATTAGGAACACCTGTTAATTTTCTCAATGCAATTATCTAATCAACCAATCACATGGCGGTTGCTTCAGTGAGTTTAGGGGTGTGTTCCTGGTTAAAACAATCTTCTGAACTCCAAACTGAATGCCCGAATGGAAAAGAAAGGTGATTTAAGCAATTTTGTGCGTGGCATGTTTGTTGGTGCCAGACGGGCCGGTCTGAGTATTTCACAATCTGCTAAGTATCTGGGATTTTCACGCACAACCATTTCTAGGGTTTTCAAAGAATGGTGTGAAAAGGGAAAACATCCAGTATGCGGCAGTCCTGTGGGCGAAAATGCCTTGTTGATGCTAGAGGTCAGAGGAGAATGGGCCGACTGATTCAAGCTGATAGAAGATCAACTTTGACTGAAATAACCACTCGTTACAACCGAGGTATGCAGCAAAGCATTTGCGAAGCCACAACACGCACAACCTTGAAGCAGATGGGCTACAACAGCAGAAGACCACACTGGGTACCACTCATCTCAAAAAGAAGCTACAATTTGCATGAGCTCACCAAAATTGGACAGTTAAAGACTGGAAAAATGTTGCCTGGTCTGATGAGTCTCGATTTCTGTTGAGACATTCAGATGGTAGAGTCAGAATTTGGCGTAAACAGAATGAGAACATGGATCCATCATGCTTTGTTACCACTGTGCAGGCTGGTGGTGTTGGTGTAATGGTGTGGGGGTGTTTTCTTGGCACACTTTAGGGCCAACATCCTCTGATGGCTACTTCCAGCTGGATAATGCACCATGTCACAAAGCTCGAATAATTGCAAATTGGTTTCTTGAACATGACATTGAGTTCACTGTACTAAAATGGCCCCCACAGTCACCAGATCTCAACCCAATAGAGCATCTTTGGGATGTGGTGGAACGGGGCTTCGTGCCCTGGATGTGCATCCCACAAATCTCCATCAACTGCAAAATGCTATCCTATCAATATGGGCCAACATTTCTAAATAATTGTTGAATCCATGTAGAATTAAGGCAGTTCTGAAGGAGAAAGGGGGTCAAACACAGTATTAGTATGGTGTTCCTAATAATCCTTTAGGTGAGTGTATTTCATAGACTTGAAGGTGATAAGTCAGGTCAGTCAGAAGAAGCTGCCCAGAACACCATAGCAAGCACATAGCAACGGCCTGGCATCCCCATTTACCTTTGTGATGCTGCCATGTATTGTTGGCTAATATTTCAATACATTTTCTCTCTCTCCCTCCCTATAGCATACATCCCCACCCCTATTTATTTTGGAGCTGTGATTGACACCACCTGTATGTTGTGGCAGCAGGATTGTGGTTTCCACGGATCCTGCTGGGAGTATGATGTCACTTCCCTTCGATTCGTTTACTTTGGGCTCGCAGCGAGCCTGAAGTTTTTGGGCTTCCTCTTCATCTTCCTCACCTGGTATTCGCTGAAGCGCCGTGAGGAACAGACGCTGGCACACACGCGCCCACATACTTTTTCTTCGCTGGACACGGTGAGCCACCTCATCTGCCACGCTGGAGGACACAAAGGCCACGCCCGCACGCGCTCCTGTCCTGTCTTCCTGCCACGCCCAGCTGAACACCCCCACGGCACTATGCCAAGTGGACACGCCCTTAGCCGTGGTAACAGTTGCCCTGGCAATGGCCTAAAAGCAATAACTCCACCCATAAGGTCTCTTGAAAAAGTGGCAGTCTGAGAGGAGTGGAAGCACACACACATATACATTCGTACACGTGCATGCAAACTCGTACAGTTACGAAGGCCGAGTGTAAAGGTTAACACACCACATTGATTGCTTATAGCCATTGCTGGTGCCTTTTTTAAACAAACACACACACTTAAAGCACTTGTCAACGCAGTAAATTTATAAAGCACTGATTAATAATGACACTTTTGACAGAATACCTCAACAGGTTAAAAATACCTATCATTATCATATTTCTTGTCCTGTACCTATCATGTTGGTTTTGCACTCATCTACTCCGTACAGCAGATAGATATAGTGGCTTGCTTATCTCATTAATTCGTCTTATACATTTAAAAAACAGCAAAGGGGAAAGAGACTGCAGACTTACTATGCAAAGTCCTCCCACAGACTTCATCAAGCATATATTAGCTCCTCCCACCTTACAAACATCTACATCGCTGACTCCGCCCAACCATATTATCTCCAACAAAACTTTAAGCACATTATACGCAACACGATATTAGCCTTTCTCAAACTGTAGACAGTGCTGTCTCCACCCATCCAGCATGCATTATTGCGCTCCAAACTGAAAATTCATCTCATATCACTTACTCTGCCTACATCATATTACTCCTCCCACAGCCCAGACTAATATCGCACAAACAATATTAACATAGTAATTAGAAACTCTCTTAATGAGGGGGAGGTTGGAGGTGAAAACCGTTTTTAGTTGTTTTCACTTGTGTGGTGCATAAATACTTTTACTCTGGCAATGAGTGTTGCTTGCAACAAATTGTGCCGACCACACATCAGAGCACACAAAGATGAGCTTGTGTTTATCTTAACTTTTTGCATCATATCAGTATTGAACATTACTACGTCTTTTTCCCTTTGTCTTGATTTCATTTGATTTTCGTGGTCATTGGTGATCTGTGTATGACATGTACACATGACAAAACATGGTACAATACTGATGTTCATCATAACAGGGTTTTTATTTTACATGTGATAACTATCTGGACCAGCTTTAAACAAATCAGTGAAACTGATCCTGACAGGACAGAAACAAAGCAGAATCCTCACTACTATCATGAAATGTTTTTTCCTCTCCTTTTTCAGCCCTTACTTTGTTATTGTGCTCTGTTTGTGAATAGATGATGGATTAATAATTATTTATTTGAAGGTTTTGTCTACAACAAACCTGTTACCTGGAGAAATTATTTACTAACTGTTTTGGTTTACATGTACATATATAAATAAAGGATTTGTGTCAATAAAAATGTTTAAATAAATTGTTGGTTTTGTGTGGTATATTACTGTATATCTGTTTTTTATTAAAATGCAGTATACTTAAATCACATCTCTACTAGAGAAATTAAATGTTTTATTACTACCTGTAAAAATGCATAATTATCTGTCATGCTATTATAGCATATCAGCACCAATGAAACTTGAAGTGTCATGAAAATTAGGTAAATATTTTTGTCTATAGCCCCCTTGAAACCCTTAGATATAATGCAAAACATTAAATTTTAAGCATGTTTAAGTGTTTATCTTTGCAGCCAATATGATTTACATTAACCTTAGAGCGCTAGTCGCATTATTACATTTATATTGTTTGCCAAATATTATTTATTAGTATTATTTTTTATTGAGTTAAAGATGCAGTGTGTAAATTTTAGCGGCATCCAATGGTGAGGTTGCGAATTACAACCAACGGCTCAGTCCACTGCTCACCCCTCACTTTTGAGATGCATAGAGAAGCTATGGTAGCCGCCACTGGAAAAACATGTAATTGATGGAGACAACTTAGTAAAAAAAGTTTGTCCGTTAAGGGCTTCATGGCGGCACAAAATGGCGACTTCCACGTAAGGGGACCCTCTGTGTATGTAGATAAAAAATGTCTCATTCTAAGGTAATAAAAACACAACGGTTCATTATAAAACGGTCTTTATACACCCATGATAATATAGTTTTGTGTATTATTTTGCATTTCTGTCAAGAGGTCTTTCTAAAAATTATACACTGCACCTTTAATCGTAACTATTATAACAAAGACAAAAATATGCTAGGGGGAATTTACCATAAAATATTAAATAAAGTTCTGATATTTTTTCTCAGAAAGTTTTCAGTGCCTTTTGCTTTAAATAAAATCTTATTGAATCAATATAAAGTCCATTTTTTTCAAGGTGATGAAACGGGGTTTATTATAATTTTTTTTTTTATTATTATTTATTAAACATTTTAATCTAAATGACAGTTCTTTGCAGACTGTCATGCAGTGGCCCCGCCCACCGATAGGCAGCGCTGTGATCACGTCACATGCGTTCTTTTCGTGACACGCGTTCGCTGCGTGTTCCGGTCCTTTCGCGTGCTCTGTTGAGGAGTCGCGTGTGCCGCAATCATGGCTCTCTATAACTTTAAAAAGATTATGGTGGTTCCCACCGCTAAGGTAAGAAATTTACTTTTCGTTTGGACTCAAATGTGTCTGATTAAACGATACATACGATGCTTCGTGAGATTTCGTAAATAACGGACACTGTCAACATTTGGCTCGCGCGGCACACACGTGCCTTCGGTGTGTGCCTTTTAACTTAGCCTTTTAACTTTCTGAATGTGTTTTCCTTGATATCCCGTTATTCTGATATAGTCTAAAACTGATGTTTACCTCCCCTCATAAAAAGTAAAATAAACCATCGCAGGAAATCTAATGGAGTTAATGGTTACAGTGAGAATTGTGTTGGTTTTAATGGAAGCTAATTGTCTTAGTTGGTCTTTAACGTTAACTTACTCGTTTTGTGTTTGGTTGTTGTGGTGGGATGTATCTGCTAAGGTACACTACATAAAGAAATTTTGTAATGATTATGATAACAATGGTAAACAGCTGATGGTTCATAGTGGTATTTGTAAAGTAAACTATTAGGATCTGTGGCGTTTTCCTCTGGGTCATTGTTAATATAGTAAATAGCCTTTGCCGCATATAAACTCTTAAAATGAACTTGAGTTTGAGTTTATTTATGTCGGTGACAACTGTGTTGACAATAGGGTGGCAAAGGGGCGGAAAGTTTCCGGTAAATTTTCGGAAACTTCTCATGGGAACTTAATCTGGGGAATTAATGATAATATTTGTAAATGTAGATTAACGATATCATATATTAACATAAATAAATAAACATTTTGTTTGGTCGTAAGCAGACATGCATGCAAGGTAATACACATTTTGAAGAATCCTGATTCTTCCATCATCAAGCCGTGGATTGATTTGATCAGAAATTATTGTAATATTAATGATTTCTGAAGGGTTTTAAAAAATTAAACTGAAAGTGCATTAAATCTTGTTGTTTTAACAAAATCATGCTGCAAGATTGAAGTTCCCTGTTATAGGCAACTCTGCCACAAATTTTCAGTTATTCCCATATGTCCCCGTCAATTCCCATGGAAAGTTTCCAGCCATGAAAATTCCTGAAATTTTGCAACCCTAGTTGAAAGTGCTTCAATGACAAGCGTGTGTGTAAACATTATTTTGTAATGCAGAACGTTTGTCATAAACTATATAACATCTTTGTGTTTGTTTGTTTTTGTGCAGGACTTCATAGATTTGACTTTATCCAAAACCCAACGAAAAACTCCCACTGTCGTACACAAACACTATCAGATCCACCGAATAAGACATTTCTATATGCGTAAAGTCAAGTTTACCCAGCAGAACTACCATGACCGGCTGTCTCAGATCCTCACAGACTTCCCCAAATTGGACGTAAGTGGAACACTTCACGACACGAAATTAGCGTAATGATTGCATTTTTAATGGTTACATTTTTAATGGTTACATTTATTTTTATATTTTCTCTCATAGGACATCCATCCCTTCTATGCTGATTTGATGAATGTCTTATATGATAAAGATCATTATAAACTGGCTCTGGGTCAGATAAACATCGCCAAGAACCTTATTGACAAGTGAGTCAATCTGTCATGTTTTTTAAAGTGCCCATATTATGACTGCTTTTCCACAAGTTAAATAGGTGTATGAGTTCCATAAAACATGTTTCAAAAGTTGTTTGCTCGAAATAGCTTGTAGGAAAAGATTTTTAAGACTTTTTGTGATTTATCAGTTTTATCATCAGTATTCACCTAAACAGTAGTATTGGCTTATACATTTCTTCTCTAAAAATATTTTAATGATACATTTTCAGGGATTCAGTTTAAACTGTGCATCTCTGTTTGTAGTGTTGCTAAAGATTATGTGCGGCTAATGAAATACGGCGATTCGCTGTATCGCTGCAAACAGCTGAAGCGGGCAGCACTGGGTCGCATGTGCACCATCTTAAAAAGACAGAAACAAAGCCTGGAGTATTTGGAACAAGTGCGTATGCTTGCGGGCTCTCAGACAGTTGTTCAGATGTTATCTTACATAAAATATATAAACACTGACCTTTGCCTTCTATTTATATTTTAACATGTACATTTATAAACCCTATCTGTACATATAGGGGCAGATTCCCGGAATTGACTTTTCCTAGTCCCAAACTAAAATGCATGTTTGTTCTCAATTCAAAAACACCTTGTATTTTAAATATATCAGTGTGATTTTGTCTTAAGATGCACACTAGTATTGTCTTTGTAAAGTTTGTTTGTAAAAACTACCTAAATGTCTTAATGTAACTAAGGCCTTGTCCTTGAATAATCTGAACCCTGTCCGGGAAACTGCCCTATAAACTCCGAAGCTCTGAATTTTTTTTGTAAAGTGACTGGTGAAGTATTGGGTGTACCATTTAAAGAATCATCATTCAAAATTTAGAAGTAAACGAGTGTTTGTTTATTTCACAGTGCGGCAGCATTTATCCCGTTTACCCACCATTGACCCGAACACCAGAACCCTGCTGCTGTGTGGATACCCCAATGTCGGAAAGTCCAGCTTTATCAACAAGGTAACCCGTGCTGATGTGGAGGTCCAGCCATACGCCTTCACCACCAAATCTTTGTTTGTGGGTCACATGGATTACAAATACCTGCGCTGGCAAGTGAGTCAGATTAACATTGCTGGTGTACTACACTGATATAAGACCACTATTATAACATTAAATAAAATGCTATAGTATCTCTATACATGACAATAATATACTTGAGTTACGTGTAGTTTTTGTGTCGTGGTTTTTGCTGACGAGTCTGCATGTGCATGTAAAGGTTGTTGATACCCCTGGAATTCTGGATCATCCTTTGGAAGAAAGGAATACTATTGAAATGCAGGCCATCACCGCTCTGGCTCACCTGCGTGCCGCTGTGCTTTACGTCATGGATCTGTCTGAGCAGTGCGGACACTCGCTTTCCCAACAGTTGGAGCTGTTCAACAATATACGACCACTGTTTGCCAACAAGGTACAGGATCAGACTAATGCAGTTGAACGATGTAGAGACATTTTAAGCAAAAAATGGCAATGCTGATTGTTTGCATGTGATGCAGCCTCTGATCGTGATGGCTAATAAGTGTGACGTGAAGAAGATCAGCGAACTCTCTGAAGAGAACCAGGTAAGAAAAATCTTGTTTTACATCCTTTGATTAAAGTCTCAATCCAAATATTCACTTGAGTTTATATAACCACCAGTAATTTAGTTTTATTTCATAATGTCTCTTTAAGATATATGTATGTTTGGCACTGTTAAGGATCTGTGTTCGGCTTTGTTCAGACAGGCATGAAATTTTTTTTTGTAACACTTTACAATAAGGTTAACCTTATTGTAAAGAGTTTTTATGTAGTTTAGAACCAGTTTGTAGTTTGAACAGCAAAGAAATGATACTACAGTTGTACTGTTTTAATGTATAGGGTGTAAAATGAATTTAAGGTAGGTCCCCCCCAGTAGCTTTTAGTGTCCCACTTTATATTAGGTGTATTTAACTACTGTGTACTAACATGAGAAGTTAAAGGGACATTCCACTTTTTTTGAAAATAGGCTAATTTTCTAGCTCCCCAAGAGTTAAACATTTGATTTTTACCATTTTGGAATCCATTCAGCCAATCTCTAGAGCTTGATAGGAAAAATTGTGAGTTTTTTGAAACTTGTTGTGGTTGTGAAAGTGTTAAAAATAAGGTTCTTAAAGGGATAGGTCGCCCAAAGCCAATACCAATTACTCATTTGATGTTTTCGTGATCGCCCGATACCGTTTTTTTTAAGCTGATGTGCAAGCTCTTTGATGACTGTAACATTATTCTAGCCTTACACCTAAATGTTTGATGTTCAATGACTTTAACTGTCCCATACTATAGATGAAATTATTACTGGTAACAACAAATTTAATATTGAAAAGATCTTTTATTTTTTTATGAAGAGTAGGGCTGGGTGATATGGCAAAAAAAAATCTTTTTTTTTCTGTATCAGTCAATATCGATAATTATCACAAATGACAGATCTTTATTCCTCTCAAATTTAAAGGCAGATTTTTGCCCCTGAATGAAAGTTGTAAAAACCAGACAGTTAATTGTGGTTTTAAACTACTTTTTATTCAGAACATGACAAATACAAGTGATCAATTGAGGTAGAAGACTATACTCATCTTGTTTTAGTTTTTAGATATCTGTATTAAATGTAAATTAGTTATGAAATTGTCTGTCAATTATCTATAATTTAACATTAGCAAGAAATACAAATAAAACACTGCACAGTCCTCACGGTATGAATTAAATGTACAGCTGCAAAAGTAGTTAAGAATAGTGCGTGATTTTTATTTTTGTTGTGTAATATACATTTCTGACACAGAAAGCAGCAGGCTATGATGTCACTTTAAGACCCAAGATAGACTGCTTTAAGTTTCAACATACTGATAAACATCCAGCTGTTTATGTTCACTTAAACAAGAAAACTTGGTTCAGTGATCACGCATGATAAACGCAGCTGTACGGGTGATTCTCACGAAAACTTGGTTTTAAACATGTCAAGCATGAAAATGTAAAAATTTCTTAAATTTTACTTTTTTTCCCACCAGACATTTAAAAACAAAGTCTGGAGTAAATGGGAACATTAATTTAAAAACTTTTACTTATCATTTAACACTTTTTGTAACATAATTAAAATTAGTCCTAAAAAATCTCATTACCGCAACAGTCAGAAAACATCAACACTGACATATTTTCAAAATGACATGACAAACCTGAAAGAACATAATTTGGAGATTCTGCACATGCATTTAAAATCAAAGTATTATGCTTCTACTAATTAAATTAACATTTAATAAGCATCTGTTGCGGTAATGATAATCAAAATGTCGTGTAAGCATTCTGACAAGACAATATTTCAAATTAACTGTAAAAAAATGATCTTACCTGGTAGCCATCTTTAAGTAACTGGTCCATGTGCTTGGTCACTCAAAATCAAACTTTATTAAAATTCTGTATGTGTGCTTAAACTGTTCTCAAAAAGTGTTGCGGAGGATGAGAACATCAGGCATGGACACATCATGTTCCTAATTTTTCTTCATTATTATTATACATGAATATTCAGTAAATATTTTTTCTGTCATCTAAAGTAGTCTAGCAAAACATCCATTTATTTTTTTTCTTAATATTTTTGTGTTAATTTGATTACCGGTAAATTACAACATAACGCATGTTCAAACACAGCCGGACACATTGCGGTAATGAGAATTTCAGCAGAAAATGAGATAAAATTTACAATTATAAATTCTTATGTTGAAATCACACATTGTGCAAGGTAGAACACAGTATTGTGTTAATTCTGATGCTTTTTAATGTTACTATATTACACATTTTAAAGCTAAAATCATTAGTGCTGTGGAGTTTCAATGGTTTCGTGAGAATCACCCATACATGCTGATAAATGTCAAAAGCTTTGCTTGCTGTGGGAACGCACAGTTGCACACTAATACAGTATATTCCCTGCAGTGGTGGATCTGCTGTTTTTCTCAGCTTTCCTGAATTTGAGAAATGTCATGTAAATATACTTTTAAATCTGTGCAGACGTGTGTGCGCGTAAGGTTTACGCTGGAAGAAAGTACAGTTTACTGTACCTTAGTTGTCTGCTGTGTTCCAGGCTTTGACGAAAACTGCTTGCGTGTCCAACATTACACAAAAGAAAAAAAAAAATTCTGCGCATTTGGATTCCGTCTGCGTTTTCCGCATCGCTGAAATCATAGGACCCTTCTAATAAATTAATAACGTGCCTCATCTTACTCCAATGTGATTGTACACCAAGACCGCATACAGAATTCGGAAGTGCCTGCGCATTATTAGGCATAGTGCGCTAACATCATCAACCACTTATCGAACTGTCATTACCACCCCACCCCCCGGGGGTAGGGGGGGATTGGGGAAATTATATCGAAAAACTTAGCGTTATCGAATCGTTGCCCACTACTAATGAAAAGTAAGTATTAGTAAAGTAAGGCCCTTCGAGTTGACAATTATTAGATCGATAGGAAATTCCTTATTATTAAACCAATATTTTGGGAAGTGAATTGTCAAAGTTGCAATTTAACAATTCAGTTTACTTTGTGAACATGACTCCTGGTGTGGTACCGAACCTGTCCTCTTTGTGTGTGTGTATAGAAAATCCTTGCAGATCTCAACGCTGATGGGATCACAGTGATTGAGACAAGTTCCTTGACAGAAGAGGGAGTGATGCAGGTGAAGACTGAGGTAAGATTGGCCAATTACTAACCTTCATTCACCAGTTGTAATAATACCATTGTGCTGTTAAAGGTGAAGGTCTGGTGCAATATCACAGCAGTTTTTAAATTACAAGTTGTGTGTTTATTTACAGGCATGTGATCGGCTGTTGGCACACCGTGTGGACACAAAGATGAAGGGCAAGAAGGTCCATGATGTTCTTAACAGACTCCACCTGGCAATGCCCACCAAGAGAGATGAAAAGGTATGCACAAGCTCTAGGAGAGGACAAAACTTGTCTTGATTATAAGTTTGTGTCTACTGTTGGATGGTTTGTATTTGTGAAAGCATTGAATTCTTTTTGTGGTATAGGTAAGGCCTCCATTTATTCCAGAGGGGGCACTGATCCGCAAGAAGGCGATGGAGACGGATGCTCCCAAACGCAAACTGGAAAGAGACCTGGAAGTTGAGCTTGGAGATGATTACACATTGGACCTACAGAGTATGAGAGACTCTTGCACATATTCACACATGCGCAAAATATATATACACATGTCTAAAAAAATGTCTGTGCTTGTTTAGAATACTGGGATTTGATGAATCCAGAAGAAAGGCAGGATAAGATTCCTGAAATTTGGGAGGGACACAATATTGCTGACTACATCGACCCAGATATCATGAGGGTGAGAAATGCAATGAAACATTGTAACCTCAGATCTCATCATGTAACATTTTTTGCATATGTTTTAATTTTTCATCTTCTGTCTCTTATTTCAGAGGCTGGAGGATTTGGAACGGGAAGAGGAATTGCGCGAGAAGGCCGGAGAGTACGAATCGGATGAAGAAAGTGAGGACGAGGAGATGAAGGAGATTCGCCAGCTGGCCAGTCAGATTCGAGAAAAGCGGAAACTGAAGATTCTCGCGTCCAGAGAGAAAGAGAAACAGGGACCCAGAATGCCCCGTACAGCCAAGAAGGTACGATTTGCTGTTAAAATGATGGCAGATGGTTTGATTTTAGTCGGTAATCATCAGGGTTCCCACGGGTCCTTGAAAGTTTGTGAATCTGGGGGAAAAAATTGCCATGGGAAGTTTTTGAAAATATAAATACATAGATACAGGTCATTGAAAGTCCATATTAATCCATATTATTCCCTGTCTAGTGTAGGATAATATCATAAAAATTCTATACTTTTTAAGCACACGTGCTAAACTGTTTGCTTTAAATGCTTATGTCTTCTTTATGCGAATGTTGATTCATACCAAAATGCTTTTTTGCATAGTTGTGTTTGAGACACTGCGTCCCTGTAACGCCGTCTTTGGCAATATTTCAGATAGAGTGACGCGGGAGCCAGAAAGTATATCACTGTCTTTGTCGTTAAGCCTCACGATTGGTTGAATTTGATGTACACATTCAGACCAAGTACCCCTGGAGGCGTCCCCAAAGTGTCACCGCAGTGACGCAGCGCGAGTTCCCTTGAAAGGGAACTGTAACAATGTATCTTTAAAGTTAACACAATGTAACCTTGCTCTCACTTGAAATGTGTACCCACATTTAGTCCTTGAATTTGAGGGTATTGGACCTGAAAAGTCCTTGAATTTGAAGTTAACTGGGAACCCTGAATTAGAGATAAAAAAATTTAATAACTGTGTCTAAATTTTTTTAGAAAATTATTACATCCTATATAAACGTTTTCTCAAGACGCACATGGAGTGTTAGTTTACACACCTGTTGTTGCTGCTGAAATGTCTATAGAAACACAATAACACCTTTTGCTTAATAAAGAAGCAACCAGATCATTATTATTATTATTTTTTTTTATAACTTTTATTTATCAAATGCAAAAAGTACAAACATAAGGTGCATACAAAAATACAATGTCTTTTGTTTTTGTTTTTTAAACTTAACAACATCCCCTCCCTCCCTTCCGTCCTCTCCCTGCCCACCCCAGACCCATAATTCACTTGTACATTTAAAAAAAATAATAATAATAATAACTACCAGTAATAAAAATAATTGTGTACAAATCATTATTCTTCTGATTAAAATTTTTTGATTTAATTGATGTATATGTTGGATGCAGGTGGAAAGAGCAACTCTGGAGAAGGAGATGTCTGATCTGGGATTGGACATGACTCAAAAAGATGATGTACGTACTAGCATCGTGCATGGTTAACATTTCCATAACTCTGTAACTGTTTTGATAACACAATTCATTTTTGTATCATTGTAATGTTTTCTGTTTATTGAGCATGCTTGTTTTAATCTTTGGTACCTGTAGAGTCACTACGCTCAGAGGTCTCGCTCTCTGGTGCGAAAAAGGAAAAGGGAACTGTCAGCCCCACCGACATCACGCACCCGCAGTCAGAGTGCCTCAAAACCTCCAAGGGACCAATCGGGAGTCAGAGATCCGAAGGTACCACCTATAGCAGTTATATTTTTTAAATTGGCATACATTAACCATAAAGACATGTATGAGATGATGTTATTGACAAATGGCACAGTACCGACAGAAAAAACTTTTACTTGTCCAAAGCCTATTTATAAGAGTATCCATCTCCTCATTTCTCAACAGATGATGAAGAAGGTGAAGACCATGATGAAGAGCTCACAGAAGGATATGAACAAACAGGGCAGGAAGGGAGAAGCTGACCGACATGTGTTTGACCTCAAGCCTAAACATCTCTTTTCCGGAAAGAGGAAATCTGGTTCCACCAGTCGCAGATAAATGCAGCCTTGATCGCTCATTACGTCTCTGATTTACACCTGAACCTATACCTTATTATTAATAAATATTTGTTATAACCTGTACCCTTGATCCATTCTTTCTGATACAGATGGCAGCACATCTGTAAAAATGAAAGAATGATTAGTTATTGACATGTATGCCGTCATCCTAAGTCTCTGATATCATACTGGGGAATGATTTTGAACAGAAAAAATGATCTGAGTACAGATTTATGAAATACTGTTGTTTTCCAACTGAAGCTAATGTATGCAGATGGAGTTAAATAAACCAAATAATTCAACCTCAAATTTACATGTGACATTGTATTTAATGTAAATGAGATTGCTTTTGAAAATGTTCAAAAAATTGAAATGCTTGTGAAACAAAGATGCAAGTTAGTGCCGTAGGTTTGTATTAGTAATGCTTTGTATCATTCTGGGAAAGAAAAGGGTGGAAACCTATGCAGTTTTTTTTTTGTTTTGTTTGGTCGTTTGACAAGATTTGCTGTGCCCAGTTTGTAATAAGAAATTGATTTGATCACTTGTTTTAAAAATTATTTGAAACATTTAACCCAAGTTAAAAATTTAAAAAGGTAAAAATTTAACATCCTATAGTACACTTGTCAATATTTGAAGTGGATCAAAACATTTCATAAAAGGAGTCTTAAAACAAATACCCCTTGTCTTAGGACAATTTTGATTAACCTCTTATTCCACTTAAAATGTTGACTGGTACAGCTACCACGTGTAAAAAATCGTACATTTTGCAAAGCTACTGTAAATCCTTAGTTTCTATGTTTATGTAGCACCGGAACTTTTATTTTGGCACATCTAAGCGAAACCTCCGGAAACGACATCAGCGTCCACTATAGCAACGGTCTCTCAGCGTTTTACACCATTTCAGACCGAAAACCAAAACAACACAGGGAAGCATCACTACATCGCCAACAAACGCGTATTCTGAACTGACCCTGACACAAAACATTACCAGCGGAACTGCAGGCAGTTCAAACGCAGAGCAGCGCAAAGGATGGCGAATTACCGGGCGTTTCACACCCAGCTCGCGACCATCATGGAGACGCTGACGCGCGCGGCGGTCGCCGAGATCTGCGAGCTCGTGGACGATGGCTACGCCGTTTTACACATCGAGATTTCGCGCCACCAGAAAGAGAATGAGGAGCTCCGACGGAAACTGCAGCTCATCGAGTCTATCGTTGCAGCGCGGGGGTTCAGCGACGAGAACGGGTCGGCGCGAGACGCACGGTGTGACGGCAATACTCGCGAAGCGCCGGTGAGCAGAAAAGCGTCCGCAAGCGGAGAGTCTACGAGCTGGCAAACCGCGGCAGATGTGAGATGTTTTGTTTTGAAGTGGTAAAATCTCTATAAAAACGTACCACGTGCTTTTGATAAGTATTGTATTTGTTTGTTTTTTAAGTCGCGTGAGTCTCGTGAGGAAGGAGATCTGATTCAGATGCAAATCAAACAGGAAGGTTTGGAACAGACACCGCTGGAAGGTCAGATATTTTGGGGAAGTTTTATTAAGTTTGTTCAGTGCAATTTTATATATTATATAGCGCAAAGGTCATTGTCGCAAAGCACCATTACCTAAAATATTTTTGCACAGAGGTAACAGGAAAGACAATAAATAAAACTAAATAAAATGATAAAACAAATAAGCAAAACATTATCAATGAGGAAACAAAAACGACTGCCAGAAAGAGAAAATAATTTTGCTAAAACAATTATGCAAAGCTTAATTAGACATATTATAGCCAAATAAGACACTAAATTTGGGTATTCTTTGAAGTGTACTTTGAAAAGTGCAAAAGCCACATACTACTACAGAGTTTTACTAATATAATATTTTTGATTGAGTTATTTTAAGCCTTAAATATAAAATTTAAATGTCAAAAACATCAATTAACAAAATAAATTAAAGGTGCAGTGTGTAATTCTTAGAAGGATCTCTTGACAGAAGTGCAAAATAATATACAACACTATATTATCAAGGGGGTATAAAGACCTTTCATAATGAACCGTTGTGTGTTTATTACCTCAGAACGAGACGTTTCTATCTACATACACTGAGGGTCCCCTTACATGGAAGTCGCCATTTTGTGCCACCATGTTTCTACAGAAGCCCTTAATGGACAAACGTTTTTACTAAGTTGTCTCAGACGATGACATGCTTCAAAACAGGGTTTCCGCGGGGTTGTAAAAGGTAGTAAAAGGTAGTAAATTAAATTATGCCAAATTAAGGCCAGTAAAAAGTAGTAAAAAGTAGTAAGCGTCATCTGACGAGGTAGTAAATTTTCGATTGCCTTTTGTAATGTTATGATGCCTGGAAATTAGTTCAAATCACCCGCATATCTGGGCAAATAATCAAAGATCTTTCGTCTCTGGGATGTGATCAAAGCCTGGAGTGGAGCCAAATCACGTTCCTCTCTCCGCAGTAAGCGTTCTGTAATCACTACGGACCGGATCCACTCCGGGTTTTCTGACTGTATCACGTAAAGCTGAGGTAAAACTTTTTCAGCTAGCATGGTCAAACTTATAATGCAGGAAGGCTCCGATGTTTTGAAGATCGATAAAGGTGTAAAAGGCTTAGCGAAATGATGAAGATTGGCAAGCCTTTCAGTTCGTGGGCTAAGAAAACCAAACAGGTAATTGCGTGTCTTTGCACAGTATGACTAACGTAAGGGGTCCTGTATTTTGGGGTAAATGATTTCTCACGTTACTGATCATCCGTGGCACGCTTTTTAATGCTATGCTGATATAGCCAGTGGCTGGTACAACGGGTTTGTTTAACTCGTGGGTAAACTTCATGTGGCGCCACAACAACCAAAAGGCAGATGACATCCAAATCCCTTGAGAGCGATTGACGAGGAATCATAAGAGGAGACTGCTTCCGAAATGCTCTCGCGCGACTTTGATGTCATCCACCTGTCGGTTCTTGCAGTTGCATTTGCGTGTGGTCACAAAAACGTAACATTTGTACATATATTTAAGCACAGCAGTTTAAAAACAAGTGATTTTAAGCCATTCAAACACAAACAACAGTGCGTCCGCTGTTTCTGTGTCAGAGGAGCACGCTAGCCGCGCATTCGTTTCTCATTGAGCTTGTGTTGTACGTATTTTTGCCGCTTTATTGGCCTTAAATAACACATATGCCTCAAAAATCCCGTCTTTGCAAATATCCTCATATAAACACGACCATTTAGGTCTTAAGAGAAAGTAAACAGCAGAAACATTGCGCATAAACTAGCACATCAGCGCTGCCTCTATTGTAACATAATAATTTGTTGATAAAGTACAGTCATTCAATTAACAACTGTCACTATGGTTACAGACATCCTGTGCGAATTCTACACGAGTTTGACTCGAGTTACTCGTTCAGGGTTTATATTCATGCATAACGTTACTGTATTAGAGCTGTAACTGTAAGCTGTTGTGTGAACAGAACAGACCCTGTATTATTTGTTTATGGGTACTGAATAATATGATATGAAAAAGTTGTATTTGTTCACATTCGTAAATGCATTATATAACATAAACAAACAATGAAAAATATAGAGTATATAATCATTAATGAATTCTTGTTTATGTCATTACAGTAATTGATGGTGGTTCATGGTGCATTCACTAATGTTAACAGTTTCAACTTTGATTAAAAAATGATTAGTAAATGCTAAAATAAATACATTTACAATTAATAAATAATTAATCAAAGATTCATTAAAGGTGGTGATATTCATGTTTTCTTTTTATACAGTATAGTGAGTTATTTAGCTGTTTCGCCTTAATCTGAATGAAATGCCCTGCAAACTACAGCTACCTATATGCCACATGAGACTTCAATATGGAATTTATGGCAAAAAAATCTTCCCTTAAAATGCTATTGGTCTCGCCTACATAAAGTGTTAGGTAAAGGAATATGACTTGGCCTGAAAAATATTTCAGTCAAAAGAATTTTTTTCACTTTAATTCTTTTTTGTATGTTATATATGTCAAAATCTGTGTAAATAATATAAAGGTCGCTGATTAACACTTGCAATTCAGTGTCGTGATGGTTTTAAAAAAATTTCTGAAGGTAGTAAAAAAGGTAGTAAAAAGTAGTAAATTTAACTCAAGGATTTCTGTATAAACCCTGCAAAAGCGAGGGTGAGCAGTGGACTGAGCCGTTGGTTGCAATTTGCAACCTCACCACTAGATGCCACTAAAATGTACACACTGCACCTTTAAGTCTTCAGGGATGTGCTGAGAATTTTGCCACAGATTAATAAACAAATTTTAATTTTCAGCTTTAGACCTTGATGAATATTAAGATTATTTGCTATTAACAAAATAAATAAGCCATTATGATATGAAAGTAGTGATATACATGCGTTGTTACAGTAATAAAAACTTGGATTTCCCCCCTACCCTAAAACAGATGCTTGTGGTTCATTACTATTTATATGAAAACCCAACAACAATTAAATAAATACAAAGTCACGTATATTAAAGGAAATTAAACCTTTATTAACCAGCATTTGTTTGCGTTTTTGCTTCCATGCTTTTAAGCAAACTGGTCAGCTGAATAAACGTGCAGCTCGCGAATGAAGTAAAAGTGTTATTTAAACACGAGCGGGAGTAATAACGAGTTTATATGGACACAAACCAGTCCGTTGCTTGTGTTTAAACATACTGCACCTTTTTTATGTACATGTATATGTTAGAGCTTTTTCTGATATTTCAGCGCAATTGATAAAATAAGCTTGCGCAACTTTCACACGCTAAACGTAAAATTGAGGACTTTCACACGTAAAACTTAACTACGCAGAGATCAGCCGCTTTAGTTTTATCAATGAAAGGCTTAAAATAGTAATAGCATATGACGTCACAGACCTACTAAATGATAAAGAAATTTGTTGAAAACGAATGTCATAATCAATTTTTATCGAGTAGTTGTTGCAGCTCTAAAATCCACATTCTTCTTGTTTTAAAGACACATCACAAAGGTCTCGTACACACTGCAAACTTTCGGAAGCATTAAAATGCGGGAGTGAATCCCCTATATGTTCGTTTCATGTCTGTACGGAACAAGACTCACTCCCGAAAATATGATGATTGACACAGAAATAACCATAGCAACATTCTGCCGTCTCGCGTGCTTATCACTCACAGCTTTGACCAACATAATAACAGCATTGTGTTTTGCAATAAACCTCCGTCTTGGCGTTGTGTATTTTACGCTTTTGTGAGGCTGCTTCACAGTGCGCAGTGTTGCCAGGTCCTCGTCTTTTTTGTACGTAAATACCGTTTTGGCGCTTAACCGTTTATGGCTTTTGGCTCATGAAGCGTTCAAGTTTTTGGTGTTAATAAAGTGTGAGGGTGCCGGTCCCAATATTTTGATCTTTGAGGTTAAGCATTTTGATTTATTTCGGCTCATTATTGGATTTTTTTTGTTCGCTGTTTTTTTAGTGCAAGAGCTGGCAACACTAGTCAGCAAACGCTTGTGCCTCTGTCATTTTCTTATCCGCGCATACAGAAGACTTTCTTCTTCTAAGCATTTATTTTTTCAGAAGAGAGACCTGTCCTGTTTATGATGAACGTTTAAAAACTTGATTAACTACTAGTTGTTCAGTTCGGTTATGTACACACTGTGCAGAGTTTTTGTAAATTCGGTTGTCACTGCCTGCATTTTGCGGGAGTTAATTCGGTTGTAGAATGCGGTTGTGAGTCCCGTAAATTACTGAACTGTGTGTGTACAGAACAGGATTAAGCATTAAAAGGTGAAGTGACAACCGAATTAATATGCAGTGTGTACGGGACCATTGATACCTGTCGAGAGCCGGAGGCAGCAAGATATTTAATAAAGAGAACCGCCTTCAAATTTCCTATGCAAAAGAAACCCTGTAACCTTTGATGCTTAACCTTTTGAGGAAAGTGTGATTGTTTAACACCACATGTTTGTTTCTCAACAGATGAAGACGACGATGATGATGGTGAAAGTGTCTCTGTTGTAACTCACGATTCTCCTAAACCAGAAGTTACTGAGACCACAGGGCAGGACTCCCACACGCTTACACACTCCCCTGTGCTCGACACACACTGTCACCCGCTCACACACTCCCCTGATCATGACACGCACTCTCACACACTAACGTTTGCAGACACACACTCTGGTCCAGATGAGTCCCAGCACTCCAGTATCGATTTGACAATTTCAGATGATTCTTCTTACCCCCTCTCGCAAACCATCCCGGAGACACGTGTGTCCCATCTCCATCGAGTGTTTCAAGAAGATTTGGGTTTAAAAGCTGATCTTGACCCGGTCTCCGACTGGGCCGCACGCACTGTCCGCAACACGCTTGCACACTCGCAAACCTCTCCGCAGAGTGTCGGTGGCTCAGACCCTCTTGTATCCCATAACTCTCCTTTGTTTGCTGCGCAGCGGCTGGTTGCCCTGGGTAATGTCCCTGGGCTGGGTGTCTATGGGCAGTTTGGCGCTTTGCGGGGAGGCGGAGCCAACAAGAGACACTTTATCTGCTCGATTTGTGGAAAGAGTTTCACCACATCGCAGAGTTTGGACACGCACATGCGCATTCACACCGGAGAACGGCCGTACCGCTGCGAGCAGTGCGGGAAGCGCTTTACTCAATCTGGCCATCTCACGGCTCACCAAACTGTCCACACCGGAGAGAGACCGTACGAGTGCACCCGCTGCGGGAAACGATTCGCAGGAAAGCAATATCTGCGCATACACACCAAGAAACACCATCCTGACCTACACACGCTCTCACATATACCAACACAAACACAGCAAGAATCACTACCCTGACTTAAACGGTACAACTGAGAGAAGGAAAGATACTGTTTGATTATTTATTGTTTTTTACCTATATTTATATATTAAAATGTTGGTGGAGGACTTTTTGTAGCTTTGCATTGGTCAAACATGAAAAGCTAATTGAGATTATATACACCTGTTAGCGAGATTGACTTTGTAAACAATACTAAAACCTGCATTTGGAAGGCAAAAAGTCTGCATTGAAAACATCTACGTGAGCCGAAACTTGTTAGGGGTTTGTTTCTACCTGGTATTAAGATGCGTTTTGGTCAATCTGATCACTAGTCATCGAGAGAGAATTTCCTGTTCACACCTGGTGGGGTCTCACTTATAAAACCGTGCGAATTGTCCTTACTAAAGTTACGTGCGCCCAAAAGCCAAAAATGGCATACGGCAAAAAATATTAAGACTAAAACAAAGCAATGTTCCCTTTATAAATCACAGATCATCTGCAAGTATCTGAATATGGTTGAAAGTGAGTAAGTTAAAAAGTTTTTGACCCCATTTACACCTGTTTTAAAGCAACACTAAAGAGTTTTTGCTCTTTGCTCCCCCTACAGGTTGGAAGCGGAATTGTCCATTACCACTGTCGTAAATAATTTAGCCTACTGCAGCAAAGCTGGCTCTGATTGGATTGTAGGTCTGCGTAAAGCAAGTTTTTGTAGTTTTCACTCGAACTACAGGACCGCGATCCGACGGTTGGAAACTTCTTTAGTGCGGTTTTGGCCAATAGAGGGCTGCTAAGCGAATGTGAAAGTGCCATACACCCTGTTTCGAGTGGATGAACGACTGAAACTTTTTCGGAAACGTTATTTTAAGGTAAAAAAAAACTCTTTAGTGTTGCTTTAATTTGTGATCTGATCGACCGAAACATTTTAATACCGATGTTAACAGGGCCTAAGACTCTCAAGAGGATGTGCACATAGAGTCCCTGTTGACAACAAAAAAATTGCACATGAAGATGTACTTGATGTACAGGACAATGTGTGGTTATTTTAATAATGGTTTTGTTATTATCTAAATTAGATGTAATGATAGAATCTACATTTATATGAGAAACACTAACTGGGTTTATCTGTGTTTTACTTTATAATAAACATCAACTGAGGAATGAGTTTTTTTGTGTCTGTTTAACAGGACGTCAAAAGTGTTGATATGTGGCTACATTACACTAAACCGTGCCAAATGTTTGTTACACTGTATTTTACAGTACGTGTTAACTTATTATCCGTATAATCACTAGAACCTCTTCCATTGAGCATATATCTCCCGTTCTCTACCACTTACATTGGCTTCCAGTTAAATATCGTGTAGAATATAAGATTCTGCTTCTCACTTTCAAAGCTCTTCATAATCTAGCACCCTTATATCTTTCTGAACTGCTTCACATCTACACCCCAAAGCGTACAGTTCGATCTTCCTCTTCTGTCTCCCTTGTAGTACCACCGGTTCGGTTAGTCACTATGGGGTCCAGGGCGTTCAGCTTTGCTGCCCCTCATCTCTGGAACTCTCTCCCTAAATCCTTACAAGAAAGTGAATGTCTGGTTACTTTTAAATCACGTCTTAAAACGTACCTATTTAAATTAGCTTTTTCTGATCAGTTTTAAACACTGTGTTTTTACTGTTGATGTTTTGTTGTATTGTTTTGAGTTGTTTTATGATTGTCATTTTACTGTACGGTGTCCTTGAGTGCTCTGAAAGGCGCCTTTAAATAAAATGTATTATTATTATTTATTATTATTGTTTATTCATATAAAATATAGTGAGTAATGTAAGGTAACTACTTGGGCTTAATATCACTTAAAAAAAAGGTGCTACACGATGCCATAGACTAGAGCATAGAAGAAACATTTTGGCTGAATAAAGAAACTTAAACATCAAGGACCTTTGTTTCAAAAACTTTTTTGTAGTGAAATAAAATTTTGACAGCTGTTCTCTTAGGAACCAAAGACGTTTTTTATATGACTATGAAGAACCTTTCAAACACCTTAATTTTTAAAAGCGTGGGTTAGGTTTAAGGTTGGTACCAAATTATTATACAGTATATACACATAGAATAGGGCTTTAAAATAAAGTGCTACCATAATTTTAGTCATCGACAGTTCTAGGGCCTTATTTATAAAGCGTGCGTACACACAAATTGGGGCACATTCTGGGGTGTATTCCAGAAAGCAGGTTATGTGACTTACCCGGGTAAGTTTAGGAGTAAGCGGATAACCTCTGCTTTCGGTTCCAAAAACGCAGGTAATCTGTATGTGGATCAGTTGTCTGTTCAAAAGCATGATCCGGCACATTCCATATCCATACATGTCAATAACTAATCATTCTTTCATTTTTACAGAAGTGCTGCCATCTGTATCAGAAAGAATGGATCAAGGGTACAGGTTATAACAAATATTTATTAATAAAGATTTAGGTTCTGGTGTAAATCAGAGACGTAATGAGCGATCAAGGCTGCATTTATCTGCGACTGGTGGAACCAGATTTCCTCTTCCCGGAAAAGAGATGTTTAGGCTTGAGGTCAGATTCTCCCTTCCTGCCCTGTTTGTTCATATCCTTCTGTGAGCTCTTCATCATGGTCTTCACCTTCTTCAACATCTGTTGAGAAATGAGGAGATGTATAGTCTTATAAATAGGCTTTGGACAAGTAAGTTTTCTCTGTCGGTACTGTGCCATTTGTCAATAACATCATCTCATACATGTCTTTATGGTTAATGTATGCCAATTTAAAAAATATGACTGCCAGGTGGTACCTTCGGATCTCTGACTCCCGATTGCGTGTACTTATGATGACATGGCATAGTGGTCAGATATTTACTATTATCAGTTAGAATCATGTACACACTGAAATAAAATTATAAATATATATTTATTTCTTAAACATGCACTTCAGATCCGAAGCCCCCTCTCTACATTTGATATAGCTGGTCTTTTTCTAAATCACCTTTTTTTTTTAAATGGGCCTTTCCTGAGCTATTATTTTGAGCCAAAGGGAAATTGAGATATTTGGTTATATTAGATGATACAGGACATATTAGAACATGTTACTATTGACACTAATGTAACATTTCTATTCTCCACTTCTGTCATAGCAGATCCAATGCAAATGAATTATAATTTTTAGTGTAGTGTACAAAAGTATTACACAAAATGATTGAAAATCTAAGGACTGTAAGGAAGCTTTACAATTAAAGGAGGGTGCATTAATCAGCTATCAGTAAATGTTAAAAATGGTGATACAGTCCCTGCTGAAAAAACAATAAAACCATTACAGAAAATTCTAATGGTTTTATTGGTTTTATTTGAAATATGTATTGGTTCTAATGGAATATGGCCCAAAACACACTACAGTGTAATGGTTTTAATGTTAAAAGCTAATGGTTCCTATTGGTATTTTAATGGGAACCATTAGAATGTTCTGTAATGGTTTTATTGTTTTTTTTCAGCAGGGGTGTCATACAATAGAAAAGTCCAAAAACTAAACAGGGTCACTTAAAGGAGCAGAAGTAAAATAAGTACAATATAGTGAATATTATCATATGATTGTATTGTGTATGCATAAATGATAATATCTATTAAAAAAAACGGTAACCATGTTTTTTTTTGGTTTTAACTGTAGTAAAACCATTGTTAATTTTCGTAAGGGAAAATATGTTTAAAATCATACATAAAATCTAAGATTATTTTTACAGGCTTTTAAATAATATTTAAATAATATTGTGTGTGTAATTTCGTTGAGACACATATAATATTGGACTTAAATGGGGTAAAATAGGTTCGTATTAATTACTTAATTAATTTTTTCTGTTTTGTAATCACGCACTTTTAAGCCGATTATAAAACGTTGATTTTGGCAGAAAGTATTGGTTTATAATGTTATTTCTCATTTAAAAACGTTTAAGTTCTCTGACGTTTCCATGGTGACTCGTGAAATCTGTGATCCATTGACAATGCCTTTATTTTGTTACCGTGAGCGCGCATTAACTCTGGGTTACCTTCAGCGGGTTGATTGAACTAACTCTTAAACTGTGTTTTGGAACCGACATACCCAGAGTAAGCAAGTTTGGGGTTGATCAACCCAAAGTTCAAGGTTAATCTGATGGTAAGTTAACCCTGCTTTCTGGAATACACCCCTGGAGACAATTAAAAGGAATTTGCGAGAAAGTGAACTGAAATCAGATTGAAGAAAGTAAATAAGACAAGAACGATTATAAGTATTGATAACACAAACACAGTTAATTTGTGCTTTTCAGTAGAGAAAAGACATTCTGGTTTTGTACAGGTTATATAACGCTCCTCATGAAAATGTGCATTTCAGAGCTTACCAGATTTTAACTTTTCTACACAGCGACCTGTGAAATAATGTTGCACGATCATGCGTTTGCGGTCTTGCGCATTCGCTTGCGTATGAATAGAAGTCAATGGGTAGAATAGAAGTCTTGTGACTGCGACTTAAAGGGATAGTTCACTCAAAAAAAAAATTTCTGTCATCATTTACTCACTCTCATGTTGTTACAATCCTGTATACATTTATTTGTTCTGATAAACACAACGGAAGATATTTTGTCAAATGTTTGTAACCAAACCGTCTCCATCAATTTTTTTGTTCTGAACAGTGTTGCCAGGTCTGCAACTTTTCTGTAGATTTGGAGCAGTGTTCTCAATCAGGGGGTTCTCAACAAACTTCCAATAAGGCCTTAAAAATATTTTAAATAAGATAAAACTAAAAATCTAGATATTTCTTAGTGTTTTTTTTTTTTTTTTGTAATGAATACACATCTGTCATGTTATGTCAAGCTCCAGTATATTTTATTTGATACAAATTATCGGGGGCCTTCAAATATTGTTCTGGACAATAGCAGGGTAATAACGGTTAAGAACCCCTGTTGCCACTTTTTTTCTACAAGAATAAATACAGATTAAAACTCTAAGAGTCATTTTTGGCAGCATTTTTGGAAAATCAACATACATTTTATGTTACTTTAATTAGAAAAATTAAGTTAAACAACATTAACTTTTGATTTTAAAAGTTATGTCAACTTTCCACAACCAATCCTACAAAAGTAGTTTAAATTGACTTGCAAAACCAAGACGTTTTAACTTCATGCTGCATATTTTTACAGTGCAACTTTTGTAAGGTAGAAGAGCTTATGCGCACTATATAGGATTTTTATCCAGGATTCACGGCACAGCCATTTAGTGCAGAGATCAGCTCATTTGCATTTAAAAAGACAAACCCAAAATTGCACATTTTTGCTCACACCTACAAAGTGGGAATTTTAACATGCTTTAATAAATTATCTATATGGCATTTTGAGCTAAAACTTTACATACGTACTCTGGAGACCCCAAACATGTATTTACATTATAAAAAGTTTTGTGAAATTTCCCCTTTCTGATTACATATATCAGTGCCATTGTTTTGTTTCAAGATGCATACAAGTATTCTTTCTTATAAGGCAAGTTTAAAACGGGCCGATAAGGAATAGGAATACATTTAAAATTTGTTGGACATAGTCCCAAAACAGTCAATTTAAAGGCAGGAGCACAAGGATGCTTTATTTGTATATTTTAACTGAAACTATCCCCATGGGAATTTTAACATGAATGAATCACAAAAACAGCAGAGATGCATTTAAGTCCATATAATATACATTAGACTCATCTAAAATTCAATTTTACACAGCCACCTGAACATATTTACTGCTCTGCTTAATTTCACATCTATCTGATGTTATGGAATGTAAACACTAAAACTAAATACATAAAAAATTGATAATAAAAATAGGCCAAATTATATGATCTAGCAGAAAGCATTTGAACTTGTCCTTATGACAGTCAGCCAGAGTGTATTGTCTGTGTATTAATTTTACAAATGATTCAACAGATGACGGCTAAAATTACATAGCCTTTTATCTCTGAAATTAAAGGGACACTCCACTTCTTCGGAAAATATGCTCATTTTCCAGCTCCCCTAGAGGTAAACATTAGATTTTTACCGTTTTGGAATCCATTCAGCTGACCTCCGTGTCCGGCGCCACCACCCCCAGCACAGCCTAGCACAATCCACCAAATCCGACCAGACCACCAGCATGCACTAAAAAAAAATAACCAAAGAGTTTCGACACTCCTCCCATTCAACACCCGATCCCTCTGTAGTCACATTGTGCAATAAGACCAACGGAAAATCAAAAGCTGCGATTTTCAGGTGCTGCGTAATATCATTGCACCTCCTCCAGCCATGTTACAGCAGCAAAGTCCTTGATAATTATGCCAGAATGAGAGTATAGTCCTCCTAGCCATATCTGCCTAGAAAATGTAGCTTTTAATTTTCTGTCGGTCTAGTACACAATGCAACTACAGAAGAGTCAAGCCTCAAATAGGAAAAATATCGAAACTCCCCGGCCATTTTTAAGCGCGATGCCAATGGTCCAATCAGATTCAACGGCCTGTGCCAAGCTACGCCAAACATGCTACTGCCAGACCCAGAGATCAGCTGAATGGATTCCAATGTTTCAAATGTTTAACTCTAGTTAACTCTAGAAAACGAGCATATTTTCAAACAAAGTGGAGTGTCCCTTTAAACAAAGTCAAAGACACATTCGCCGGAACTAAGGTTACGTGGAGCTATGAGGCTGTGTTATTTTAAAACAGGGTACAGAGTTTCACTTCAGAGTTAACACCTAATCTAAACCCAGGATAGAGAGGTTGAGTAAATGTGGTCTGGACTCTGTGGATGAGGGTCATTAATGTGTCATAGACGCTGTAAAAAGAAAGAGTTCCTGCACTATGATCCACATATACTCCTATTCTAGAAGATTTGAATAAAGGGAGCTCTGTGTATTTGTTACTATGGCAGAATGAGAACGAGTCTGAGGAGCAGTTCAAAGTCCATGACTGACTGTTACATCCAAACTTAGACCTGTTTGACCGTCTCTTCCTCGTGATGGTTTTATATGACACCGATATGCCTACTTGACCGCTCCACTCAACCTCCCAGTAACGACACCGTGTGGGTACACTTTCTATACACAACACCTGCCTCCAAAACTCAAATCTTTCTGGGTGATCTAAATAATCCGGAGGTGTCACGGTGTCCTTGAAAGTAACCTGTGTGCGGTCCGCGTTAAGATACAGGGATCTGTTCACAGTGTTTGAATCGAAAGTTATATCATCCCAACCTGAGACAAAACACAATGTGCATTTAAAAACAAACTATTTTAGGTTGTTACAGTAGGCATTGTACATCTTGTCTGTGTATTACTTATATGTTTGTATAGTAACTTACATAGTTCGAAGTTGTCCCTGCATTTACGTTCCATGGTGGGAATGATTCCGATGCAACTCGCTATATTAAAAACACCAACAAAAACATATTTAGTGTAAGAACAATCAATAATCAGCGTTTCCACACCTTAGTTAACGTCAAATTCAAGGACTTTCCAGGTCCAATACCCTAAAGTTCAAGGACTAAATGTCGGGACACATTTCAAGTGAGAGCAAGGTGTTACCTTTTAAGATACATTGTTACAGTTCCCTTTTGAGGGAACTCGCCCTGCGTCACTGCGGTGACACTTTAGGGGCATCTACAGGGGTAAGTGCATCTGAATGTGTTTATCAAATTTAACCAATGGTGAGGCTAAACGACAAAGACAGGGTGACGTGGGAGCCAGAAAGTATATCACTATCTGAAATATTGCCAAAGACGGCATTACAGGGACGCAGGAAGTATGGCAAGGGAGACGCAGTGTCTCGTTCCCTTCTCAGGGAACAACAGTTACATACATTACCCAAGATGTTTTGATGTGTCAAGCACAACTATGCTAAAAAGCATTTTGGTAGGAATCAACATTCCCATACAGAAAGTATAATCATTTAAAGTGAATAGTTTAGCACGTGTGCTTAAAAAGTTTAGAATTTTTATGATATTATCCTACACTACACAGGGAATAATATGGATTTTTTTCCAGAAAACTTCTTCCATAAAATATATTCAAGCACTTTCAATGACCTGTATCTTTGCATGTATATTTTCAAAAACTTCCCAGGGCCTTGAATTATTTCCCCCAGATTCAAAAACTTTCATGGATTTCAAGGACCAGTGGGAACCCTGAATAATACATTTCATTTGTTGAGTAAATAAGTGTTCAACGCTTTACCTTTTTCAGATATTTTTTCTTTCTCTTCTTTACAAACATTCTCCAGTTTCTCTGTCATTTGAGACACAGATTTTAATACGTCATCAAAAGCAGGTACTGAACTGACAGTCGTGTTCAGTGAGTCTGTAGATCCACGTGGCACCGCAAAAAAGTTGATATTCTGTACAAACAAAACAATAGACAACAGAGAAAACCATCACATTTACATGAAAATAAAAATCACACAGAGAGTCTAAGTACCATTATTGTATTCAATAAAATTAACATAACAGGCCTATACTAACAGTCTCAGCACTTGCTGCAAATTCTCAAGATTAAGACTAAACCTAAAAACAGACTCCTCACAGGATTTGCATATGCATAGCTCATTCGTAGAGACTAAAGACTTGTGTCAGATGAGGGAGACAAGAAAATGTGCAGGACTGCAGTTAAAAACCACTATAAGGTGTGCCCTTCCTAGGGTCTTTCATGTAAATTACCATTGTGGCCTGATCAAGTCTAGGATCCTTTACAAAGCGAATTTGATTGTCCTAAGACGAGAATGGGTATTGCTCAAAATTTTAAGACAACTTCTATGAAAGTTTTTGATCCACTTTAAAGGGACACAAGGCAAGTCTGAGTATTATTTGTCTACTAGCTCCCCCTAGTGTCTGGGAGTAAATGCGTTCTATATCTGAGACTATACGAGACTGAAGGACACCGGGTCGGATACAGCGAACTTGCAAGTGGGGTATTCTTCCTACAGACGGTAGGGGCGGGCGAGAGAGTCTTCATTCGTCATGTAATGAGTCATTTAACCATATACCGACTTACGAAGATGATTTATTAACACAAAAATGCTGCCTTGTGTCCCTTTAAATGTTGACTGGTGTATAATGTATGCATATATGTAGGAGTGTAACAATACATCAATATGGATTGATATATCGAGTAAATTTCTAACAAGACAATGCATTCAATGCCACACATAAAATATCGATATGTGGTACCTTTATTTTGACACTCTCTGTGTCCTCAGTCCTGGACGTAAAGTCCATCTAGGCATTTTCGCCAAAGTCAGCATTTTCATTTATTTTTGAGTGCTAGTGTCAGCAAGTATGTGCAATGCAGCACATCGAAAGACATTGTGACTGTTACTGGATGCAAATCGTGGTTTTTATTTGAAAAACGGATTAAACAGACAGATTTCAGCACCAGCAGAAACACTGTTGCCTTCATAAGCTTGATTTTATATGACATTTCTCCCCTTATTATTTATTTTTCTCTATTTAAAAAAAAGTGTATTTTTTTACCATAGCAAAACCATAGCAAAACGTTGCACACCGGTGTGAGGTTGAACGTGCTCCTGATTCTAAATGGGGTAGGGGCATGTTTGTTTAGGTGATTTCAAATGTCAACATTGGCTTTCAGAGACTCCGCCTAAATATTAAATATGATAGATAGATAGATAGATAGATAGATAGATAGATAGATAGATAGATAGATAGATAGATAGATAGATAGATAGATAGATAGAGAGAGAGAGAGAGAGAGAGAGAGAGAGAGAGAGAGAGAGAGAGAGAGAGAGATTTCTAATCTTGTGCAAATTGCCCATTAATATTACATGATGCAACGTGTAGTAAAGTTGCATTATTCCATCCACCCCATGTTTCAATTGCGTTTACCCCGCTTAATTTACTGACAACATTTCAGCAACCAACAGATTTTGATGCATGTTTACTAATTAAAGAGCTAGTAAAATAAACACAAAAAACACCTGAAATACAAAGACATTAAACAATAATTCAGTTTATCATCAGATGATCTCTTTGTTACCTGAAGGAAATGGATGTGATCTTCGGTTTTTAAAATCTGCTCCAGCTTAGCATTTGTTCCCAAACCAACAATCTTAGGCTCCAGATCCTCCAGATGCTTTATGAGTCCTTCGGCTGGACCCACTGCAGTCTTCTCCTGATCTCTGATCAGCTGTGTCATCTCAGATCGTCTTTTTTCAATGGATCGGATCAGTTCAGCGAAGATCCTTTCAGTGTCATCCACTGCTGTCTGTGCAGAGCGCTGTTAGGACACACAGAGAGAGGAGCATTAGAATCAGCAGCATTGATTAGATGAGAGTCCTAACTGAGTCTGAAACAGATCTGAAACAGCAGAAAGCAGTTGTTCTTCTAATCAAAACTCACCTTACGAGTCTCCACAGCGTCCTTCAGCTCTTGACATTTGTTCTGGAATCTCTCCTGAAGACTTCTTTGGCTTTCTTCAAAGTTTCCCTGTGAGACAAAGACATTTATTATTACATTAGCGTGCCTTAAATGGACTTCAACATTACATTATTTATAACTACATCACTGATATTATTAGTTATCATTTACATTACGGCAACATTGGGCTCACGCCTCACCTGTATCTCAGTCCTCGCAGCGGTAAGTGGCACTACATTATGGGTTGCATGCCCATCATCCACAACACACATCGTGCAAACACAGCTCTTGTCATCATGGCAGTACATTTCTATGGGTTTTTCATGTTGAGGGCAGCTTATCTTCTCAAGTCGGTCAGAGTCATCCATCATTTTGTGTCGCTTACTTGAGTGAAACTCCTCGTGTTGTTCTAAATGTTTCGAACAGTATGATTCCAAACACACGAGGCAGGATTTTACAGCTTTTCGTTTTTTCCCAGTACAAATGTCACACGTTTCAGTTCCAGCATATCCAGCTTGTGGTTTGCTGTTCAGCTTCTCCACCATTTCACACAGCACCGCGTTTTTACCTAAAACAGGTCTTGTGGTGAAAGTCTGTCTGCATTTAGGGCACCTGTAAATTTCGATGTCATCATCCTGATCCCAGCAGCCTGTAATGCAGCTCATACAATAACTGTGTCCACAGTTAAGCGTCACTGGATCCTTCAATAGATCCAGACATACTGGACACGTCAACTGTTCACGAGCTACCAAAAGTAAGGTATCCATTTTACTGCACGCGCTCAACGCATTAGTAACGTTAATTGGAATTAGCCGTGTTTGTTTCTTCTTCGGCGCGATAAATCTGACGTAAGCGGAAGTGGGCGGCTCGAGTGATTGTCATTTTCGTAGCACTGCTTCATGAGGCTTCGAAACATTTACGAATCTTTTGTTTCGAATCAGTGGTTTGGAGCTTGTTTCAAACTGGCCCAAGTCGCGTGATTTTATCAAACGAGGCTTCATTACGTCATAACTGTTTCGAAACGTTTCGAAAATCCGATGGTTCACCACTAGGGGGAGTTGATCACATGACCAGTGTCTAATATGTTTAGGTGAACTCGGGTCAGCTTTATTATGAAATTTCATAAAACATTTATCTTTCTGACTAATAACACTGTCATTTTGTCTACTTTTTGTTTATAGACAGATTTAATGACAAAAATGTGCATAATTAAAAGGGTAGTTAGTTTTAATGATTTGTTTGCCCTAAATAAAATTAAAACACATAACATAATATACACATAATATACTTTTAACTATGTCTAAATTAAGTTAAATAATTTTTTAAACATATTTTAATACAAATCTTGCTATTATTTTGTTAAAAAAGTGTAAAATGTTTGGACATATCTGCTTTTACACTATTTTGACCAGCAGGGCTCGCCAGCGTGTGTGGTGTTTCGAACTGCTTCGAAAAACTGAATCAATTTTCGAAGCAATTGGTTCAATTGATTCGAAGCTTCGAAAAGCTTCATTTCTCCCATCACTAGGCGGCGGGCGGCTGTACAAACAAAAGTTCAATGCAGGGTGACTTGGGATCTTGGAATCATTAAGTTTATAAAAACAAAATAATTAAAATATACAAAATGATTTTTTTTAGTCATATAATATTCTCATAAGCATGTATTCTATTCCACACTCCAGATCAGTTTGTGGAGGTAATCGCATACAAGTTGTTTTGCCAACCGCCAATATAAACACCGAAAAAGCAGCATTCACGTGTGTTTGGACTAAACTTTGCAGGACAGTGGCCTTCCAGAAACCACATTCCTTTGTCTTTATACTCAGAGACATTTTCTGTAAATGTGAGCAATTTGTGCTTATGTGTTTAATAAAAGGGGACATATCATGAAAATCTTACTTTTTTAATGTTTAAGTGCTATAATTGGGTCCCCAGTACTTCTATCAACCTAAAATGTGAAAAAGATCAACCCCATAACCTTGTTTAGGTAAACCATTCTCTGCAAACATGTGAAAAAATAGGTCATTGAAATCTGCCCCCCTCCCCCGTGATGTCAGAAGGGGATAATACCACCCCTTAATCTGCACTATCCAACCACGGCATTATCATTTAGTGATCAGCTCATTTGCATTTAAAGGACACACCCAAAACTGCAAATTTTTGCTCACACCTACAAAGTGGCAATTTTAACATTTTTTTTTATTTTACATCTCAAAGGGGCAGTGTCCCGGACAGGGATTAGACTAGTCCTAGACTAAAACATTTTGTTGTTTAGTTGTCCAAACTGAAAACAACTTGCACTGACATATCTTAAAATACATCAGGGCCCTTTGTTTTGGGCCCTCAAAATGCACACGGGTAATGTTTTTAGTATGCATGTTTGTTAAAACTAGATATATTTCCTAATTAAACTAAAGCCTAGTCCTGGATTAAGCTAATCCCTGTCCAGGAAACCACCCCAAAAAGTCTTGTGAAATGTTCCCTTTAAGTAATTGTCAACATTTACAATATTAGCCTGCAATATTTTTGTTTTAACTTAGTTCTACAATTCTCATATTTACATACATGAGCACTGTTCATGTAAACTTTTTTTATTTGAAAACAACAACAGGGGGATACAAAGAAAACAAACAAACAAACATCAAAACAACGTATCATATATCCATAAATGTAGAGAGTCTACCATTTGGTAAAGTTAACACGTATTTTGCTTTTTGTTATTTTTTTGCTTGTTTATATTTTTCCTAAATAAAATAACCTTTATTGTTCTGTAAAAAAGGTATCACATTTTATGAACAATTGAATCAGTTTAAAAAAACATTAAGTTATTAAAAAATAAAATAAAAGAGAGGCAGTCCCAAAATGCTTTTTATACGAGTATGCTACAACAGAAAAACGGATGTAGAAATGGCTGTTGACCGAAAAAATGCAAAATTGCAACAAATCTTTAAATCTAGTCTTTACATGGATACTATCTCACACAAAAGGCTGCCGGTAATATCCAAGAAATATGTACATCAACGGTTTTCCCAATCAACAAATATCACAAAGAATTACTTCCGAGTCATACCCCAAACTAAACCCAGGATAGAGAGGTTGAGTAAATGTGGTCTGGACTCTGTGGATGAGGGTCATTGTGTCATAGATGCTATAGAAGGACAAGGTTCCTGCACTGTGATCCACATACACTCCTATTTTAAATGGATGGAAGGCAGGGAGCTTAGTGTATTCATCATTATGGCAGAATGAGAACGAGTATGGGGAGCAGTTTAAAATCCATGACTGATCGTCACCTCCAAACTTAGACTTTTTTGACTTGCTCTTCCTCATGATGGTTTTGTATGACACCGATATGCCTACTTGACCGCTCCACTCAACCTCCCAGTAACAGCGTCCACTCACGCTCTCCTCACACAGCACTTGATTCCAAAACTCAAATCTGTCTGGATGATCAGGATAACCCTGGGGTTTCCTCGAGTAAGTAACCTGTGTGTCGTCCTCGTCCAGACGCAGGGATTTGTTCACAGTGTTTGGATCCAGAGTAAAATCAAACGCATCTGAGAGAATACGACAAGACGCATAACCATTAATGTGTACTCCAAAAACAAACCATTTAATGGGTAGGTTGGTTCAGTAGGCATTGTACATCTTGTCTGTGTATTAGTTATTTGTTTAAAAAGTAACTTACATGGTAGGAACTCTTCCCAGCTCTCATGTTCCGGGATGGGAATGATTTCAATGCATCTTGCTATATTTTATAAAAAACAACAACAAATATATTTAGTGCAAGAACATTCAATCTACATGCAGGTTAAGACATGTGAAATTATGTTTAGAGTAACTTAGTGATTAAAGCTTTACCCTCGTCAGATATTTTTTCTTGCTCTTCTTTGCAAACATCCTCCATTTTCTCTTTCAGTTGAGACACAGATTTTAATATGTTATCAAAAGCAGGTACTGAATTGACAGTCGTGTTGAGCAAGTCTGTAGATCCATGTGGCACAGCGAAAGAGTTGATATTCTATACAAAAAAAAATAAAAACATGAGATTAAAAAAAAAGAAATCACACAGATGAGAGTCTAAGTACTATCATTGTGTTCGGTGAGATTTACATAATAAGCCTATACTAGCAGTCTCGACATTTGCTGTAAGGTGTCAAGAAGACGTCTAAACTTAACAAGTGTCACTTCCTGGAAAACAACAGACTCCTCACGACATTTGCATCTCCATCTCTACATAGCTCAATGAATAATGACTGAGAGTTCACACCTCATTATTGTTCATCAACATCTGTTCCCATCTCCCCCTCTTAGCTCAAAACATCCTAAAGCCTGGTTGATACTTGATGCAATGAAATCCCCACAACATAGGGATGAGCAATAAGGTGCATGTGATTGTCATTGCGCATCTCATTAGTGAAGCCGGTTCAGTGATTAGAAATAAATCGCATCACCTGCTTACAGATGGAGCGGCATTTACTACACAAAGCTGTAGTTCGCTGACAATCGGCGCAATTTCGCTTTATTATCGCCAACGTATCGCCTGCGATATGGCCCAGCTTGTCGGTGAACTACGGCTTTGTGTAATAATTGCCGCTCCATCTGAATAGCAGGTGATGGCGATTTACTACTAATCAAGGAACCGGCTTCACTGACGAAATGCGCATGATATCGTATGCAAATTATCGCGCATCCCTACCACAACATAAGTCCTTTATACACAGAGATTGTGTTTAGGGATTAGGGCTAAATTAACTAATTGTTTGCGGAATAAAAGTTTTTGTTTACATCATATATGTGTGTGTGTTTTATGTATAATAATTATGTATACATAAATATGCATGTATAATTTTAATTTTATATGTATAATATATACATAATATAAATTATTTATAAATTTGAAATTGTATATAGACCGTTTCATCGGGCGCACGTGCAGTGACGCGATAAGCGTCTGGTCCGAACTTTACTTCTGGTTTGCGTTTGTTTAATGGTCTGACTAGGTGCTGAAACTGAACTCTTATACAAATACCTCATCGAAAATAACAAATGTTTTGGGTTCCTATGTAATCTACATGTTGTTTATTTTGCTTGTTATATAAATAAACTACTTTAAATAGTACTTTATTCTTCGCAGAGTTTACCGGAAGTTATGTGATGACCACGAAAGCCGTGTGTTTATGTTGTTACTACTGAAACGGTCTATACACACACACACACAGATATTTCTTAAATATATACATGCATGTGTGTGTATTTATATATACATAATTATTAAACACAGTACACACATACAGTACTGTGCAAAAGTCTTAGGCCATTGTTTTTCAATGTTTTTGTGATCATATATAATTGTTTCTCAGTCTATTTAATAGAATACATCCAGAAAATACAGGAAATGTGAATATAGTATTAAAAATGTGAAAAATGTAAGCTGATGTGTCAAGAATTTAGGGTAAGCTCCACTTCCACTTGAGCAATAGCAGGAAACTGCAGGATCTCTTAAACCTAAATAAAATTAAATGCTAATTTCAAATTTTAAAGAAATTTGTCTTTTTCATTTTGTTAAAAAATGCTCAATATGTGTTTAGTGCCAAAAGAGGTCACACTAAACACCGACAATGCCTAAAGGAAACATTTAGTCCTGAATTTTTTCTTTTTACATATTTCCTGTATTTTCTGTTTGTATCTTAATAAAATAAATTGAAAAATAAATTTGGAAACTTCTAAAACAACAGGTCTGGTGGTGGTGGCCTAAGACTATTGCACAGTACTGTATATGATGATGTAAGCAAAAACTATTATTCTGCAAATGACTAGTTACGATTAATCTGTGATTTCATGCTTACTATCTGGGTCTGCCATTTCTTCTTTGATGTAAATACCCTCTGTGGCCTGACCAATTCTAAGATTCTTTTTATGCAAATAAATATATTTTTTAATTATAAACTAAACAATAATTCAGTTTTTCATCAGATCTCTGCGTTACCTGGAGGAAATGGATGTGATCTTCTGTTTTTAAAAGTTGCTCCAGCTTAGCATCTCTCCCCAAACTAATAATCTCCGGTTCCAGCCACTCCAGTCGCTTCAAGAGTCCTTCAGCTTGAATCACTGCAGTCTTCTCCTGATCTCTGATCAGCTTTGTCACCTCAGATCGCCTTTTTTCAATGGATCGGATCAGTTTAGTGAAGAACCTCTCAGTGTCGTCCACTGCTGTCTGTGCAGAGCGCTGTTAGGACACACAGAGAGAGGAGCATTAGAATCAGCAGCATTCATTCAGCTCTTACTGATACATCACACAGTCTGTTACACACAGTGAACTTCAGTCAAAGTCATTTAGCACTGAACTCCTCACTGACTGATTGGATCTAACTGAGTCTGAAACAGATCTGAAACAGCAGACAGCAGTTGTTTATCTGATTTAAACTTACCTTACGAGTCTCCACAGCGTCCTTAAGCTCTTGACATTTGTTCTGGATTCTCTCCTGGAGACTTCTTTGGCTTTCTTCAAAGTCTCCCTGTGGGACAAAGACATTTATTATTACATTAGTGTGCCTTAACTGGACTTCAACATTAAATTTATTAATACCACATCACTGATATTATTAGTTATCATTTACACTACAGCAACAATGAGCTAATGCCTCACCTGTATCTCAGTCCTCGCAGCGGTAAGTGGCACTACATTATGGGTTGCATGCCCATCCACAACACACATCTTGCAAACACAGCTCTTGTGACGATAGCAGTACATCTCTAGGGGTTTGTCATGTTGATGGCAGTTCGTCTTCTCAAGTCGGTCAGTGTCATCGATCATTTTGTGTCGCTTACTTGAGTGAAACTCCTCGTGTTGTTCAAAATGTTTCTGACAGTATGATTCCATACACACCAGACAGGATTTTACAGCGTTGTGACTTTTCCCAGTACAGATGTGACATATTGCAATTCCAGGATAAAAATACTGAGGAGGAGCTTGTGGTTCGGTCTTTAGTTTCGCCAAGACTTCAGCTAGCACGGTGTTTTTACCCAAAACAGGTCTTGGAGTGAAGGCTTTTCCGCACTGGCGGCATTCGTAGACTTCGAAGTCGTCATCCTGATCCCAGCAGTCTGTAATGCAGCTCATACAAAAACTGTGTCCACAGTTAAGCGTCACTGGATCCTTAAATAGATCCAGACAGATTGAACACGTCAAGTTTTCACGAGATACGTATACAAAGTTCTCCATTTTTCATTGTTTACGTGGACTTGAGTTCAAATGGTGCTTTCGCGTTTGCGAGACCAACGTGATGCTTCTGTTTCTTCTTCTTTGGTGTTTATTCTTCTTCCTTTGATTTTTATGGCTGCAAACAAACTCATAGATGCATACCGCCACCTAGTGTGATGGAGTGTGAAGAAATCGATATACGGTATATTCTAAATTATATTCTAATAAATCGCATCATTGCATTTATCATTTTCCCTGCATTTGATCCATCAATTAATATTTTACTTAAAGAGTTCAACCAAAAATGAAAATTTTGTCATCATTTACTCACTCTCATGTTGTTAGAAACCAGAGGTGTACAATACTTAAGTATTTTAGTTCCATTTTCCAAGCATCTATGCTTTATCAGAGTGTTTGTCTTGGGAAAAAATGTACTTTTCTTTACTAAAAAATGTTCACTACATTCTAAAGCATAAAATCATACTGTGTATTCATTATATATTGCATATTAAAATTGATTTAATGCCTAATTACATAAAAATTGTGTACTTTTACTTTCTTGAGTAAAAGTACGAAAAAAATTTTACTTAAAAGTACAAAAAATTACTAGATGTTTAATGTACTTAAATATTAAATATAAACCAAAAACTTGAAATTTTGAAATGTAGTGGAGCAAAAATTATGATAATATGTTTTGGAATGTTTGTTTTCCAAAGAAAAACACTAATAAAATACGAATAATTGAAAATTTACTTTTATGTAGAAAGTAAAAATACTTAAGTACTATACAACTCTGTTAGAAACCTGTATAGATTTCTTTGTTCTAATGAACACGAAGGAAGATATTATGAGGAATGCTTGTAACTAAACCGTTTGTGAGCCCCATTACCTTCCATAGTAAAAAAATAATACTATGGAAATGAATGGGGCTTACGAACAGTGTTCGAATTATGTAAAAGCTTATGGGGGTCCTTGTGTAAGATGCAGTCCTTTGCGGCCCCCCAATGAAAATTTGTGACAAAAAACTGTTCTAAAACTCAACATTTTAATAAAAAAAACATTAAATTATACAAAAAATAGTGCTTTTGGTTAGTAGCCTTATTTGTTTTAAATTTAATTACACAGAATTCACGATAAATTAATGTATCTCATAAAACTGGGACCCCCTTGGCACCATCTCGCGCCCCCAGTTTGAAAACCCCTGCCCTAGCTGAATCTATGATGTTGATTTTTTTTAAATACTCTGCTACAATTTTTTTTTACATCAAGCTCATCTCCTTTCCCCCTATTTCTCGCATACAGCTTTAAGTCTATTTTGGGTTGAGCAAGTAACCAAGGTGGTATTGGAGGTGTTACAAATATCAAAGCAAAATATTTTGTGTTAAACCCAGTTTCATTAACCCACTTTATAATTTTCCATCCAAAGCCTTTACCTGGTGTATTCATAGTTTCCCAACTTTCCTTAGATTTCATGAAAGTCAGGCCGAATACCAAAACACACTTGTAGCCAATCTGCAGTAAGGGGTGTGTCTACTAAACCGACAACATTGCCTGGGTTGTGTATGTGTGGGGCGGTTCTATCAAAAGAAGTTCCAGATTCTATTGGGGTAGGGGCGTGTTTGTTTAGGTCATTTCAAATGTCAAAATTGGCTTTCTTAAGAACTATAATTGGGACCCCAGTGCTTTTATCAAATTAGAAAATGTAAAAAAGATCAACCCAGTAACGTAGTTTTGGTAAACCATTCTCTGCAAACATGTGAAAAAAATTTGCTCCCTTTGTGATGTCAGAAGGGGATCTTGTTAAAATAATACCACCCCTTAATCTTCATAAAAACACAATGCAGTTTTTGCTCACACCCACAAAGTAACAATTGTAAGATGTTATAAAAGATTATCTATATGCTATTTTGAGCTAAAACTTTACGTACTCTGGGGACACCAAAGATTTATTTGACATCTTAAAAAAGTCTTGTAAAAATGTCCCCTTTAAGTACTCCCTTTACAGGATGATCATTACGTTGTCCCTTTAGATTAATCCAAGCTAGTTTTTCTCTTCATATAGGCTACTGCAAAAAATTATTTGCTGGGTTAAATGTTTTAGTTGAATCAATTAAGATTTATTTAATTAAGAATTAAGTTGTTTCAACTGCTCCTAAAATGATTTTTAATACATCCATAATCTAGGACTGATCGCATGAGACCAACATATATATCATTTAATTACTGCTGGTCTGCACCCCAATCTTGTCCTGCGACACCTCATTAAATTCAGTACCTTGCTGCACTTTTGAGAATATATTTGATATGGTCTTTCCAGGCTAATTTATTTTTGAAACCACATTCCCAAATATTTAAATTTAGACAAAAACTCCATATCATTTAAGCTGCTTGTTTTGCTTATTTTTTTCCTTGTAAATATCTGATAACATGTTTTGGATATCGAGAATTTGAACTCACATGAAGATTTGCTTTATCTCTGATATCTGTGAAGACATGTCAGGGCAAGATGTTTTTAAATTAAGGCATCTTAAACATGCATTGTAGTCTGGGACGACCTTATATAGGGTAAACCTTGTGTTTTTGTTTGTCCTCATGGGGCCTTTAAGGCGATTTTGCAATGTGAGCTTTGTATCCAACAATAAAAATGTCCATTAGATGTCAATTTAACGTCCTGATCCTTTATCTGCAAAAAGTGCATGTGTGCAAACATGTGAAAACATTAACTAGAGCAAATTATATAATTTAAGATAATATAAGATAATATAATATAAAAATATATAAATTAAAGATTATATAAGTATACTGCAATATTATTTATTTGTTTTTCAGTGCAGGGCACCCACAAGTACACAACCTCATTCATAAGTCATGAACTAGCCTAACTGTGTAAATGTTTGCTTAACATTGAAGGGAACAAGGTTTTTTGTTTTGTTTGTCAAATAGAAATTGAACTTAAAAAAGTGCAGTAATTGTTACAATATATAAATAACATAATATACGTTTGTCATGGCCCATGTAGTCATTATTGTGTAGCCTATGGTGAGAACCTAAATCCTGCATTTCAGACTAAATGTCTGCAAATGGTCTACGTATGAGACGAAGAAACATACATGAAGTGACTTAATAGTCTGGCCTGTGTCTATAAAGTCTCTATAATGCAGATGCTGACAAAACTTTAAACATTAACATTCACTTAAGTTAAATTCATATTAAGGAAGAGCGAAGGTATTGCTCAGATGAATGCTTAATTTTAATTTATTTTTTGAGAGGGTGCGTGGGTAGATAATGGTACAGGGCAAATAATGACTTGCACATTGCCCTGACAAATATAAAAGAGGCTAACAACCTGCAGGTGGTTGACAGTCTCTATATTTTAAGAAACTTTCTGTTTTACCAGTCAGTCAGTTTGGTGTCTGGGACGGGTCATCTCATTGTTGCAGCTATGCTTTCCACTTTTCTGAGTGTCGTTGGCTTGGCAGGGGGTTTGTTTTATGCAGGGCTGGAGAGCATGATACCCTGTATTCCTCCAGCACCTCTCTCTACCGCTGTCTTAAGCACCGATCAGTAAAAGCATTAACATTATGCTACTCTTCGGAAGCATCAGAAATGCTAAAAAGAAAATGGGTTAAACAGAAATGTACATTACTTTGCAACAAATTTTGGAGATGAAAAAGCAGTGTAATGTTTACACGTTTCCATTTATAAACTTTACAGTGTTACATTTTTAACATTTAATGAAACAGCTGTGTTATTTTGCAGTATATGGGCTCTTGGTATTTTGTGGCAGCAGCTGCATGGGATGAAGATGGCATTAGGGCCTTCAATGGAACTGACAGCTCCGTTCTTGACATTCAGAAAGAAGATAACACCACCTTGAAAGTGTCCGAACGCTGGCGCATGTAAGTGTAAAAGAAAATAAAACTGGCATATGAATTTTTCCAATATTTCTATTTAGGTTCAAGCATATGAAAAGTAATTTTTTCTTTTAATGCCACGACAGTGGAGATACTTGTCACAGCAATTCATGGAACTACATGGTTCACTCTGTAACAGATCCATTAATGTTTCGAGACGGTATGAAACAAAACATCACTAGAGCTGCATGAATCTGATCATCTAATATTTTTCATTATTTTACATAATCCAAAACTATTTTACATAGTCACTGTTGTATAAGCAGATTTTGATGCTATCGCTATGATCTGGGATGGCAAGTGGATAAACTGCCCTTCATGTATCGTAATATTGATGGTGGATGACGACGAAGAAATCAGCGCTATGTTATTCTGTGAGTATCATTTACATGTCAATTCACTCACTACTAGCATTGCTGTTTAATACTTTAATAAAAACTTTCCATCATGCATTGCAGCTCGTGATGAAAAGACATCAGATAAAGTGATGGAGGAGTTTAAGTCAAAAACTGAATGTGTTCTTATGGAAGATTTGATAAAGGCGCCTGTGACAAAAGGTTGGTCAAACTTTGTATCTGCCTCTTATTTCTTGCAATATTTAAAGTATTAAAAAACTAAAACTTGTGATAGTGCTGTCCAGTAATATACAACTGGGTGAAATATAACACTTTTCTTTTTTTTCCAGATTATTGTAAATGATGACATGGCTTAAAACAAACAGGTAAGTTAAAACACTGGGGTTATAAACTGTTTTACATATTTTCACACTGCAGATATTTGATTCATTGTATTGCTCTCAAAGGTCGCCAGCAGCCGCAGTGATCTTTCTAGTCTGAGATGTGACCTTTGCACTGCAGCGCAGTTACCGGTTCTGTGGTTAGACATGTCTAAAGACTGCTTAATTGATATTGAACAAAATCTATATTTCAATAAAGATTTTGTAAAAACCAAAAAGTTGATTATTGTACTTAATGATCTTTATTATTATGTTATTATAGTGGCTATAACACTGATATTGTATCATCACTGTAACATCACTTGAAAGAAAAAACCCAAAACCGAATCTGTGGATGCTACGTTGAAAAAATATCTTGGGAAAAGCTGTGCGGACACGTTTTATCAACTTCATAATGTTGTTTTGTTTTGTCACAAACTTGTGAATATACAATGCAGGATTTTTTTGGGAAATTGGTGTGTTAAAGGTGACATTTTTTACAAGACTTTTTTAAGATGTCAAATAAATCTTTGGTGTCCCCAGGGTACATATTTGAAGTTTGAGATCAAAATATAGATCATTTATGTTAAAAATGCCACTTTGTAGGTATGAGCAAAACTGTTTATAGGTGTGTTCTTTAAAATGCAAATGAGCTGATCTCTGCTGATGAAATGGCAGTGCCGTAATTGGATAATGCAGATTAAAGGGCGGTATTATCCCCTTCTGACATCACAAGGGGAGACAAATTTCAATTACCTATATTTTTTAACATGCTTGCAAAGAATGGTTTACCAAAACTAAGTTATTGGGTAGATCTTTTTCACATTTTCTAGGTTGATAGAAGCACTGGGGATATAATTATAGCACTTACACATGGAAAAAGTTAAATTTTCATTATGTCCCCTTTAAAGGAATAGTTAATCCAAAAATGATGTCTCAATTTCTTTGTTCTGCTGAACATAAAGTAAGATATTTGTTATCAAACAGAAAACAGGAGCACCATTGACTTCCATAGTAGAATAAACAAATACTATGGAAGTCAATTGTGCTCAAAAACATTTTATTTTTTACAAACCTTAAAATATATTATTTTATGTTTAGGAGAACAAAGGAATGTATTCAGGTTTGTAACAACTTGGGTGAGTAAATTATGACAGAATTTTTTTTTTTTTTTTGGGGTGAACTATCCCTTTAAGCATATAGATTGAATAATGTTTTTGAGCAAATGGGCAGAATAAATTTCTGGATCCATGATTCGAATTCAGATTGTTTCAGTAGCAAGAACAATAAATTGCAGTGATTTTGATGAATCAGGGTTCCCACACCTAGTTAACTTCAAATTCAAGGACCTTTCAAGGACTTTCCAGGTCCAATACCCTCAAATTCAAGGACTAAATGTGGGGACACATTTCTAGTGAGAGCAAGGTTACATCGTGTTATCTTTTAAGATACATTGGTACAGTGACTGCAGTGACACTTTGGTGACACCTCCAGGGGTAAGTGCGTCTGAATATGTATATCAAATTCAACCAATATTGAGGCTTAACGACAAAGACAGGGTGACGCAGGAGCCAGGAAGTATATCGCTATCTGAAATATTGCCAAAGACTGCGTTACAGGGACAAAAGAAGTATGGTAAGGGAGACGCAGCGTCTTGTTCCATTCTCAGGGAACAACAGTTATATACGTAACCCGAGACGTTTTCATGTATTAAACACAACTATGCAAAAAAGCATTTTGGTATGAATCAACATTAACATACAGAAGATATAAGCATTTAAAGCGAACAGTTTAGCACGTGTGCTTAAAAAGTCTAGAAATTTTATGATATTATCCTACACTACACAGGGAATAATATGGATTTTTTTCCAGAAAACTTGCATAAAATAGATTTAAGCACTTTTTAATGACCTGTATCTATGAATGTATATTTTCAAAAACTTCCCAGGGCCTTGAATTTTTCCCCCAGATTCACAAACTTTCAAGGATTTCAAGGACCCATGGGAACCCTGATGAATATACCGCAATATTATTGTAATATTTTGTGGAGAAGCCAAAACTGTGTAAACTTCATATAAAATGACTAAATTAAAAGATACCAAAAACTACTATATATAAAACCTTTATTGCAGTATTTTAAAAATACGCTGTAAAAATATGAACCTTAAAAAAATGAAGGCCTAAAATATTTTAAAGGCCTTTTCATTTGATAATACTTATTGACATGGTTCATTTTGTTTGCCATGTTCAAATGTACCTGTGCAAATTATGTAAATGCATTTGATTTTAAGATTACATTTTACAGTGTATACATAAAACAGATCAATTTCACATTTCACTTTTACATGCAGTGGAATAATACAGTTTAACTAAAGTAACTTCTTTAGTATTTACAGTAATGGTTTAGTTATCTTGTGCCACAGATTGTTGCAGAATTATAGTTTTACTGCACCCATACAAGCTAAAATGCAGTAAAACAATAAAAGTTTGTAGCACATTTCTGATCAATGCATACATTTTCAGCTTATGTTTTACAATATGCTTTTATATAAACTTACATTCAATCATAATTTCTCCCTATTTCTCAAAAAAGCAATCTGCAATACTCAATAAAAAACTCAAAGCAATACACAAGATTTTTCATTTTGTGTCTAATCTTCCTTGTTTGATTTAATAAAAGTTATAATAATGGTTACATTTCTTTAAATATTGACTAGTTTAAATTCTTATATTCAAGTCCTGCACTATTTTTCTTTGTTCATGTGCACAACAAAAATATTTATATTACACATTAAAGCCACATTAACATAACATATTAAATATAAACACATATTTCTGTTGCCTACAAGCTAAATGCACTTAAATAATTCACTTTTCCCTTTTTATTTATCTTGGCTGGGTCTCCAACATGTTTGCATTCAGACTTTTAGCACCATAAACCTCTATAATCAAACACTTCACTTTTGCTTTGCTTTAGTTTCCTCATGAATGTCTTTGTTCTCTTTAAATTTGAGCTGCCTTTCAAAAAATACACATCCATTATTAGCTCTTTTAACTAAGAGTAAGTCTAAAACTTTTTAACCACAGAAACTTCTTTTCCTGCAAAATTCCCTTACGTAGTTCTCAGAAAAAATATTTTCTTAATTATTGCTAATAATAAAAATATTTATTATTATACAGGCAACTACTCACAGGGTACATTTGAAGAGTTTCGTTGCAAAACGAGATAACCACCATTTTTTTAATTGTTCAGAAATCTCGTTTTTTGGTTGTGCATTCCAATTAATTTCAATTCAACTGCAGTTGGTTTGTTTTGATTTAAACCTTCATAACTTAAAAAATACAGCTAAGTAGCACCATAAAACAAAATAATAACATGATAACAATGTAGGAGCCAAAATGTGCTATTTACTTTGACCAGTGTGTGGCGCTGTGAACATGTTTTGACAAAAATGTTAAAAAATGGATTTATCTCGTTTTGCAACGAAACTCTTCATTTTGAGAATCTGATAAGAGTTGCCCTGCATGAATGTAACAGAAGTACACCCATAATTTACAATATAAAACATCTGTTTTGGCAGCAACCCTGCAAACATGGTTAAAACTATTATAACACTAATTATTGCACTTTCATAAGCACTCTTGTTTGTTTATCAAAGGCACTTGACAAATATGAGGCATTTATGCAAAGCAAAACTGGCACTTTTTAAGATATCAAATTTGCTATGAATAATAAAGCATCAACTAGTTAAAAAAGTCAAATATTTCTGCGGGCATCTGATAATCTAAGGTGCAATAAACACAGGATGCCCCATTTATCATGGTAAAGACCACAACCAAGCCAAACTGAGGATTTACCAACCATAATAACACTTCACCTCTTGTCACACTATCAGAAAAATTGTCAAAATATGTACTCAAGCTGTTACTGGGACTGTACCCTTTCATATACAGTACAGCTTTGGTACCAAATGTATACATGTATGTACCTAATGGTACATATTAGGACCTTTTAAAGGGTACTGCCCCAAACAGCTGGGGTACATATTTTAACCATTGTTTTTAAAACTGTGCATGCAGGGCATCTTCACTGACTTCCAGAGAATTGAATATATTGTCTTTCATTTAGAAAGACGAATCAAATTCTTAGCTTGAATGATCTACCTGCATTGATACATTTAAAACACCTTAAGTGCATGCTTTTCTTAGCATGTCAATTTAACTGTGACAGAAATCCTATCACTGGTCCTGTTTGAATCTTCTATAAACATTTATATTCAGATTTCTACATCTGATCAGTGAAAACACCAAACACAAAAACTGAGCTATAGCTAATATGTGATGGTGATTCAGGATGTGCAGTCAAACAGTCCTGAGCTCCTAAACAGACTTCACACATGGGTGTACATGGGTTCCTCTCACTCGTTTCTGGAGGTGATGTCCTGTCAGAGAGACACAGGGGTGATGTTAATATTCTATACTGAATAAAATCGTAAGTTTTGTATGTAGGCACAAAGATGCAATACAGTGAAATTCATTTTGTACGCAGAATCACACCTCAGTCTTTGCTCTCCTCCAATGGATTGCTGTTCCAGGTTTGGACACACCTGCAAGAGAGAGAGTAAAAGAGTAAAAGAGATTTTATCTTTGGTAATTTAACCCTATTGGTGCTATTTACTTTTATAATACATGCTTCTGGTTTTATTGCACATGACTAAAAAGAATACAATTTTTTATTTAAACTCATCATTTGCTTTGCCTATGAAACAACATTCCTTCTCGCAAATTTCATGTTGACTTTAAACCTATAATTTGAATCACTTTGTTTACTACACTGAAAAAGTAAAAAATATATAGTGCATAATTTTTGCCATTGCTTAAAAAGTATGCACTATATTTTTAAGTAAATCCAGCATATAATTTTTAACAGTGCATTTTACTTGATTCATTTACTCACATAAGGACGAAAGCAGGACAAAGAAGGCCACAGCTGCAGAAACACCTCCCAGCAGCCACCTGTAAGCATTATGATGTCATAACGTGAGGATAAAGGCTCAACCTATTTAAACTAGCGATGAGCCAGCACAGACGGATACCTCTCTTTATCTCACACACACACACACACACACACACACACACACACACACACACACACACACTTTATTTACCTGGACGAGATGGCAATGCAGAGGCACAAAATAAGAATGAAGAGGAGGACTTTCAGCAGGAAAGTGTCTGAAATAAAAACAAAAATCACAAAATTTTAATAAATGCATTTGGCAGCGCTTTTCTTCTGGTTTGCCTCCGACAAATTGGCGCATTAACAATTTCATAGAGGTAATTAATGCACCTTCTCTGACCAGTAATACTAGCAGTAAATATTTCATAAAACTGCTGGAAAAACTTGTATATTTATCAGAGCTGCTATGGCAACTTGAAGGTCCGACATATGGAAAAATCCGACAGGTTTTTTGTTATTTTCCTGAACTGGCGCATGCCTGTGACGTAAACGTGTACGCAACGAGAGCCACCGCGAGCAGACGTTTACGTTTTTACTCTTTAGACGGGAACGCAACTGTAGAGCGTTTTTAAGATTTCCACTCTGGAGGGTGTGGTTTCACTTTTTGCGTTTTTAAGCCCCAAAACGCTGTCACCATGTAAACGAAAGGCACATCCGATAAAATATTTTTACATTTTCACCCTTGAGCGTTCTCGTGTAAACAGGGCCTTAGTCGTCTCGCTTACCTGATGATGTCTTTGTGGATGAACTGTAACTGTTGTGTTGATAAATGGATGGAGGAGGAACATCCAGAAGACCGCTTACTGATTGGCTACATTGGTCATGGGGGGAACATGACTCAGTCTGAGGCCCCTCCTCCTCAAGCAGAGTCTGAGGAGTCTCTTTATCCGGGGAGGAAACATGCTCAGTGGTATCTGCAAAGCACGACATACATATTCTTTAAATTAACGTTAACCAATTTTTAATCAACAAAAACTGTAAAGGCAACCATTGTGTTGTGCACACTGATCACAATTTAGTTGAAAATAGATGAAAATTAATTTAACTTTATTTTTCTATCCAAAACTGAAAGCCATCTAACCGTATGTAAAGCTGATGGGTGCATCTTGCTCGCAGGTGTGGTCTAAGTCCATCCATGATGACGACTGGAGGGGGGTGACAGGGTCAGATCGTCTAAAAACGCTTGCCTCCAGCCATGACTGGCAGGACTGGCTCACATCACTCAGAAGGCTGGCCAATGATCTTCTTGCTCTGCGCCTTCGTCTAAATATCCTAAAATCAATGCCACAAAATTTGTTTTATTATTTTTTTTACTAAACTATACTAAACTTATAAAAGGCAGTTGTATTTGATACAAAATACAAATAGTAATTTATTTTTGTAAATTATTACTCTTTATTTTGTAATTTTAACTATTTCCTGGTCAGTGTATTAAAAAAAAGTTGCCAGCCAGCGCCCGCATTTTTATAATTTGGTAGGAGCAGCACCTAGTGGATAATTGTGGAAAAAAGATTGATGTAAAAACTTGTCAGGGAAGCGTTATTGGGAGGGCAGCGTTTTCTCTTAACTGGCAAGATAGCTTGCCAATGGCGGAGAAAGAGTTAAGGTCCATAAGTCTGCCAACTAATATATTCACCAGTGTTGGGGTAACGCATTACAAGTAACGTGCATTACGTAATAATACTACTTTTCTGAAGTAACGAGTAAAGTAACCCATTACTTTTAAATTGTACACATTAATATTTGAGTTACTTTTTTAAAAAAGTAATGCAAGTTACTTTTTAGTTTAATTAATTCGATTAAAAAAAATTATGTACTGAATTAAACTAAACGTAGTCACATTATGCACTCTATGCGTACACACCTGTGTGGGAATAGTTTGAGTCGGAAACTGAGATGGCAGACCAGAGCTCAAAATTTTTGTGATGAAAATGCTATTTATGAATGCAGAACTTTCAGTCATAAAAACACCTGCAAGGCCTGAAAGAGATCAAGCCTCAGCCAAAAAAAAGTAACGCAAAACTAACTAAAAACTAACGTACGCATTACTTTCCATGAAAAGTAATGCAATTAGTTACTTTTTTGGAAGTAACTTAATATTGTAATGCATTACTTTTAAATGTAACTTTCCCCAACACTGATATTCACTGACATAAAACTAGTAAAATAAAGTTAATAGCTGACTTTTCTGGGATCATACAAAGTAATTAAACAGGCGTTCATATAAAACTTGTCACTATTGTGTAATTTATTGACCAATAATCATTTGAGATCATTCATACACATCACATTTCAGAAACTTCCTAGATTGGAAAATTTAGATTATGCTATAAAACCCACCGGACAAGGTTCTCTTTGTATGAGACGCTGGTGTGCGAGGGTGTCAGGGTGATGTTACCCTCGTCATCTGTGCTAAAACTGTCCTCTGTCAGCAAATAATAACCATTGGCCAGTAGGCGGGGACTCCGTCGACAAGCGCACAGTGAGCCCGTGAGCGGATTGGTGGAGAAACACTCATAGGAGGAGTCAGAGAAGTGGGAGAGGTCAAGACTTAACAAAAAAGAGAAACGCAGACACGTATTAACAACTTTTAAGAACAATCAAACAATTAGTACATATTTACGCTAAGATAATAAGGATAAAAAATGCAACACTGCCTGTAAAAACTCAGCTACATCATTTTTTTGTGATTTACATAAAAAGTATTAGGGCTGTGACGATTCATCGCGTTCCCCATTAAAAAGACCTGCCTAAAATCGATTCTGAATTGCAAGGCTCCGATTCTGTGTTTCATGCACAGTTTGTGAGTGTACTATGGCTCTGTGATCAGTAGGAAGTCCTTATCAATCTAAAATCACTATGAGTTTCAGTCGTTTATAATGTGAATTTAAAAAGCAACACTCGTCAAACACAATCATTCAAAATATTTTTATTATCATGAAAATACCTGAAACAATCTGAAGAACAGCGATATAAATATTCCTTTAGACATTTCTCTTCTGTGGCACAAATGGCGTTTCTACACGAGAGCGCCCCCTAGCTTTTGGATGTAGGGTCATTTCACCGTAATTCATTCAAAATCATTCATTGAGAAAACGCGCATTTGCACGATTAATCGTCACAGCCCTAAAAATTATCCTACATAATGTAAAGAACATTCTGTGAAAATATAACCTTGATATTTTAAATATTGGTTAAGGTCATGTCAAAGATTGAAATTACAGTGAAATCAGTGAGTAAAATCAAATGTTGATCCTACAGATCTCATTAATTATGAATTAAATGATTTAGCCTGGATTTCACAGACAGGGTCACACATATGATATCATTGTTGCTTTTCTAAATGTCTGTACCTTTGACAAACATGTTCAGGCTCCAAGCTCTTCTTCTTAATGGGAGAACCTATCAAAAATATCAAGTCGACATTCCAGTGAAAGTCAACATTCCTAAATGAATGTGGGAAAGAGAGAAACAATAAGGACATACTTACTTGTAACAGCCCCCCTAAAGAACATATCTCACACTTCTCCCAAGCCTGTAATAAAATAACATTTTGGTTAAATGTCTAAAATCGACATACTCCACCAATAATACAGAATTTGTTCAGCTGTTAAGCATCTACAGGCACACATAACCATTGGCATAACCATACCTAAGTAGACTAAAATAGAAGAATAAAAAAATAATAGTGTTTTAATTATAAAATACCCTTACAAAGATATTTTAAGATGTGTATGAATATAATATATACATAAATGTATAGATGTATAACATAAATAGAAACATGCATTCCATTAAAATAAAATGAGCAAAGCAAAAGAGAGGGATGCTGGGAATAAAAAGCTGAGGGATGGGAGGGGGGATCAGAGAGCCATGAAGATACAGATGGGGATGATGCTGGCAAAATAGGCGGAGACCACTGTACTTCCTGTTAACCACTTCCTGTCTAAAAATAAACTGACTGGCTGAACGTTGCCGTTTGTGTTTGTGCACACTGTACAGCCGCTATCAGTGAAGCCAAGAGTCCCAACGACAGAAATGTGGCAGTACAATAACGACCCGTATAAAAGACCATTTGTGCTCACAAATCTGTTGCCAAAGTGGTCACGTGACACATTTCAGTTTGTGTTTGAAGGTTTGAACAGAAAGCCCCTCAAACCCCTTTGCATTCTTTTACTTTCTCATACACAAACACATTTCCTGTATTTACTCTGGGGGTTTAAAACATGACATGATCACAAGAAAAAGTGAAACCATACCTGCCTGAGTTACAAATTATATTTTTTTCAGCAGCATTAAAGTGATTTTGCAAAGCATCTGCAACATCAGCAAACCACTGAAATACACAAAACCACAAACGCGCGCACACGCACACACACAATGCAATAACAACTTCAAAAGCAACCACAAAAACAACTTCCCAAATAAGCTCAAATTATAATAAACAAATTTACCAACAATCCCGTTTTATTTGACATTTTTCTTTAATGTTTACCTACTTATTAATACAATTATCAGTGGCCAAAGAGAAAAATAATTCACATTTATTTAATGTATTTGCTTCCAAGTTTAAAACAAGAATACAAATACATTTTGAAGGGAGCATAAAGCCAGAAAATCAAAATTAATACTTTTGTTTAATCTGAGCGATTACTCTAATTTGTGTAAAATGGTTTTTAATATTGTAGCCTAATATGGGTTTTATTTTCCTCTGAGATGCGACGCTCCTGCAATCTTTGTGCTCCGCGCAACGAACAGCAGCAGGTACGCGAAATACGCACAGAGACCCCGGCTTTCAGTTTATATGTTAAGTTGATTGTACAAACAAATCTAAAACCCCACACCGTATATAAACCAATAACGTTATATGAAAAGATTATTTGAAGCGTAACATCCGGTCTCCTCGCGCAACATTCTTTACCGCTATCCGTTCGGTAGGCTATAGATGGAAAACCATTTCAAAGCGCTTTCAGCACATAACAAAAAATATGAAATTCAGAAACGAGTGAAAAACAAGACCTACCTAAAACAAGAAGAATGCAATGACAAAGTTGATCTGTCCGCTAGTAGGCTACTGTTAAAAACACTGACAGAAAAGCCGCGCCTACTGAGAAAGTGAGTGTATGTGAGAGGGAGAGAGAGAGAGACAGAGAGAGAGAGAGAGAGAGAGAGAGAGAGAGAGAGAGAGAGAGAGAGAGAGAGAGAGAGAGAGAGAGAGAGAGAGAGATTCCAAACAAAACTTTCATCGTCTGAGGATTAACTCTTGTGCATTGTTCAAATTCAAAGTCTTGAGCATGTCAAAGATTAAAACATCTGCTTTGATGCATTTTTAGTTTTTGTGCAGCATCAGATTTTATTTTTTCTCCCTCATTTGCTGTTTTTGATTGCAAAACCATAACACCATATATTAATGCATTCTTGGTTGTTGGTGGTTTTTCCTTTTGCAAAGAGGTCACATTGGTAATTTTTACTGTTAATCACCATGTGGCACCATTAAAGGGCATTGTTAAAAAACAACGTTATTTTTTGTATATTTGGTATAATACAATGTGTTCGCGTGGTTTGGTTAAAAAAAACATTATTTTCCACATACCATACATTTGTGTAGCTCCAGATTTTCCTGTCTTCCTAAAACACAGATTTTGTACAAAACGCATTGATTTGAAAATCTCTGTGTCCCTGATTGGCCAGCTAATCTGTACGTTGTGATTGGGCTGAATACCTTAGACTTCAGCCGGAAATGTGACGCTCCTTACCATGTTTGAAAGATTCGCTCACAGTGCAATGCTAACAGGAGTTAAGTTACAGGCTCAGTGAAAGCGAGATGAATTATGATAATGTCGGTCTTGTCTACATCACCAATCCCAGGAAGTCAATAGTTGCCTACAATCCGTGTGTTTGTTGTAGTCCATGTAAAGAGATTTTACGTTGGAGACGATAACTCGCATTGTTTATTTTGGGGTTTGTAACTTTTGCATATCGTTAACATGTACTAATACACACCTGTAAAATCGTAATCGGACCATATGTGCCCTTTAACCCCTTACATTGAATTATATGGTTTTAGTTATATGGAGTATAACAGCATATTAGAGAGTGAGTGAGAGAGTGTGTGTAGGGTTAGAATTGAGGAGAGAGCACCTCCCTCGTGCACCAGTTGCTAATGGTGAGAGAGATTCAGTCTCTTGCAGCTGCCCTTACGAAAATAAATAAACCATGGTAACCACAAAATAACCATGGTTTTGACAACTATGGTTTTCAAAAACCATAGTTAGTGTAGTAAAACCATAATTTTGCTGATAGTAATCAATACACCAAAAAAAAGCCTGGTTACTACACTTTTACCACAATAAAACCATGGTTAATTTTCGTAAAGTTTGTCCCCCCAGACACAAATCCACAGGCACCAGCAGCTCAAAAGTGAAGAGGGGAACATGCAAGTGGTGCACAGAGCAAAAAAAGAACAGTCAGCACTTGCATATGTTGTGGTGGACACACTTGCATAGAGCACCAAGTGATATGCTGCCAGTCCTGCTGGAAAGACTGAACACACACATGTGCACACATTCACACTAAAAGTTAGTTTGATTTCTTTCTAATTCTCCATCCATCCTCAACTCTTGCTTCATTGTTCAGTTTATTTGAAGTTGTTTGCATTTTGGCTCATAATAAATGATGCAGAGTAGATTTGTTTTTACAGAATTTTGTTTTCACACACGCACGCACGCACGCACGCACGCACGCGCGCACACACACACACACACACACACACACACACACACAATGAAAAACCATTAACAATCAAGAATGCATTAATATATGGCGTTATGGCTTTGCAATCAAAAAATGTTGTTACAATGGAAGTCAATGGGGAAAAACACCCACGAACAGCACATGAGGTAGGAAAAAACGAATGCTGCACAAAACTAAAAATGCATAAAAGCCAATATTTTTACTAATCTTTGACATGCGACTGTGAAAAAGGTAGAAAAAAATAAAGTCACTTTTTATATTGAAAATCGGTCATTTCGTGTTTTTCCCCCCAAATCAGTGGCATCAGTAATGAACTTGGCAATTAAAGAGTTAAAATCATGAAATTTTAGTAAACATTTGGTAGTTTTAAACAGTACTGAGGTTGATTAACAGATTTATTCAAAAAATATTATATTAATTTAGTAATTTTAGTACATTTGCCTGCAGTATATTGTTAATTTTTTTTTTTAATTCAAAGCATTTTCCAAAATATGAAATATGTCAATTTAAGATGTCACTAAAAATCATTCCATTTGCTGAAACGCAGAGAAAGTTGTGGCCAAATTAAGACAAAAAACATTACAGCAGTAGCATAACAGTCACAAGTTTGATTCCCAGGAAAAAACACATTTATTCAATGCACTGCACATAAGTTGCTTTGGTTAAGTTAGCATGTTATTAAAAATACTATAATAGTATAAATACCAGTTACTTACCATTTTCATTAATCTGTTTGCATGCAGCAATGCATAAATATTTGTAAAGACAAACTCTTTTAATGTGTATGATGAACAACACTATCTATCTGCTGGTCTAATCCAGACAGTTTTGTATCTTAGCAGTATGAATGCTGATAGAAACCCAGCAGTATATACCAGTTCTTTGTTCTTGTAAAACTTTTACAAGTGCTGAAGATTGTCATTCTAGAAATAGCTCTGACTGATAACTTGACAATGTGCACACAAAGCAAAGCAGGCCAGAGTGTTTATCTGCAATGTGTGAGAATGACATCATGCAATAGTTACGTGTATGTGTAACATGTAACCCTGGGGCATCTGTTGTTCTTGTATGTTTAAGAACTGTTAAGAAATTACCTCCACCCTCTCTTAAGAGTACTGTTACACAAGCTAATACAGAATCGAGGTCTTGGTCTATTCCTATTAATGACATTAAGTTCAACATTGTTTTTTTTTGAGGGGTGTCAGAGAGCGGCTGCAGCAGTCAAAGAAGCAGTGGGACGGGACCAAGACAGAATTTTTATTACCAAATAATTTGTCATTTACACTACATTAAAAATGTATAACATTTATATAGTAAAATACAATTAACTCACTAGTTATATAATTTGTGTAAATGTTAGTAATTCTGTACGCTAGGCTCTAAAAGATGTGTTGCATGCATGTCTCTGGTCATGTTATTTTTCTCTCTGAGTTTGGCCTGTAGTAGCGTGTGCTCCACTACGCCCATCCGAACGTCCATCTGCTCAATCTCCTGCTTCAGCTTAGTCAAACTCTGACGGATCTTTACCACTGGAGCTGCAACACAAAACCCAAGCAAGCATGTTACACCATGCACAAAACAACATCTGCATTAACAAACTACACCACAAACGACATTCCTTATCGTACATTGCCAAAACTTTCCAAAACATTGTGTCGTGTTTAATGTCTGCTTTAAAGATGTTAACTAATTATGGTTTCGTTTGGCCTCATAATTAAAGGGCGCCATCCCCAACCCTCATATTATGTTCCGGGTCAATTTGACCCGTTTTGTTTTTTAAGCTGTCAGATAAACCAGTTAACCTGTGATTTTATTCTTGAAATTTTGTGACTTTTTCTCATTCATGGCCATGAACATGCATGCAAAGTTTGGACATGCTGATATGTTTTGAAGTGTACCAAAATAATTTTGTGACGATCTTGAGGTTCGCGGGTCAATTTGACCCGCATTTGGTTTTGTTCCAAAGCAACTGTATAGACCGAAATTAACCCTTTAACTGGCGCAGCCCTTTTTGAGTGGGGGGGTTGGTGAAAAGGTGATATACACCTTTAAATTAATATAACTCTGGCATTTTTTTGGTTTTTCTAATTTTGGTTTTAATTTTGGTAATTTTTGGTTTTAAAGAAGACACTTCAACATTTTTTAGGGAAGTGTCTGGAGGTGAAAATATTATTTTTTTTTAAAAGCAGTTTACATTTATTTGTAATAAATAAAAATGCAATATAGTATAATTTTTAATACATAAAATTGTCAAAAAACTGAGGTTTGTGCTGGTTTGCTTTGAGGTTTGCTGCATACTTGTGTCACAAATGAATAAATTACAGTTACTGCATTATTATTACTGCTAAAAGGTTTTGAAATATGAAAACTACATTCTTAGACCTTTCCAACAATATATAATTTGTCGTGATAGATTAACATTAACATAGAAAATATTAAAATAAACGTAGGTGTCCCGCTCACGGGACAGCGCCAATTAACGGGTTAAATATATATTTTTAGTGTTTGTTGCTATATTGGTGTTTTACTATCCTGAAATGGGGGTAAAAATGCTTCTCCTCACTCTTTTGAGTAGTGAAAAAGACTTTTACAGACACAGATGGTAAAAGTGAGCTATCATTTCTATTTACAATGTATATGAAATACTATATAAGTTACCGTTTTCTTCCAGACATTTTGTCACTTTTTCTCATTTAGGGCCATGAACATGCATGCAAAGTTAGGATACACTGATGTGTTTTGAATTTTTTTTTTTTTGCACAAATAATGATTTTGTTACAATTTTGATGTTCGCGGGTCAATTTGACCCATATTTGTTTGTTCCAAGCCAACTGTATAGACACAAATTAAATACATTTATTACATATATGTTGGTGTTTACCCTGGAAAGGGAAAAAAGTGAGCTTTTCCTCACTCTTTTCAGTACTGATAAAGACTTCCTCAGACACAGAAAAGTAAATGCGAACTATAATTTCTATTTTCAATGTATATGAAATACTATGTAAAGCAGATTAATTGAGACCCACAGAAAATCCAGAGGTGAATACAGGTGATGCCAGCTGTGCCCCACAAAACATAACACCAAAATAAGCACCATTTGTGTAAAATGCAAGAAGTCAGAAAGCACAGGCTTGATGTGTGCACATCATGTAAACAGTGATTTCTTGAATTTGTACAATGAGCCTCAAGAACAAAAGATGAGCCTATTTAGAAAAATAAAAGCATAATTTCATTTCACAGCAATATTAAATTATTAATTTAGGATGTTTTAAACATAGGTATGTTAAAAAAACATGTTGAATTTAAAATGTTTAATGTTGCAACAGTTTAAATGTTAAAAATTGTGGTTAAATGCATTTTTTTAAATCATACTTTTTAATTTTAAGTGTTTGTAACATGTGACAAAGACTGATACTAAAATGGTCCTGTTCATACCTAATTCCTTCTTGTTTTTCATAATGTGATATTTAAGGAATTGCATAGAATCCAATGCGGGTCAATTTGACCCGCTCCATCAAAATCATCACAAAAATCGAACACAATACAAGGGTTAACGTCTCTTTGCTTTACCAGTTGACGTAATACGCAACACAGACACAACCAATAAGGTAGGAGAAACCTCATGACATTAATGAGAAGTTAATATTCACGCCGTTTAAACTGTGTCTGATGGTAACATTGCATAAGAATACATACAGACAAATGGCCACAGGCAAAAAATACATTTTAGGTGACTGAGGGCGAAGTGACAATACTGTTTTCTTCCAGGAATCTCTCATGCTGGCCCTGGGCAGTCCTTTATGTTAGCCCTGTACTAGTAAAGCAGATTTATTTAGGAGAAAAGCTGTAGACTTTACCTCCATCAGACATGCTGCTGCCTTTCTCTTCCATTTCCTGTTTGACTTTGTCCAGTTCCTCACTGATCTGGAGCACAGACGTAAACAAATGTTGTTTCAGTATTGGTTGTACCACACTGTGATATTATGGGTAGTGTTGTAGTCAAGACCACCTAAACCGAGACCACGTCATGACCAAGGTCTCGAGAACTACAACACTAATTATGGGCATGATTTCTTGTGGCAGCACAAGAAATCATGGGTTCCAGGGAACACACAAACTGATAAAATGTATACCCTGTAATGCACTTTAATACATAACTGTAAACACAATCCTGTGATTTCAGGATTCCTTTAACACTGGCATCCCTATATGGCCCTTTAATTGTTACTGTGTGTGCAATAAAGTGAGTTATGTGAGTGTAATTGTAATATCACACGACTCTTGCGTTATTGTTGTTTTTAGACTAACCTCAGCCAGAATTCTGGTTCTTTCTGTGACACCTCCACTGGCCTGTTGATAAAGGTCCTTCACCTGAACCGCAAAAACATACAGACTATTCAAAAACTTAAGTAACAAGTGACTTTTTAAAAGATTATGTGCTTATGTGATTGTGTTTTGATTGGAGGAAAGTAATAACGTCTTGTGTTTTGATTGGCCGAGATGTTGACCTTGTTGAGTTGTGATTGCGCTTGGCGGTATTCTGAAATGAGATGCTCGAGCTGGGTGTTCAGGTATTTCTCACGACTGCTCACTTTCTCCAGAGTTTTAGTGATGTCTTCCTTCAGCTTAAACAGGCAACCCTGAACACACACTTACATTTAATCTACATTATTTTTGTACATATAAACAACACATGTGATGAAGGTATGGATGACCTTGGCGTCCTGCAGGGATGTGTTGATGCCATCTTGATGTTGATGCATTTGATCGAGGTGAACCCTCCAATCCTGAAATATAATGTGTCACTCTTAGCCATTCAGAAGTTCTCCCTCACACATCAGACTGGACAACACTGCTTTAATATACATTGCAAAGTATACATATATATTTTTTAGAAAATCATCATGATACATATTGTAAATATGTAAAAACACTACGGGTCTCACAACATTGCAGTAAGATTTAAATCACATTTACACCTTACAATAAAAGTAGGATTCAAATTTAGACAACTAGGGAAGTTTGATTTAAATTCAAATTGCTATAATTTCTGCGTTAAGGACCCACACTTTCCCCACAGTGCGATTTATTTTGTTAAATTATAAACATCATACCTTGTTGTCTGTGCGGATGGTGACTTTAAGCTGTGGAAGAACTCTCTCCACCTCCAGATTCCACTCGGCAGCATCGACATCTGACTCCAACACAACTGCAGGTCTTGAACCACTGAGTTCCTGAATATACATAAACAAATACTGGGTTTCTTATAGGAAAATATACCAGTGGGTGATAAAAGCAACTTTCTTGAGACAAAAAAATTATTTCTGAGATGGAAGTAAGCAGATTGGTTATTGCATTCACATGACGGGCCTCTTTGTAGTAAACACAGACAGGTAACACCTCACATATGGTATAACTCACCAACTGTACATAAAGAAAAAAGACACAATTAATTTACACTGCTTACGTTTTGTGATCATATATATCAGTGGTGACCAGTGACTTCTTTTTTCGAGGGCGCACGATGCGAAGTTCATCACAACATGTATGTAGCCCGTCATGTGTGTGGTTTAGTCATTTCAAAATATGTGTTCGGCGTGTCGAGTGATCCTGCATCATGTGTCTTGTCAAAATAAGTGCCTGCTGCAGACACATAAAGGGTTTATGATAAAAAAAGACGCTCAGGTGATTCTCAGAAAATCCAAACTTAGGTGTCCAGCATCAGAATTTTTTAAAAGCCCTTGAAGCAAATTTTTTATTGCACATGTAAGATTAAGGTCTGAACTTACTATAACCATTATTTTTAGAGCATTTAAAAAATATTTCCTATAAAATTATTTACATTTTTTAGATTATCATTATCAAAAATTAGCATTACTGCAACATGATATTACATTAAATATATGCATTTACAAACTCATGTTTCGGTAATGAGAACTAAAAAGTTGTCTATGTATTATAACAAACAAAATTTCAACTTTTATCTGGAGAGAAAATATAAGAACTGCTTACCTGGTAGCCATCTTGAGTGTCACAGTCAATTATGTCCCTTAGAAACAAATTTTTTTTCTAAGGGCTTAAACAATGATTGAAAATTGTTGCGGAGGATGAGAAAATTGGTTTTGGACACATTTATATTCCTTATTATTGTCTCTACATTTACCAATGATCACCAAATACCGCATATTTCTTTACTGTACATGTTTATAATATATAACATGCACAGAAGCTTTTTATTTTTTAGATTTTTTTATTATAAATATTTCCATGTTAAACAACCCAAATCCAGTCATGGACATGCTGCGGTAATGAAAATTTCCCCCTTAAATGTGGAAAAAACAACAAAATTGGTTTGTATGATGTCATTTGAAATCATGTGCAAAAAAGTACATGAAGAGATGTTTGTAACTGTATGCTTCTTATTTTGATAGCATTTACTTTTTTTTATCAAAATGTTTCATGACACCTCATAAGTCTAATTTCGAGAGAATCACCCGCTCGCATTTGCCAGATACTCGTACAATCTCATGCGTAATCAGAGTTTACTGTTAAGGGAGTGTCTTGCGTGTATAAATGGACGCGTGTGCACTTATTTTGACAAAACACGTGATGCACATGGTTCACATGAAGCAACAAACAAATATTTTGAAAACACAAGCAACAGATATGACACCCCGAACACATAATTTTGAATTTGCACGCCTCGGAAGAGCAGTCACCGGCCGCCACTGATATATATAATACTTATAGATCCAGCTGCTGATGCAATGAACTCACACTCTGATTGGTTCTGGTCTTCAGTGCGTCTAAATCCAGCCCTTCCTCTTCCTCATAATCGTCATCCTCCTGCTGAAAGTACACACTTGAATGAGTGTGTGTGTGACTCAGTGTCATTTACTTTGCTGTGTGCTTTACTGTCATACTTCCTTTTCCATTATATTTAATGTGACTCACTGTCATCTCTTCCTCCACTTTACTGAGTGTAAGTTCAGCATCATCTTCTTGCACACAGTCATCTTCCACCTCTACAGAAGGGTACAATGGCCTAATAGAGAAAAGAGGTTTTAACATAAAGTGGGACGGCATCTTACACACAGAAGCCATTGACACATGCCACTACTTCCAGTTTCCAATGGCTCCTCCGCTGACGCAGGTCAGTAAAACTTAGGTCTGTTGGATTGAGGCATGTGGCACTGATAATCATGAATCATCACAGAGTGGCATGTGCCAACAGTAACCGGAAGTGCCACTAGACGAGCCACTAAACACAGTCGCATGAGCCACTTGACACCGGAAGTGCCACTCAACGAGCCACTGTAAACCGGAAGTGCCACCAAATGTAGTGGTACGTGCCAATAGCTTCTATGTTTAAGAGCCATGCTGCTATATGTAAACACTGCTATACTAATAGATTAGAGAGCTGTGTTAGTGTGTGTATAAACTAAGAACAAAGAGTTTGTGAAATATTTGTGATTTTGTAGTGCAAGATAATCTTCACATATTGCTTGTGTATATGTGGGTGTTTGTGCACCTGTTCCAGGTGAACCCTTTGCTCTTCAGTGTCTTTTCTACCAGCTGATCTAGAACGTAGCACACATGTTCTCCAGATCCAGACTTTAGTTTAGATGGAGGGAAATCAACATGGCCACCCTACACACAAACGTACAGTGATAAACATGAAACCCAAATACGTCAATACAAACATCCAAGGGTGTCATCACTGTGCCGTCTCACCAGCGCACGTAGCTCAGAGAGGATGTTGGAGACGGTGGCGTTGGGGTCGTCGTACTCCTGTGGTGTGTCAAATGGACGCCCGCATAGAGAAATCAACCAGGCCGCAATGACACTGAACATATAAAACTGCTCTCCGGGATTTGACAACACATGGGGGCTAGATACAAAATAATGCCTATAACAGACAAAGAAAACAGTTGTTGAGAAACATTTCAGCAGTACACAAATCTTTGCATATTTTTATACTTATAAAAAAGGAATCTTCTAAATGTTCTATTTTGCATTATTATAAAGTTTATCATACATGGGTGATTCTCACGAAACTTGGTGTTAAAAATGTAAAGCATGAAAATGTAAAAATTGCTTAAATTTACTTTTTTTCCCACCAGACATTGAAAAACAAAGTCTGGAGTAAATGGGAACATTAAGTTTAAAACTTTTACTTATCATTTAATACTTTTTGTAACATAATTAAAAAAATTAGTCCTAAAAAATCTCATTACCGCAACAGTCAGAAAACATCAACACTGACATATTTTCAAAATGACATGACAAACCTGAAAGAACATAATTTGGAGATTCTGCACATGCATTTAAAATCAAAGTATTATGCTTCTATTAATTAAATTAACATTTAATAAGCATCTGTTGCGATAATGATAATCAAAATGTCGTGTAAGCATTCTGACAAGACAATATTTCAAATTAACTGTAAAAAAAACGATCTTCCCTGGTAGCCATCTTGAAGTAACTGGTTCATGTGCTTGGTCACTCAAAATCAAACTTTATTAAAATTCTGTATGTGTGCTTAAACTGTTCTCAAAAAGTGTTGCGGAGGATGAGAACATCAGGCATGGACACATCATTTTCCTAATTTTTCTTCATTATTATTATACATGAATATTCAGTAAATATTATGTCATCTAAAGTAGTCTAGAAAAACATCCATTTATTTTTTTTCTTAATATTGTGTTAATTTGATTAAATTACAACATAATGCATGTTCAAACACAGCCGGACACATTGCGGTAATGAGAATTTCAGCAGAAAATGAGATAAAATTTACAATTAAAAATTCTTATGTTGAAATCACACATTGTGCAAGGTAGAACACAGTATTGTGTTAATTCTGATGCTTTTTAATGTTACTATATTACACATTTTAAAGCTAAAATCATTAGTGCCGTGGTGTTTCAATGGTTTAGTGAGAATCACCCACATAATATTCATATAGTAATCATCTCTTCTTTTTTGGCTGACACAAAGTAGACTTGGCTATAAAACGATCTGAAGAACTTTTATATTCTAGATATTTCATTGATTTCATATGAAAAACGTATTGAATCACAGCTTTAACTGTTGCATACATATAACTTTACTGTATGTTTATGTGAGTATGTAAGTGCATTGCAATATGATTATAAATCTGCACATAAAGTAGGTTCTGCATCAGTTGTGTTGGCCTTACCTCGATAGAGGTTTGATGTTGTGTTTGTCCAGAATATGCTTTTCATAATCCAGGATCTTCAGTTTATCCAGAAGATCTTCCATCATTACAAACATCTGATAGACCGAACCGGGACCGCGCTCTTCCTCCTCTGCCATTACTAGACGCGTTTATCTTTCGCTGTGTGCACTCGTTTTCTGGAGTTAAAAGCTGTGTTTTTATCATATATATAAATATGGCTTCAGCGACTCCGGGATGTTGTAGTTACAGTCGCCATGAATTACGTCATACTCCTTCGGCGCCATGTTAGGAAACAAAATAAGTGTACTTTTACTGTCAGCAATGAATAATAAAAGAAAACAATAAATAAACAAGAGCACGGAAAATAAAATTATATTATCGTGGTAGTGATATGGTGATAATCACATAAATAATAATAGACTGAATAGTTTGCGCTGTGAGGCATATAAGAATTTGAATATGCTGCCACCTGGTGCTCCGGAGATGCAACTGCGTTTAGTCACATACATACAACTGTTACATTTAATAAATGACTTTTATCTGTTTATTTATATTAATATTCACTTACTTTAGCTTAGGAGAAAGGAGTTTCTCGTTGTGTAAATAGTTTCACTATTCTCTTTATAAAATTTATGACAGAGTTTATCAGCAGGCTACTTATTGGCTATACAACTATACAACCCATATGGCCCAAAATATGTTTTAAATATATGCAAAATACATTTTGTAGAAAGTAAAGCTTAAATAAATATATTTTTGAATGTGAAAATATATTTAGTTTTAACCTTCATATATTATATTTAAAAATATATTTCAGGGGCAACAAATATATTTCTAATTTTACAAAGCAAAAAAATATTTTTTTCTGGCCAAAATATAAAAGTTTGTATAAAATGTATACGTAAGTATAAAATATAAAAATATAAGTATATTTTTGCAGTTAAAATTATTAGGTATTTCAAACCTGTTATGTTTACATTTTTTACATGTTTATGTCTTTCAATATGACGTGAATATAAATGCTTTAAAATATATTTATTTTCAAAGTATATTTTAAAAAATGGCTAAAAATATATTGGTGATTAATACATTTTTGTAAACATTTCAAAATATATTTTAATACATATATTTCTTGGCCATTCTTTGTATATTTTGAAATATATTTAAATTTTTTTGCAAATATATTTTTTGCCGTATGGGAAGGTTTAGCTATATGTAAGGGTCAAATATCTTCATTAACAGTCAATTTGTGAGGACAGGCTTACTAGGTAAAAATGTTCATAAATGGGCCAGATCAAGTTTTGTCTTTAAATCTATCTAATGCCCTTCAAATTTTGTGAGCTTTAGGGTTAAGGGACAGATAATATCATTAGCCTGATATAAAATCAGTAATGTCAATGACCTCACTGAAATGTCTTTGAAAAACTTTGAAACTATGTATTTTTTGTGATTTAATTTTTTCTACATAATATCATCTTGTATAACATTCTGTGAAAATAACCTTAACAACTTTAATAGATTGTGAGAATTTGCCTGGATTCACAGACAGAGTCCCATATGGTAAAACATGTGTGTGTGAGAGAGATGCGATGAAAGAGAAAGTGATAAAGTGATGGGCAGGGCTGCTCAGCTGTTGATTTGAATTCCAAGATATCTTTATTTGGATGACGGATCAATGTCTTTCACTCTCTCATATATATATATATGAAATATGTCATTATCTTAGTATAAAAACCAAGGCCATGTAAACAAATCTTAACCAAACACACAATACAGTGTAACAGAACACATAAGACACAAAGTGTTTTTTAATATATTAACATTTTAATGTCTTACAAGGTGCCTTAGGTTATATAAAGGATATCTCTTCGATTTATTGTTTGAAAACATATGAACATTCTTCCATTTAACTCTCACAAACTACTTTCTCTGTTTCTCACTTTTCCTTTACTTTCTTTTTTACTTCTGTGGTGATTTCCAGATTTCAATCCTCATGGATACGAGTGGCTCCTTCCTCTGATATTGGACCCTCCCTCTTACTCTCAGTTACCACTTCTGTATAGGTCACGTCTGGGCTTGACTTCCTCCCTTTGGGTGGAGTCACCGCAAGCTCCGCCTCCGCACCCTCTTGGCCCTCAGCAACAGTACGTTCCTTCTTCAGTTTGATACGGAACGATTCTTTATTGGGTGCTTTCTTCGCGATGTTATCCTTCAGCCGCTCTCCGCTCTGCCGCATCTTCTCACGCTGCTCAGGAGGCACAATCTTCTCACCAAAGTGGTTGATTTTGGTTCCAAGCGTTTGGCCTGTTTTACTCAGGCTCTCCTTGGTTTTGTTGAGGTTGTCTCGGGTCTTGTCACGTGTCTTGTTCATGTTCTCTTTGGAGAACGCTGCTTTGATGTTCTCGAGACCCTTTAATCCGCTCTGCTTTAGACGTGCCCCTCGGGATGACTCCGCCTCATCTACCACCATGTACTCTTCATCGGATGATATGTCAGCGGGGACGTCATATTCGTCTGGTTCCACCTCCAGCTCAGCTAGCCCTGCCCCTTTTGGGACCTTGGTGACAGCAACAGAGGGAACTTCAGTTTCTCCCTGCAGTGGCAGACAGAAAAGAAAGATTTACTAGGACAACATAAATAAAACATTTACATTTAGTCCAAAGCGACTGACACATGAGGTAACAATAGAAGCAACTAGAGCAACACAAGAACAGCAATAAGGGCACTAGTCTCATCAAGTCTAACACAGTATACATAGCCAAGGGTTCGTATTTTTTATTTTTTGACAGAGAAGGTACGATAGAAAATAAAAAGGTATTAGCAAGTGAAGGGTTGGTGGAAGAGATGGGTTTTAGCAGATTCTTAAAGACTACTACAGAGTCAGCAGATCTTGTCGCAAAGGGCAGAGCACAGATGGGGGAACCGAAACAGACAGGCACCACAAGCCATTGCTCTGTTACAGAGTGCAGGGGTCGACATATAGTCTGTATAAGCCAGTTACACCTTGGGTGTGCATTATTTTTTAATAATTCAACGGAGTCAATTATTCCGCTTATACTACGCTTACCACACCTCAAGACATCGATCACATGATATATTTAAAGGGATTCGTCCGGTTTTTGTACTTAAATCGCTATTGTGAGTAGGGCTATTTCTTCCTTGTCTCATCCAACGGCTCTTTTGCTTGCTCAAAAAAGTCATTTTAAAGCTGGCAATGGAGACTTGAACAGTTGATAGCATTCTAATGCAGTTATTAATGAAGTTATTAGAAAGAGAGCTAGAGTGACAGAGACACAGAGAGAGAAAAGATAGAGAGCGTGAGAGCGAGAGAGATTGTGTGAACGAAGCTACCATTGTGCGTCTCTAAACAGCGCTGTCATGTTGTTTTTGTTAGTCCGTTATTACAGTTAACTATGTGAAGTGATCTGAAACTGTAATGTGGTCAAGAGAGCTGCCTGGAACTACGTTTGTCAGATTTTCTGTCGTTTCCCAGAAAATAATTGCACACCTCAGAACGTTCATCAGCCAATCAGATTCAAGCATTCAACAGACCCGTAGTATAAGTAAGGAATAATCGACGACGGGCCATTGAATAAGTAAATAATTCACACCAAAGGTGAAAATGCAGCATGACATGAAGCGCCGTTACACCCTGGGTGTGCATTATTTTCAAATAATTCAAAGGACCGGGGTCAATTATTCCACATATACCACAGTTACCGCAAATATTGCTCTGGCGCCTATTTTTAAGACATTTGACAATTTAGGTGTGTGGTTATCGAAAAATAATGCATACCCGTGGAACATTTCTCAACCAATAAGAGTATATAGCATTCAACAGACCCGGGGTATAACTGTAAATATTACTGTACTGTCTGTAATATTTACATTTTATTAATTAAAGAAAAAAACAAGATATAAGAAAAGACAATAACCGAACATTGGACCAAAGACATAACAAAAAGGTGTGCTGGAGGGCAAGGTGCGGTTTCCCGGACAGGGCTCATCCTAGTCCCAGACTAAAATGCACGACTAAGGGACGGTTTCCCGAACAGGGATTAGACTAGTCCTATACTAAAATGTAAAATAAATAAATGAATGAATGAAAGAGTTGTCAGCTTGCATATCTTAATCGATGCCCTTTGTTCTGCCTCAAAATGCACACAAGTAATGTTTTTAGTTAGACATGTTTGTTAAAACTAGTTATATTTCCTAAATAACCTAAGGTCTAGTCCTGGCTTAAATTTATCCCTGTCTGAGAAACCACCCCTGAGTTGCCTTAATTTCAAAACACCTTGCACTGACATATTCTAACATATATCAGTACCATTGCTTTGTCTCAAAATGCACATCAGTATTGCTAAGGTCTAAGGACTTTTTGTAAAAACGACTTAAATGTCCTAAAATAACCAAGGCCTAGTCCTGGATTAATTTAAACCATGTCCGGGAAACCACCCCCAAGGCACCGAGGAACCACTGATATAATCATTGCTCATACCATATGTCAGCAGATGTCTATTTAGACTACTTACATTTAAACATATAGCAGTGAGCTGTAACTATTTGTGTCTCTTATCAAAGCATTGCTCACATTTCAGGCAATTACATGTTGCTATTCAAGTCATGAATAATGTCCAGTTAGAGTTTACATATAGTTGCACCTGTTACTCTGGGAAAGTCCGCCCTGCCTAGCCTATCCCTTTCTTTCCATTTCCCAAGTCTCAACCACATACATGGGCACGTCCACAGTCTTTTAAAATAATGTTCAATGCAAGAATTGGTTAAAATCTAATAGAAATCCTCTTGCAATCTAATTTTCTGGATTTACACAACCATTGAGACATTGGGGTGCACTGGGTTTATCTATATACGGCTAAGCTGACTCATTTCCTAAATTATGTCTGAAATAATTTGTATGGTGAAATTCTTATCACCATGTCTACATGCATTCTTCCTGTGTTGTCTTTGAGTCTCCCTTATGTGTCACGTTAGCTTTCTTTGGTTACTTTACATGTCGGACACACAATCTTTTCCTGTCTATATGGAGCATTCATACATACACAGACATTTATTTTGAATGCATACATATGGATGTGCATATACAGTATGCATGCATGCATAAAGTTTCTATTCAGGGAGTAACTTTAAAGTGACTTTTCAGCTGTGTGGGCGACTCTATATTAAGAAAGCTCAGAATACCACACACGCAAATACACACTTGTATTCAGACACTGTGACAGCCTAATTTCACCTAATTTATTAGGGCACTGTTGTGTCTCATATTTACTTGTTTTCTTTTATTTCTTGATGGTAAATTCTGGACTGCAATGTAAGGATTCGCATGAAGTAAATGACTGAATACTAGGCCTATATCACATATAGACGCTCTCAGGCCATAAGCTTACATTCAGTATTTAATTTAAAAAAAAAAATTGGTTAATATTGGGAAACTACTTATTGATGTGGAAGTCTCATTCTCAAAATTAGTGGTGTCTATATCCCTGTGCCTCTTTTTATTTCTTCTAGACTTTCTGGAAGTCAACACATTCAGACTATCTTTATATGACACCCCACAGAAATAAGTAGCTAGTCAGCTCCAAAAAAGTGCGCCCCCTATTGTTTGTGCAACAGGTGTTAAGTCTGATACGACAAAGCCAACATACTGCCAAATCCTCAATTACCCATCACACACATGCAGTGATTTAAAGGTGTGTGTGTATATGCCAATGTGTATACCTGGTAAATAACGACTCTGAACTTGTTACGCGTGAGCAGCTCATCCTGTGTAGTTTCCACCTTCTTCACACGCACGTTCTGCTTCTCCACACGTGAACGCACTTCTTTAACGTGTGTGCTCACGCGGCGGGCTTTCTGGAGCAGTTTGTCAACGGTGGTCGCTGTGGCAGTGTGGTCGCGAGTCAGCTTGATCAGCTCTGATTGGACGGCGCTGACCGAGCTTTCGAGCTGCTGCTGCCGTTCCTCCATACGCTGCTGACTGGCCTGGACGCCATCGATGATCGTAGACACACGTTCCAGCAGAGAAAGAATGGACAGGGCCGAGACAGGTTGCCCGGATTCGTCCTCGACCCCAAGTATGACATCACCTTTCTTTTCCATCTCTGACTGACTCTTTTACACGTCCCCGAAAGTACAGCTACAGGGCCAGAGACGGGTACGGGGCCAGACAGAATCACACACAGAAACAGTGAAGAGAGAAACTGACACTCCAGAAAGAGACCCCACTGGAATCTGACTAACCCCACCCCTCTGCATGCGCGCACACACTCACATACATGTATGCATGGATATAAATACAACTGTAAGGGGATACTAGGAAATTTTTGGAAGCTGCATCACATCAGCTGCATAAGAGCTTGAAAGCCCCTTTAATTCATACATCCATTTGCTGTGCATGCTACATTCAAAATATAAAATGGCAGTAGCATTGCTATCAATTCATTTAGATTACAAATATGTGATGTAGGCATTCATGTGTGGTGAAGTCGATTTACTTTTATAAATCTGCTCCCCTGTGGCCTACTGTCATCCGAAGCCAACAGCTGCACCCACCACACACACACACACGCATGCATGCACGCACACTGAATGGTCCTTGGAGGTGTGTTTTTCCACATTAGCATTTGACTTCTGACCTTACATTCAGGCAACCTAATATTAAAAACTATGTTTCCCAGCATGCACCTTGACTGAAAAAGTGACATAACCTTTAAAATATGTAGATGGTAGCAGTAACATTAAAACCTACAAATAACTCACAAAATAAATAGAAAACAAAACAGAAAAGACTTTACAAAGTTCCCCTAAAATTCCCATTACTTTAGAAGTTTAGCTTTTAGAGAATGGGATGTCTTCAAGTGAAAACAAATGAGAAATTACAGTACAATTAGACTGTTTATCTAAAAATGCAGTGAACACTTTCAGTCAGTGCCGGCAGGATGACATATTTTTGTAAGCAAAACCCGGAAGTGAGTTAGCATTTTAGCACTTTCGGTTCCATCGTTCCAAAGTACAAAGAGCAGTTGCTAACAAGTTGCTACTTGAGACTACAGAGGTTGTCACCAGGAACTTTAAACATCATTTTGCATGAAGAGCCAAAAACTATGCAACGTGGACACAATTCCCAACAAAGATTCATCCACGGTCTATTTCCTTATTAGGTAACATGTTTTTAATAAAGTTTGAAAGATTTGTCTGAAGCTTGGTCATGATGACAAAAAGGTTGAGCGACCATGGTATCCCATACGAAACAAAATCAAATATGATTTTAAACATATTTTTGAACTTGGCCTAAAAAATATATGTACTGAAATGTGTTTACAAAAATGTATTTCAAGAGTTTTTGCCATTTTTGTATATTTTTAAAATAAATATATTTTTAATAGGGCTGTCAAAAGATTAATTACGATTAATCGCATAAAAAATAAAAGTTTGTGTTTGCATTATATATGTGTGTGTGTTGTGTGTAATTATTATGTATATATGAATACACACGCACACGTATATATTTAAGAAAAAAATCATATAAATTATCTCAAAATCTAAATAAATATATACGTGTAAATGTATATATGCGTGTGCACTGTGTGTAATTATTTTGTATATTATTTTAGCAAAAACGTTTGTTTTGTATGCAATTAATCGTGATTAATTTTTTGACAGCCCTAATTTTTAAGCATTTATATTCACGTGAAAAGATTAAAATTAAATATATTTTAAACTGCAACTTTTTACAAACTTTTATATTTTGGCCAGGAAATTTATATTTTTTGCCATACAAGTTGTAAAATTTGAAATGTATTTGTTGCCCCTGAAATACATTTTTAAAGTAATAGATGAAAGTTAAAACTAAATATATTTTCAAAAAGCTTTACTTTTTTATAAAATGTAAGCATATATTTAAAACATATTTTTGGTCAAAGAAATTTTTTTTTTGCCGTATGGGGTAAAGCCTAAAGTAATTTAATTTAGGCTTCAAATTTTATTAAAGTTGTGTTCATCTGTGAAGATAATTTTATTCGATAAAACAAGTGTCATAAACGTTTACAGATCTTATTTTTGCGATAATCGAAGTTTATATGGGCTTTAGGCGAGGGAACCAGTGTCCCGCTAACTTCCGGATTGGCCTACAAAAATACATCATCCCTGTCGCACTCAATTATATAAATCATATAAAAGATTATAATTAACATGTATAAAAGATTAATATCCACATGGGCGTCGGAAACAAAAAATGCTTGCCTTACCTTGTGTAGCGGGAAGCCAGATCGTCGAAACTAATAAAAACACGAAATGGAATTGAATTTATATGACTCTAAATTAGCCAAGTGAAATTGATTTGAGGAAGTCAATGCTGTAACTAAAACACGGAATTTAATTTATAATGGCATTCCTCTAGTGGAATGGATTTGACTGACGGAGCAGATAAGTAAACAGACATACGCGCTAAATTAGAGAAAAAGTGAGTGGGTCCAAAATCATTGATCTTAAAAAGTGGGTAGGTCTTGTACCAACATTAATTGTTACTACGCCCACGCATGGATCAAGGTAACCCAATTTGAATTTGTAGACCATGTTTATTAGCAATGAAAAGATCATGGGTTTTAGACTGTAAAAATACACATCATACTGTTGATAAAATGTTTACCTTGGATGCATGTTAAATTGTTTTGGATTAAAGTGTTATAATCACAATGCACTTTAGGTGAAGTGAATATTTGTTTTTTTGGGTGTGTGTTATTTAAAGATTGTGTTAAGAAATTAGTTTCCTGCTAATTGACCAACCTGTGTAAAATAAATATTAACACTTTGTACTGATGACTCTATCGTATAACGAAATACTTGGAAAACTTGACTAAGCATGTGGTCTGACTCTGAATCAAGAGTCTTCTGGGTCATGTGACTACATTCGCACCAATGGTATGAGCTTCTGGCACTTCTTTAAAAGCATCCGTTCTCGATCGCGGAGTGCCCGGTGTTTGTTTTTGCTTCAAGGTACCTACAACAACTTCAAATTGGTGAGTAACATCGCCAGTGCTGTGAATCGTTGGTAAATGACAGGGACACGACGTTGTCTCGGAGTAATAGCTCCCGTGTACACTCTGAAACAAAAGAATCGGTTTCCGGTCTTATGATGACGTCTTTTTTTGCACACGGCCTGGTCAACAAGCGCGTGGTGTAGTGTGCAGAATCGCCGCCGAGAACGCGCTTACATTTGAGTGTGGTGCGCGTGGAGCTCCGGTAAGCAGTAGTGGTTATTTTTGATGTGTGTTAAGTCCGTTACATGTACGTTCAATTACAGATAGGATGATAGAAAGCCGGTGCACTGGACCGTACCAGCCAGGCCGCGTGACGCCCGTTGTTATGCCTATACTCACTAAAGCATATGTTACATTTGTGCGCACTCTTACTATTTGTGTGGACTAAAGTTAAACTCCACTGTGCAAAACATTAAAGCGCAAAACGCGTTTTACTGAAAGCCGCAATGTGTAAACAGGTGTCAGTGATGTATGTTGTGTTTGGATGATGCAGTATGTCAGAAACACCAGTGATGAAAATGCATTACGATAAAATGAATCTTATTATTTACACACAGACTGCTACTTTACATAAGCATTTATGAAAGGCAAACATTTTCAGGAAAATATAGAGTTAATTTTTACAAAAAATATATAAATATAAAAATAGTTAGAGGAAGCGACACTTAATGTGTTTAATTACGATAACATGAGGTGACATCTATTATGAAAACTGTGGTTTTACCACAAATAAAACCGGAAAGCATGGTTACCATAGTTAAACCATGGTTTCCACAAATAACCATTTTTGTTTTAAAAAGAATACAAAAATATTTAATACATTTATAAACTGAAATATTGTTTGTTATAACAACATACTATTCTATCTCATAGGATGCCAGTATGATTGGCAGGTGGCCACACCTCCTGTCAGTGTCACTGGCACTGCTGTGGGCGTGTTCAGTGTGGGCGGGATCAGACTGCAAGTCTGTCATCATTGAGACTGATAGTCGTGTGGCAGAGCAGGTGCAGCAGCGCAGCCTGCATGCACTATTTGATAAGTATGGCCAGAACGGGAGTATTACTTTGGAAGGCTTGTACAACCTACTCAAGGGGGTGGGGCTGGACCGCATCCGAAAAGTGATGGTGCATCACCATGGAAACGCTAACAATCATACTCACTCGCATTCTCACATCCATACCCACGTGGACAAACTCGTCACACACGAGCATCCTGTCACCAGCAAGAAGGTGGTTGGCGACCATAATGTGGAGAAGAGTGAAGCTGTCCCAAAAGTGCAGTCTGACCCTGCCGCTGGAAAGAAAAGCCAGTCGGATGCACATCACAATCTCAACATAAAAATTAATCAGGAATTGACCACACCTTTCACCACGCCATCCGTCATCACAAAAATACGACGAATCGAGCGTAGCGCAGATGATGATTTAACCCAGAACCACACCACGTTTAATTTCACCCAGCCCAATGTAACACACGCTAACCACACCCATCAGCAAGAGGACACACCCACTCATGTACACGAGGATGACCATGATGAGCATGAACATGAACATGGACATACCAGTCTGGAGGTACACAATTGCATATTTATTCAAATGCACATACACTTAAATAAAGGATAATGCAAGGGACTATTTCAGCACTGCATAATAAATCAACCTATTACAAACCCAGAAAAAAATCAAGTTTCGCTTTTTCCTTCCAGTGTCAGAATGCCTCCACAATCCTCCATTCGCATGGCATGATAAAGGAAGTGGGTCTGTCCGTCAGCGACTTTGCTTACCTGTGCCCTACTCTTCTTATGCAAATTGATTCCGAGTCCTGCCTCCTGCATGACAGTGACCAATCAGGTAAGGTTTTGATTTGAATAAACTCAAGTTTTAACAGCTGATCAGCAGAATACGTATAACAATTTTGTTCTGTGTGTTTTCTAGATCATAACCATCATCACCATCATCACCACAATCTGCGTAATCACACCATTAAGAATGTCTCTCTTAAAGTTGGTAAGTGTTTGTCATTTTAATAACATCGTCTTTAAAAGGGCAGTTGATAAGAAGTTGCTACTTATTTACTGACATTGGGTCTCATTTATTAATAATTGCGTAAATTTTTTGTATTTATACGCAAACTTCTCACGAAAACTTTCCGGCTAATTCACAACACGTGTGTACGCACATGAGTTTGTTCTTATAGTTGTTCTTACCTTAGTGAATTTGGAGTGTTCTACAGGAGCGGTTGATAATTTGCATAAAACACGCCCAAAACAGCTCCATATAAGGGTTTTCCGCAGCGGTGGTCCACAGAAAACTTTAAAGCAGTTTGTCATAGAAGCAAAAGAGCTCAAAAAGAAATCCATGATCATATTTATTATCGGTAAAGTTCCGTTTTGCTTTGCAATTTGTATTTGGGAGGTTTTGCTTTCGATGGAGGAAGCCAGTGCTGTCCACCGACCAGAGTAACGTTAAAGAAGTATTGGATGCTTTAACAAATATGACATTTAATTCATATGACAGAGATGCGCATCTGTATCCAAAATAAAACGGACAGGAAATCAAGTTATTGACGTTTGGACTTCTCATTACATTTACATGACGTTTACATTAGGCATTAAGCAGACTTTCAAGTAGAGATTTAAAAAGTGAGGAAGAAAAGCGTGAAGATTTGTCATTTACGCGCATCTTCTTTATATATGTAGAAAAAATAAGTAGGCTGTAATAATATATAATATAATGTATATAATAACAATAATAATAATATAGATTTGAAACTTGAAAGCAGTTTGTCATAGAAGCAAAAGAGCTCAAAAAGAAATCCATGATCATATTTATTATCGGTAAAGTTCCGTTTTGCTTTGCAATTTGTATTTGGGAGGTTTTGCTTTCGATGGAGGAAGCCAGTGCTGTCCACCGACCAGAGTAACGTTAAAGAAGTATTGGATGCTTTAACAAATATGACATTTAATTAATATGACAGAGATGCGCATCTGTATCCAAAATAAAACGGACAGGAAATCAAGTTATTGACGTTTGGACTTCTCATTACATTTACATGACGTTTACATTAGGCATTAAGCAGACTTTCAAGTAGAGATTTAAAAAGTGAGGAAGAAAAGCGTGAAGATTTGTCATTTACGCGCATCTTCTTTATATATGTAGAAAAAATAAGTAGGCTGTAATAATATATAATATAATGTATATAATAACAATAATAATAATATAGATTGTTTAATAATATATAATACAGAAATAAATACAATCATGTAAATTTTATATATCAACATTATTATAAACATTATAATTATAGCCCAGTATTTGATTATAGTGTATGTAATTATTGCGTACGAGTGGTTTTAGGTTTTCTTGAATTTTTGCGTACATTTAGAAGACATTTTGATACGAAAGTTTTTGAATCACGATTTGTTAGTGAAAACATCTATACGCACATCTCTATACGTACGCATGCTTAGTAAATGAGACGCATTGTCTGGGAATGTAAACGGCGTCACGCATGAAGATCATGCAATATGGGCACAATTCCCCAAAAACATTCATCCACAGAGTATTTCCTTATCCTTATTCCTTTTTTTTGCAATAATCTAAAAGTCTATGCGCAAAATAAATGGGCTTTTCGGTGTCCAGCCAACTTCTGGGTTGGCCTACAAAGATTTGTCTCATACAGCCCTTTTTTCATTAAGGACATGATCTTTCTGGTAGTTGTAGGTCTGAACCCTATAGACCCCTTCACGGTTCACGTCACAGGCGGTTCCCACTTCGTATGCCGGGGTCAGAAAAGTCATTACAGCAGATTGAGTTGCGTATTATTCGGTGTCGTCAAAAATGCCTACTTGCGTCGTGGGCTTTGAAAATTGCACCAGTTCTGCCGTTAAGATTTTCGGGATTCCAGCAGAATCTCAAAAACAAAAAAATACAACATCTGTGGCTGCAAGCAATTAAACGTGCAGACTGGGACAATGCAAAGATCAAAGAGGCTTGTGTTTGTAGTGCTCACTTCATTTCAGGTAAGTCATACTTTTTCAGCCCTGTTAGATTAAACTAGAAAGCCTAAATGGTATGAACACTTTGACCCCATGCTGCGCACGCACCCGATAGTCATTCAATGTTTACAAACCTTGAAGGGGTCTATTGGCTTTCATTGGTTAACTAGTCTTCATTTTCAATGTTATGTTTGTGTTCCAGCTTGGATAGGAGGGTTTATCTCCATCACTTTAATCAGCTTGCTGGCGCTGGTGGGCGTGGTTTTGATACCGCTCATTAACAAAGTTTGCTTCAACTTCCTGCTAAGCTTCTTGGTGGCTCTTGCAGTTGGCACTCTCAGTGGAGATGCGTTCCTTCATCTCATACCTCATGTAAGAAATTTGGATCATGATGATCATAATTTTGGTATTTATCCTTTTCCTATATTTAATGGTCCATACTGAAATATGATAGAATTGTGTGATATGCTTGCATATTGACACACACATGATCACGTGATTGGAAGAGATATCTTAATGATTTTTTTTATTGGTGGTTGTCAGTCACTTGGTCATCCACAGCACAGCCACTTAGAGCATCATAACCACGGAGAAGAAACTGAGGAGGATTATCTCCGGCCGGTGTGGACGGGACTGACCGCACTGAGTGGAGTCTACATTATGTTTCTTATTGAGCACTTCCTGACCCTTGGCAAAATGTATAAAGACAAAAAGCAGAAGGTAAGGATGATGCACATACAAAATGCATACTATTGCAAATGCAAATATCATTTTTCATACAGTGGGATGAAATGCAATATGTATTTGGACACCAAAGTAACACTTGATATGTATCAGTGTTTTTGTATTATGAAACATAATGTGACGTGTCGCATAGTTAGATGTTTTTTGGTCTAAATTACGTATGCATTATACATAAATGTGATTTTAAGTCTACAAAGTGTCAAAAGTTCACATTCTTAGGTGATAATATTAAATCCTAATGGGTTTGTCATGTTATATGAAAATGTGATGTTACTTGTATTTCTATATTTTGAATGATCATCTCTGTGTATATACGTACAGAAGAGGGGTGAACTGGCCGCAGAAGTTTTGGAAACCGAAAAGTTGCCATCATTAGAAGACAGCGACGTCAAAATACTTGATGGTAAACAAACAAGTTTCTACTCTAATGTGAACACATATGTTTAAATCAAAATAAACCTACTTCCATGTCGTTGCATCAGGCGCTGAAACGAATGGTGGTGGTGCGTGTGGGCGGGGCATTGCAGAGGAAGAGGAAGTGATGCTGGAGACGGAGCTCTACACTGATACGGATTGTGAAAACAAATGCCACTCCCACTTTCACGATACCGTTGGCCAGTCGGACGAGCAGCATCATCATCACCATGACTACCACCACATACTGCATCACCATCACTCTCAGAACCACCACCCTCACACGCACACCCATAGACACACACATTCCTACTCGCTTCAACACTTCCAGCAGGCTGGCGTGGCTACTCTTGCTTGGATGGTCATCATGGGGGATGGGCTTCATAACTTCAGTGATGGACTTGCCATAGGTAAATGCAACATCTACGAACACATACTCAAGTAGCTTTAACCCTGGACATACCCTAATGCTGCGGTCATACTAGACTTTTCGTCCCATTGACTTCCATTCATACACGAGCAAATGCGTCAGACTGAAAATGCAAGCTTGTGCTACATATTTTGCAGGTTGCTGCGTCTGGTGTCTTTTCTGTGTTTACCTGTGATTCAAATTTGTATATCGGGGCACCATTGACTAAAGGTGTGTGTTTAAATTTCAGGAGCAGCTTTTACAGAAGGATTGTCAAGTGGCCTTAGTACTTCAGTTGCTGTATTCTGTCATGAGCTTCCTCATGAGCTGGGTAAGATGACCTGAGGCGATAGTAATTGACATTGTCTCTTTTTTAAACAGTATTTTAAGAAGTCTTTCAGTGTTTTTTTTTAATGCTCACAAACTTCTCTGCACCTTCTGTAGGGGATTTTGCGGTCCTGCTGAAAGCGGGTATGTCAGTACGTCAGGCCATTCTTTACAATCTGCTGTCGGCCCTAATGGGATATCTGGGCATGATTACGGGAATTCTGATTGGTCATTACGCAGAAAATGTTGCCATGTGGATCTTTGCTTTGACAGCTGGGCTTTTCCTGTATGTCTCCCTCGTAGACATGGTAAGTAGCTTGGACACAAACAAACGCACGCAGACAGACACAGACAGACAAACACACGCAGACAGACAGACACATGTGCGCACACGCAGACAGACAGACACACTCACAGACAGACATGTGCAGAGACAGAAACGCACGCACAAGACAGACACAGACAAACACACGCAGACAAACACACTTGCAGGCAGACATAATGCATCACCATCACGCTCAAAACACACACACACACAGACACACACACAGACAGACACAGACAGACACAGACAGACACAGACAGACACAGACAGACACAGACAGACACAGACAGACACAGACAGACAGACAGACAGACAGACACAGACAGACAGACACAGACAGACAGACAGACACAGACAGACAGACACAGACAGACAGACAGACACAGACAGACAGACAGACAAAGTCAGACAGACACAGACAGACAGACACAGACAGACAGACACAGACAGACAGACACAGACAGACAGACACAGACAGACAGACACAGACAGACAGACAGACACAGACAGACAGACAGACAGACACAGACAGACAGACAGACACACACAGACAGACACACACAGACAGACAGACACAGGACAGACAGACACAGACAGACAGACAGACAGACACAGACAGACAGACAGACAGACAGAGACAGACAGACAGACAGAGAGCTGACAGACAGACCGAGACAGACAGACACAGACAGACAGAAACACAGACAGACAGAAACACAGACAGACAGACACAGACAGACAGACACAGACAGACAGACACAGACAGACACAGACAGACAGACACAGACAGACAGACACAGACAGACACAGACAGACACAGACAGACAGACACAGACAGACACAGACAGACAGACACAGACAGACAGACACAGACAGACACAGACAGACAGACACAGACAGACAGACACAGACAGACACACACACACACACACAAAAAGACACACACAGACAGACAGACACACACACACACACACAAAAAGACACATGCGTGCGTGCACACGCAGACAGACAGATGCACTCATAGACAAGTGGCCGCAGGCAGGCAGGCAGACAGATAGACACATGTAGACAGATACACACAAGCAGGCAGATGCACACACAAGACAGACAAACACGCAAACAGACAGAAGGATTCAGAGAGACACGTGCGCAGACAGACAGACAGACACAGGCAAACACACGCAGACAGACAGACACAGGCAAAAGCAGACAGACAGACAGACACAGGCAAACGCACGCAGACAGACAGACAGACACAGGCAAAAGCAGACAGACAGACAGACACAGGCAAAAGCAGACAGACAGACAGACACAGGCAAACGCACGCAGACAGACAGACAGACACAGGCAAACGCACGCAGACAGACAGACACAGGCAAACGTACGCAAACAGACAGAGACAGACACAGGCAAACACACGCAGACAGACAGACACAGGCAAACGCACGCAGACAGACAGACAGACACAGGCAAACTCACGCAGACAGACAGACACAGGCAAACTCACGCAGACAGACAGACAGACACAGGCAAACGCACGCAGACAGACAGACAGACACAGGCAAACGCACGCAGACAGACAGACAGACACAGGCAAACGCACGCAGACAGACAGACACAGGCAATCGCACGCAGACAGACAGACACAGGCAAACGCACGCAGACAGACAGACACAGGCAAACGCACGCAGACAGACAGACAGACAGACAGACACAGGCAAATGCACGCAGACAGACAGACAGACACAGGCAAAAACACGCAGACAGACACAAACAGATACACATAAACATACACATACGCACACATACACGCACAAACAGACACGCAGACAGACAGTCTGAGGCCGAAAGTGGGCGGAGTTGTAATATACAGTTGCATCTCATATATCGTAAATATATCTTTTCAAATTAAATCTGTTTAATACATTTCTTAAAACTAGCATGACAAGCACTTTGATTACACGGTACTTTGATGTCAAGTGAATTGCTCTGTACACTGCAAAAAATGAAGTGTTAATTTTTTACACATTGTGTGTGTCATGCCATTTAAGGTGTTATTTCATGTTAAAATAAATGAAAGGGACAACACAAGTTGTGTTAAAAACAGTGATGGGAGTAATGCACTACAATTAATTCTGTTACTGTAATTCCACTACTTTTAGCAGTAATAAACATGTAACAAGGTTTTTTTTTTTTTAATCAAATAACACAGAAGGTGTGTTAGTTCAGGGACAACACATTAAATGTGTCGTCCCTATACTAACACACCTTTTGTGTTATTATTCATTGTGTTGGTTAGTATTGACACAGACAGACACAGATGAAGAATGTATCAATATGATTAAAAATACAGTGTTTCTGCAAATGTAATGTGTGTACACAGTGATGTGATTGTCTGTTTTTATTTGTAGGTACCTGAAATGTTACACAATGATGCGGGTGAAGCAGGCTTCAGCCACTACGGTTTCTTCCTCTTGCAGAATGCTGGAATTCTTCTGGGATTTGGAATCATGCTGCTCATTGCAATTTTTGAACATAGGATACAACTGGACATTGGCTTCTGACCTCACAAAAATAACTCCAAAAACCCCACTCCATTTAAACATCTAAATTATAAAGCTGCTTATTCACCTGTACCCCACCTAAACCACTTGTTGGCATGCTTAAAATCTCATCTAGTCTATTGACAGGTGACAGCAGCTCGATAAGCACCATCAATTATCATTTCATTTGTAGTATGTGGGCATATAAAACAGCATTTTAAGTATCGACTGTTACAGTTTCAGTATAAAAGAACTTCTACCACATTCAGAATGTGGTTTTTTTGTTACACAGTGTTGTACAGTATTTAAAATAAGTGTCACAAGTGTTCTTTTGTTCGTTTTGCACATGCCGTCTCTGCTACATTCCAGTAAAAATGTTCTGTGTGTCCCAGTGATGTTTGTGTCTGATCTCTGTTTTTTACTTGAAAGATGGGTGGGACGATTGGCTCCGTTTCAACTGAACTGCATAATGGAAAAATTGGCACGTATAGGATTGTTTGTTTCTGGTGTAGGAATGTTAGTTCCTTAGGGAATGTAGAAGAAATTAAACACCACAACATGCTATTTTAAGTACTGTTATGTTAAAGCACAGTGCTACAGAAAATACCAGACATGATTTTTAAAGTTTCCTATAGCTTTTCCGCTGTAAAAAGGCACACAAATAGAGAATGCAGACATGCTTTGTGAAATGTTTACGATTGTTTCAACAAAAAAGTTACAAAAACATTTTTAGAAATACTATAGTTTTCACACTATAAAACCAATAAACCCCCTGTTTCCCAAAAAAGATTTGCAGAAAAAGGTACAAGTTTATGACCCTATAATATACCACAGTTCCCTTTATATTGCAAGTTTTGTTTAATAATATACAATATGTGGAACTGGATGTCTATAATTATTAACAACAATATTCAAATGGGTGATTCTCATGAAATCCAGACTTAGGTGTCCAGCATCAAAAAAATTTTAAAAGCCCTTGAGCATTTTTTTTTGCACATATAAGATTAAGGTCTAAACTTACTGTAACCATTATTTTTAGAGGATTTAAAAAAATATTTCCTATAGAATTATTTACATTTTTTAGATTATTATAAAAAATGATCATTACCGCAACATGATATTACATTAAATATGCATTTACAAACTCATGTTTCGGTAATGAGAACTAAAAAGTTGTCTAGGTACTATGACAAACAAAATTTCAATTTTTATCTAGAGAGAAAAAAGAACTGCTAACCTGGTAGCCATCTTGAGTGTCACAGTCAATTATGTCTTTTTTTTAAATGTTAGTTCCTTTAGGGCTTAAACAATGATTGAAAATTGTTGCGGAGGATGAGAAAATTTTTCTTTGACATTTATATTCCTTATTATTGTCTCTACATTTACCAATGATCACCAGATACCACATGTTTCTTTACTGTAAATGTAGTATAACATGCACTGAAGCTTTTTATTTTTTTAGATTTTTTTAATTATAAATATTTTCATGTCAAAGAACCCAAATCCAGTCATGGACACGTTGCGTTAATGAAAATGTTCCCCTTAAATATGGAAAAAAACAACAAAATAGATTTTTTTATGATGTCATATGAAATCATGTGCAAACTAGTCAATTTAAGAGTTTTTGTCTAAACTCCGCCCACAGGAATACATCAGTCGCCAGCTAAGCTCAAACGGCTCTGCTAAGCTAAGTTGCTGTCGAATCACAACACACTAAACAAACTACACAATCAGAACTTGTTGCGTATTTCTGAAGGAGAGACTTCATAGAATAAGGACAGTGAAAACAGCGCTATAGAGATTTCTGAGTAAATTATGTGAACAATACCGCTTTTGTAATGGAATTTTTATTCCATTAGTGCCATCATAAACTTAAAACCTAAATCTGAAAATTTACTTCCACCACCTTATGGCGATCATTCTCTGATGACATCATCTAGACGGCTTGGTGGAGCATTCGTTAACTCCGCCCCCTCCAACTGTCCCAGTCTGATGCAAGTTCCATTTCTGAATCAAACACCTACTTTTCTATATCCAATCAATTCACAATGGAAAACACAAGCTACAACCAACATTGTCCTGGTGTGACACTTTATTTTTTAATTGCGTGCGAATAATATTGCTTGTGTTATTTACTAAGACAAAATCAGTGCTGAACCTCATAGATTTGAAATGTCTATAGACACATAACAGTATCTTCTGTGATACATCTTATTCCTCTGGGTGCATCGGGTTCTGTTTTTGCCTGTATCTGAAAGGGATGCGATTGGCAGGTGGCAAAACACCCAGACCAGCACGGCTATTGTCCAGCATCGGCTTCGGCTGGCCGTGTAGCAACTGCATTTCACCCATCAGCAAAGTGACGCACACAAACTGCTTGAGCTCATTATTTGCAAAAAAACGCCCGGGACACTGGCTGGCCCCGGAGCCGAACGGCATACGATAGTGACGGACTTTCTGTCCGCATTTATAAAACTCTGTTTTATCCTTCCCGTCCTCCACAAAACGGTCAAATTGGAATTGCTACAAAACAAAATACACACAAACAAGACATTTAAGTTAATAAACCACCAGTAACATCAGTCATGTGGCTGTAGGCCGCTGTACTGTAGGTGTGTGTGTGGGTTACCTGAGGTTGTTCATATATTTCAGGGTCGAGGTGCGTGCTTTGGGGATAGAGAGCAATGAAGTCATCTTTGCGCAGGTTAATGGACTGCTGGGCATCCAAACGCAAACAGAAGTCTTCCTGAACTACACGGATGTTCATCGATACAGACGAGAGACGTAAACTCTCATTCACTGAACTCTCTACAGATAAACATTGACAGAAAGACAGAGAGTTTGCATTAGTGGATTTTGACATATTAATGGGATAGTTCACACCAAAATTAAATTAAACCCATATTTAGTTCATACTCAAAACAATTTGTATATGACTTTTAGCCAAACATAGATTTTTTAGTTATTATAAAGTTACATCCTATTGGGGCGGTTTCCTGGACAGGGTTTAGATTAATCCATTATGTGTAAAGTCAGGATGTTTGTGGGTGTGTCACCTAAGTAAACCATTTGATCTAGTTGTTCTCGGGTTATTGTGATGTCCTCTTTGAGAATGGACTCTATGTTCTCCTGTCCAACCACATCCACAATCTCTGCTTGTACTGCTGCAAGGGCTTTTGGGTGTGAAATCAGATAGTACAGACACCAGAATGCCGCTGGGATAGTGTTTCCAACCGATGCCCACAACATGGCAAAATGATGGGCTACAGAGAGAAAATAGAGAATATATAAATGCATTTGTGTGTTCAAACCAACAAAAGTGCCAGTCATGGTTGGCTTCACTGAGTGCTAATCTGAATATCTACAACAAGCAGTATTACTGTTGATTTCCACTGTCGAATGAAAACTAATGTTTGTTTGTTTATTCGCCATTCCAGCATCTATGGCTATATTAATGGTGAGAACTGGTTAAATCATACATCATAGGTGTGACTGGCAAAGGACAAAAAAGCAGGAAAAAATACGGCACACCTACAATGATGCAGCGACATACATACCTACACACACACGCACATACACTCACCTAAAGGATTATTAGGAACACCATACTAATACTGTGTTTGACCTCCTTTCGCCTTCAGAACTGCCTTAATTCTACGTGGCATTGAATCAACAAGGTGCTGAAAGCATTCTTTAGAAATCTTGGCTCATATTGATAAGATAGCATCTTGCAGTCGGGTATGCACATCCAGGGCACGAAGCTCCCGTTCCACCACATCCCAAAGATGCTCTATTGGGTTGAGATCTGGTGACTGTTGGGGCCATTTTGGTACAGTGAACTCATTGTCATGTTCAAGAAACCAATTTGAAATGATTCGAGCTTTCTGACATGCTGCATTATCCTGCTGGAAGTAGCCATCAGAGGATGGGGTTCATGGTGGTCATAAAGCGATGGACATGGTCAGAAACAATGCTCAGGTAGGCCGTGGCATTTAAACGAGGCCCAATTGGCACTAAGGGGCCTAAAGTGTGCCAAGAAAACATCCCCCACACCATTACACCAGCCGGCACAGTGGTAACAAGGCATGATGGATCTATTTTCTCATTCTGTTTACGCCAAATTCTGACTCTACCATCTACATGTCTCAACAATAAATGGAGAGTCATCAGACCAGGCAACATTTTTCCAGTCTTTAACGGTTCAATTTTGGTGAGCTTGGGAAAATTGTAGCCTCTTTTTCTTATTTGTAGTGGAGATGAGTGGTACCTGGTGGGGTCTTCTGCTGTTGTAGCCCATCCGCCTCAAGATTGTGCGTGTTGTGGCTTCTCAAATGCTTTGCTGCATACCTCAGTTGTAATGAGTGGTTATTTCAGTCAAAGTTGCTCTTCTATCAGCTTGAATCAGTCGGCTAATTCTCATCTGACCTCTAGCATCAACAAGGCATTTTCGCCCACAGGACTGCAGCATACTGGATGTTTTTCCCTTTTCTCACCATTCTTTGTAAACCCTAGAAATAGTTGTGCGTGAAAATCCCAGTAACTGAGCAGATTGTGAAATACTCAGACCGGCCCATCTGTCACCAACAACCACGCCACGCTCAAAATTGCTTAAATCACCTTTCTTTCCCATTCTGACATTTAGTTTGGAGTTCAGGAGATTGTCTTGACCAGGACCATACCCCTAAAGGCATTGAAGCAACTGCCATGTGATTGGTTGATTAGATAATTGCATTAATGAGAAATAATCCTTTAGGTGAGTGTATAATGAAATACATAAATTTGTGCCCTTTTAGTAAAATCTTTGGTTGCATATGTATGGTAATAATAATAAGGCACACAAGCCACATACACAACTTGATAAATGAGATTCACCATTGACCAAAACACGTTTAATTAATTTTTATAGAATAATTAGTGGGGGCATTTAATACAGATTAATTATTTATTACAACCTTTGAACGCTGAATTTGAAGGGGATACTGTAACATGATGGGGTAGGAGCAATTTGCCATTTCCAATTCATCTAACCTGCACGTTTTGACCTGTGGTAGGAGAACATGCAAATTCCACACAGAAAGGCCACAGGACCTAGCCGGGGTTCAAACAGGGGACCTCCTTTTTGTGAGGCAACAGTGTTAGCCACTATGCCACCTGAAAGCTAATGTCAAAACAGCTCTTGTGTAGCTATTTATTTTCCCTGTAAATAAATCACATAGTGCAGCCACTAGCTGGCCTCCGTTACACCAGCATTAGTTAAATCACAACCCAAAACTGGTTGGGTTTGTCCCAATGCAGGGTTGAAAATAACACAGTGTGTTATGTTTTCTCCGACTCATCTACAGATTATGTTTATACATTAAAGCTTTAATCCAAAGATAAGACACCAGGAACTTCATGGTACCATGGTCTTGGCTACATCTGGGTGGCTATGTGTGTGGGTAAACAAAAAAATCATGCATTATGAATTCTGGTGTATGTGAGAGAGTCACCTGCTATTTCGTGGTCTTTAAGCGTATCATATTTCTGGAACAGGGCCGCTCGGGACTGTATGAACTCGCATTGAGCATTCCACTCTGCCACTCTATGAGGGAGGAAAAAATTCTTCAGCTTCTCACGGATTTCTTTAGTTTTTCCCAGCAAGCCGATGGGCACCCGTGCCATTAGTAGAGGGAAAAACGCATCATATTTGTCAAAGTCCTCTCGAAGCTGATCCAGCTGAAGATGCGTTGACTGTCCATACAATGTGTTAAACGTGGCCTCAAACATTACACGTTTACAAAATTCGTACAGCTCCGCCTCCCTCCATTCACCGTTAGGCCCTTCATTACAATACAAGAGACGTCGCATGATCCGCTGCAGATTTCCCATCATGCTCAAAGTGAGAGGGTCAAGGGCGGGTCCTTGTAACAAGGTGTACATCCTTTGAATCTCGTCTTTTAATCCAGGAAACTGGGAACTCAGTATTGGTGGATAATCAAATGCTTTGGATGCTGCACTGTCGGAAAACGTGTGAAAATCCAATTGTTTTCCATGTTTGATCACAGATGGATACAAGAGAGGGTTCATCACAAATGTCATGTATCTCCCTAAATAAAGACAAAGATGCACTTTTAAATCACATATTTTTTTAGATGGATAGTTGACATGACAGCAAGTAGTCTCCTCCTGCAGGGTAACATGCTTTCCTTTACCTACTATTTAGACATGCATTTTTAATGCTACACACATAGACATGATTATGGATTGTATACATTTTTGTGACACAATTTGTGATTTGTTAAGTCTTTGCATGAAAATGTCAGATGTAAGTACACAAGATAAGGGCAAATAATATGCCCATTTTTACAAAGACGTAATACAGGTCACAGGTGGGGAAGATCATGCGGTAACGGAGATTTTTTTAGTGCCACTCAGCAATTAATGAACCAAAATTTAAGAACAATATGTCAGTTTGTATGTGCCTACATCAGGGATGTCCAATACATTGATCGACCAGTCGATCGCAAAGGCAATGCCGGTAGATCGCACATAAGTTAACTATGTATGCTGCTCCACGAGCTTCGGAAAACAGAGTGCGAAATTGCCATTATGGTCTTAGAGTAATTGTGAAACACGCAAGTCTTTTAAGTTGCTGCACCTTTCTTCTCAAATGTGTTTTTTATTAATCTTATGCCTTCCCGCTGCAGCTCAGTTGTCTAACTTCCTAAATTTACCAGGATGCGCATTCTTGCCAACACGTGAGCGAGCAAACGAACGAGAAAGAAAGAGATACGCTTCTGATACTGTTGTCATTTTCTAGTTTGTTTCACTAAACCGTGGCTGTTTCTCAATATCAAGGATACTTCCTTGGCAGGACTGGTCTTTCCAAGTCACTTCCTTCAGAGGCTAGGCGATCGGCTCCTCTTTATAATTTGGAGAACACGTAAATGGAACAGGCTAGCAAGTGCACGTCATTACGCAAGTAAAAAGGTGTGCTTTTGCGCTGCACGCATAGGATTGTGGGTGATTTGAGAGATATGTGGGTGATTTTACACATATGCATCCTTTCCTGTATATGGGATATTTTTCGAACTAAGGACTCAAATCCGAGGATCCTCGACATTGGAACAGTCCTTCGACGGATGTGGATGACGTAGCATCCTCGAAATTTTGGCTTCCGAGGATCCTTCCTTGACATTGAGAAACAGCCCGAAGCCGTTTCCCAATGTCAAGGATACTTCCTTGTCAGGACTAGTCCTTACAAGTCACTTCCTTCAGAAACTAGGCGAGGCTCCTCTTAAGCATTCAGAGAACACGTTATAGACACACTATGCAGTTATTTTACCTTAATATAACAGCTTCAAAGTTATTTCAGTGGTAAACAAAGTCATAGTAGGGCGAATCATCCTCCTGTTGAAGCTCGGGGAGGACGCCGCTAGCAAAACCGCCAATGCAAGCTTGAGAGAACCGCCCCTGACAAATCTCGTGACAATCACGACTTGCTTTACGGCAACGACGTCACACACGTTAGGCTTGTTTGACTTTGTGTGGTGCTGCAAGAACCGACCGCCGGATGACGTCAAAGCACCGCGAGAATGATCCGAGACGGCACTTTGACGCCTAATATTTGTATGAAATTGTGAAACATTACCTGGTCATTATCTTCGGAGTACTAGAGTGGGAAATTACGACAGTTGCAAGTATTCTCCAGCGACTCTAGGGGTCGCTGTTTGACCCCCATGTACTTAGCACAAAATGGTCCGGTGAAATTAAATCTTAATATGATTTTAAAGAAAGAAAGTGCTCTGTAATAGAGTTACAGAAAATTAACATCACTTTTTTACCATAAAAGTCAACATCATCAAACATGCGGTTCTCAAAATATAACGTTAAAAAAACTCATATAGAACTGTTTATACACTTGTTTCCAATAATATGACCAAGAATTTTGCGACTGTGACTAGTTTTGATTTACATGTTTCATAAGTCATGGTAACGGAGTTACAAATGTTCCTATTGTTAACACAATATTTAATTCTATTAAAAATATGTGAAATAATACAAGTATCATCTATTTATTGGTAATATTGTGTTTTGAAATGTTTTTGTAATTATATATTATTATTATTACTAATAATAATAATGGCAGAAAAAAACACAAATTATTTATTTCATAAATAAGCTCATCTACCTGGGTGCAGAGTTTTGCTATTTAGAATCATTTGGATTCAATCAACAAATAAACGGATGTACGAAACCTGGCATGAACCCTGAAGATATCAGCATGACCATATCAAATATGGTGCAGTTCAGAACATCATTTTGTGACTTATCTGTAACTCCATTACCAATATGGTAATGGAGATACACATTTTAACATGAGAATAGCTCTCATATTTGGATAAAATATTTCAAATGAAATATACTAAATGAAGTGTCCTATGGTGCTTTCTATTGGGAATTATTTTTAGTTTTGGGCTTAATGCCATTGGGGGAGGGGGAAAAGAACTGCATTTTTTGGTAACTAAAACCCCCTTAGATGTATGTTTTCTTCATTTCTATGTCAAAATCAAATCAAGGTACAACATAAAATAGAATAAGTTGGTAATATCTTTCACAAATTACTTTCAGATAATAATGAGCTGTTCATGAGCACAAATCCATACTGCCTGACACTCCACTTGTCATTATCTACAGAATGCTGTAACCTTTGATCTACGGCACATAAAAACAAACTTTAACCTGTTTGGTAAAGTTATTGGTAATCATACCAAGAGATGTTTAAAGTTTTATTTTTTACCCTAGATATTAACATGTGCGTGATCTTCCCCATGTGTGCCCAGAATGTGTCTGTGAAGTTTTAGCTCAAAATACTCCACAGATCATTTGTTATAGCATGTCCAAAATTTCCTTATTTGGGCGGGAGCAACATTTTTTTTTCATGTGTGTACCTTTGCAAATGCAAATGAGCTACTGCTTTTGGTTAAAATATATCTGATTCCTGTGAATACAGTCTGGGACAATAGTATCTTCAGCCACATTAGTGCGACAACATGCTAACAAACACATGGGCGGGGCTTTGTCAGTGTGACATCACATTAACAAGAGAATCAAAACAGCATTTCTAACGAAACGGCTTTGTTTTAATGAAGATTAAAAATGATTTTTTTCATAGGGTGGTTCTATTTTTAATTTAATTAATTTCGTAAAATGAATTTTGCATAATATGGGCCCTTTAACAATGTACTATGTGTTTAACAATAAATGTGTGTTTCACCATAAATAAGTGGAGGATCAATGTGTATGTGTGTGTAGGAGATACCTGCTATAAGTACTGTAAAAACATCTCCATGCTCCTGTTGTAGTTTTGTTAGAAACTGATGAGAGTTTTTTCTGTATTCCAAAGCTTTACCCAGAAAGGGAATCCAGCCTTTAATGAGCGGAGGCTCACCTTCCTTCCTGTAACACACACTTTTCTTTTAATATGCTGTACTGTTCTGTTGATGAAATTTCACAAATGCTTTAAAACAAAAAATTTGTACTTGGGGTGCTGGTAATATTTTTAAAATAGATAAACTGTACGCTCTGTGATCTACTACTACCATCTGTGATCTATTACTACCGTCTGCCCTACTTTTAAAGGATAAGGCTGCCCTTGGGAATTTCCTCCTACTTGTACAATGGGGATTTGTTGATTTACAGAAACATAATTATGGTCATACAGCCTAAGAAAAAAACAATTAACTTTTTTTTTTACGTCATTTCTAGATGTATTGTGACCATTTCAGTCCAGTGTCTGTTGAATTTCAACAAAAGCAAACCTTGGGAATGACATAAAGTCACCCAAAAGCAAATGTAAAAGATTGACAAGACCAATGAAAAATGTGACTAAAAATACGCATTATCCTATAATTTTGTGGCTCCGAAGGGCATCTCACCCAAAGAATTTAATGTAGAGCTTCATAAAACTAGTCAATGAGTATCGTTTCATTATAAGCAACTAAAAACGTTTCTGTCAAGAGGACAAAAAATACACAAACGAAAATGCTATCAGTGTTTAAATCCCACTCATCACCCTAATAAATAGACCAGCTAAAACCAGCCTTGGATGGTCTCCAAGCCTGGTTATACCTGGTTAAGTTTAGAGGGGTATTGGACACTTTTTAGCTGGTCTCAAACTAGCTTGATCAGGTTGGCTAAGCTTGGCAAAGCTGGCCTAAGTTGGTTTAAGATGAAAGTCCTCCCAGCCTGAAAAAGCTGGTGGGTCAGCTGGTTTAAGCTGGTGAGTCAGTTTTTCTGCCAGCCTCAAAAGCTAAAAAACCTGTCCAAAACCCCCTAAAAACCAGCCGACCAGATTAGGCATGTTTTTACTGGACTTTTCACCTCATGTAGACAATAGAAATATAAATATTATATAAAAATATACAATATACAGGGTTCCCACACCTTAGTTAACTTCAAGTTCAAGGACCTTTCAAGGACATTCCAGGTCCTTTACCCTCAAATTCAAGAACTAAATGTGGGAACACATTTCAAGTGAGAGCAAGGTTACATCGTGTTACCTTTTAAGATACATTGTTACAGTTCCCTTTCGAGGGAACTCGTGCTGCGTCACTGCAGTGACACTTTGGGGACGCCTCCAGTGCGTCTAAATGTGTCTATCAAATTCAACCAAGGATGAGGCTTAACAACAAAGACAGGGTGACGCGGGAGCCAGGAAGTATATCACTATCTGAAATATTGCCAAAGACGGCATTACAGGCACGCAGGAAGTATGGCAAGGGAGACGCAGCGTCTCGTTCCCTTCTCAGGGAACAACAGTTACATACGTAACCAGAGACGTTTTCATGTGTCAAACACAACTATGCAAAACCGCATTTTGGTATGAATCAACATTCGCATACAGAAGATATAAGCATTTAAAGCGAACACTAGCATGTGTGCTTATAAAGTCCGAATTTTTATGATATTATGCTACACTACACAGGGAATAATATGGATTTTTTTTTCAGAAAACTTCTTGCATAAAATAGATTCAAGCACTTTCAATGACCTGTATCTATGTATGTATATCTTCAAAAACTTCCCAGGGCCTTGAATTTTCCCCCAGATTCACAAACTTTCAAAGATTTCAAGGACCAGTGGGAACCCTGAATATAAGATTAAAAATCTAATATTAATAGCCTATGTAAAGATTATTGACCCAGTTACACATATAAAATCAATCTGTGCTTTCACTTTATGTGGCACTAAATCTCAAGATCATGAATGCCTTCAGGGAGCAATGAAAGTATGCGAGTTTATACATCATAGGGAAAAACATGTCCCAACAATTTTACTTGGCACTATGATGATCAGTAGAAGACGACATTACTCACCCACATCTATCTGTCCTCAAACTAAATAATTCATTTAATAGCCAAATTCAAAGATTGACACATATGAACATAATTATCATTATAAAAAAAAACATTTTGTGAAAAAGTGAAAAACAGGAGACCAAATACAAACAATCCAAAACAAAATTCCCTGCTAAAAAAACAATAGACACCATCACAAAATTCTATTGGATTTATTGGCTTAACTGGCAATTTTATTGGTTGTATTTAAAATGGTCTCTATGGGTCTATGTTGGTCTATGTTGGGTTCTATTGGTGGGGCCATTAAATCCTAATGGAATATGTCACAAAACATGGACATTTGTAGTGGTTTTAATGGAAAAGCTAACGGTTCCTATTGATATTTTAATGGAAACCATTAGGAATTTCTGTAATGATTTTATTGTTTTTTTTTCAGCAGGGTTCTAAGAAATAAACTTTTATCTTATTTTATAAACCTTTTTCCCCAATGACTTGCTGCAAAGCTCAATGTACAGCCCATGTGTGTTAGGTGTATTAACTTGCAAACCTTTTATTGCTTGAAGGTTCAATTTCAACTAAGGATAAGAAAAGTGCAAACTCTGCTCAAAATCATTAACATTCTCCTGACAAAATATCATCCCACATAAAATACTGCGGTACTTATTTACTAAAGTAAATTGTAGTAGACTATACTGGTAGCAGTAGGTATTTTACCACAGTTTACTATAGTAAATACTAAAGTACATCGTATTGTTTCATGTTGATTTATTTTTAGAGTCACTTTAACGTTTAGAAATTTCATCCGCGTCTTTACTCCATACTGATATGATGTCTGTTGACTTTTTAAAGATGCAAGTCAATTAAAACAAAAGTATTGGCATGCTATAACCACACACCTCGCGTGCACAACATAAGCACAACGAGGATTCATCCCCATGATTTATTTACTCACCGCCTCCGTCCACAGAGAGCACAAACCAGCAGCACGGACATCAAGCCCAAAAATATCGTCAGTAACCAATCCAACATTATTAAGACGTTGAGAAAAAAGCTTTTTAAAGAACTTTACTTATCAAGATTTCACGACTGCAGTTCACAAAAAACAAATCGCTCATGATCCAGAACGGCAAGAACACGGGAGCAATTGTGAGATTCAAAGTTAAAAGAAAGCCACGCCCATGGAGGCGGTTTACATGAAGAATAAACATTGCTCAACACACCTCGTAATCGGTTATTATTCAGACTAGTCACTATTCATTTGGGCACGTACACGATGGAGAGGACAGATTTGTGCACTGCTCACATGTGTATGTCTCCGTAACTATAATTAATTAAACCAAAAATGTGTTAAATTAGTCAACTGTTTTTAAACTAATTTTAAACTTTATCAAATTATTTTTGGTGTATTGGATCATCACAGCTGTTGAGTAGCCTAAACTGTCTATGTAGTGGTGGTTAGCCTACATTTTTTACTGCTAGCCATTGATATGTTTGTGATCCAGAGTAAAACCCCAGGGGAGTTTCCCAGTTGACCCTCCCTTGCACTTCACAATAAGTCCTGCTTATTTGGAACACCTACGCCAAAAATGCTAGACTGTTTCAACCCAACCTTTACTGTGCATTAAAAAGCTGCTCTACTTAAAAAACTTCAGTTGGTAACACCTAGGTTAGTTTTATAAACTTTTTTCTCACTTTAAATGAAAAATGTAAGGTGAAAAAACTACTTCAGTAAAAATTACTTCAGTTGGTAACACCAACTTAAAGTGAGTATTGATCTTCAATTGATCGTGTGCTGGGTTGTTTTAACCCAAAATGCTGCCATGGTTTGATAAATCTGGCAGACTCAAAATTAAATTAACCTTGAAAATGTCTATAGGCTATCTGACCCCCCAAAAAACATCAAAGATTTGTCAAAACCCAATGCTTTTGACCCAACCATGGGTTGAAACAACCCAGCATTTTATAAAGTGAAAATATCTGATCGGCTGATAAAATGAGTAAGATATTGAAAGTTATATTTACTGTAATGTTTGGAAAACTCCCTAGATTAAGCAATCACATAAGCTTTCTTTCCAACAGTCCCTGATGAAGAACTGATGTATTCTGTCTCCATACAGAACAAATGGCTCTTTTTTCTCCTAGCCTGTGGCTCAGTGTCTCAATGTGTAGCTTATGTCTATGCCTGCCAGCAGCAAGTCCTGCCACAAGGTCTGTCTATTCTGTTTGCTTTTCAGTACTGCCATTAACGAAAACTGGTTTTCACAGGATACCCAAACAGAGAGGAGTGTTGCTGTTAATCTATTCAATGAGAAATGAAATGTATACCAACTTTGGGTTTCAAGTAAAAACATGACTTTTCATTTGTTTTCCAGTAATATCTTAAAAACAGCTGACATTTTTCTCAAGAAGAACAATTTGAATCAGAGCTTTATTACACAAATAATTTTCTTTGGTACTTGATGCTTCCAGTGTAGACATCCAAATATAAAAGCAGAACACTAGAATTAAAAATACATAAAACGCTTATATTTATGTGTCTGGTAGACACTTTTAATTCATTCTATACATTGTTTTTATTATGTGTTCCCCACTAATAAGAAATACTGATTAAGTGTGTGTGTGTGTGTGCGTGCGTGCTTGTGTATGTGTGAGGGTGGCTGGCAGGTGATGTGACCCTCAATGCTAAGTACATGTTTACCTAATAAATTCTAAATAGAATAGCAATTGGTGTTTTAGATCACCCTAGTGGCAATTTTGGGAACATGCCATGATAGCTTACAGCAGTCTATCGGTTCTCAAACTGGGGGGCTATGCCAGGGGGCCCCAGTTTTATCACATTATATAAATTAATTAATTTATCATAAATTCTGTGAAATTAAATCTCAGAAAAATAAGGCTTCTAATAGTGGTGTCTGAAGAAGTGGGTATACTCTTAATTTATGCCCCCATTTTTTAAAAGTAGAAGTGGGTATACCCCATGCCATCAAATAAAGAAGTGGGTACTTCGTATATCTGTGTATACCCTGCACTACATCACTGCTTCTAACCAACAGCATTATTTTGGATCTTGTAATATTTTTAGTTTAATTCAAATTCCAAGTTTGATATTGCTTAGTTTATGGGATGCACATGGCAAAAAGTTTGAGTACCACTGGCTTCAGAAACCTATTTTTTTGATATACTCTAATTTGAAAGATAACTGCAGGACTTTAGACTTTGAGACCACTGTGGACATCTATACTTTATTTATACTCTTCCTCTTTTTCCCTCTTCCTCACACATTACTGACACTTCCTCACAAACATCCTGAAAACAACCGATTTAAACAGCGTATAAGGGGGCAGGGATAACTCATAGAGACTAATTTTCCATTTCCATAGTTCTACGCAACTTCACAATTATTCATTCAGATGTATATTTAGCAAACTATAAATTGCCTACAATAGTAAACACTATTGGAACACACTGCCTTTACATAACTATAAATATTTTTTACAATTTAAACATAAAATGATTTGGCACAAAACAACTTTGCTTTATTGGGAAATGATTTTTTACTCATTCTACACTGAAACCCAGAATGTTTCCGGTTAGGGTTAGAGTGTGGGTTGAGGTTAGGTTATAGTATTTATAACCTAAAAAATGTCTGTATTTATATAATTAATAAGTAAGTAGGCTAAATAAATATAAATTGTGTGTGTGTGTGTGTGTGTGTGTGTGCGGGTTTGAGAAATCAGAGGCAACATAATGTTAATGCTATACAATAAGGATTAAAAGAATAAAGGAACTCCACGGTACTCAACTCATCCTCATGTTGTTTTAAACCTGTATGAGTTTCTTTTTCTGATAAACACAAAAGAAGATACCCTAAGAAATGACGGCAAACACAAAGCAGACAGTGCCCATAGACCCCCATAGTAGGAATAAAAAAATATGATGGAATGTAACGGGTACCGTCAACTGTGTGCTTACCATTATTTATCAAAATATTTTTTCATCATTTATCACAATACTCTCAAAATATTTCCTACTATGTAAGTTAATGGTCACTATCTGCTGTGTGTTTACCATCATTTCTCAAAATATCTTCTTTTGTGTTCATCAGAAAAAAAAGAAATTCATAGGCTACAGGTTTAGAACAATATGATAATAATGAGTAAATGATGATGACAGAATTTTCATTTAAAAGTAAACTATCCCTTTAATTCAAACACAATCAGTCAAATTTGAAATCTTAGGAAGCTTATAAACAGCTTACCATATTTTAGACAAATCAAGACTTATCTTGGGTGGCATTCATAACTATAATAACGGATCTGCACACCCCAAGGTGTATGGAGTATTTTTTACTCCAGAATATTTATCTCAGGATGCTTTTATTGAAAGAGTTCCCATGTATGCTGAGAACTTAGATTTTTCCCATCACAATCCAGCTTCTCTGAGACTTATGCTAAGTTAAACAGTTGCAAAATAATGAAATGAAACGAATAATACTTATTAGATGATCTTCTGCAAAGTAACATGTATCTCCCACGGAGGACTGACACAATGGTCCTGCAGTTTAGGTAGAGCGCAAGCAACATATAAGTCACGAGTTCGAATCCAGGGAACACACACTGATATATTCAATGAACTGTAAATCAATTAGCTTTGGATAAACGCTTTTAGCAAATGCGTAAATTAAACTAAGATCGTTGTAGCAGTAATGGGCGAGCTTCTGGTTCCGGGGAATTGCAGGTTCGAGAGTTTGAGGAGGGGCAAAAACAGATGGCCAGTCTCGCGCTGTAGACATTTCATATATGGTCACGTAATCATGGCAACCTTGACGTGCCAATGCTAAAAACAGACCTGACACAGGCGCGTGGAGAAGGGTGACGAACCGTTTCGACGCTCGCGACTTACAGGCCCTAACGTTATACGTAAAAAAGACGTTACAACTTAATTCTTATTTCATTCGCTGAACCGTGAAAACAAACAAATCGCAGCGCATATTCCGCGTGCGCTCCGCGTAATGAGCGTGAGTTTGGAATACACGTATCATAGAAAGCGCGAGACCATGGAAAGTTTGGAGAGGCAGCTGATTTGTCCTATCTGCCTAGAGATCTTTACCAAACCGGTGGTGATCTTACCGTGCCAACACAACCTCTGCCGCAAATGTGCCAACGACATCTTTCAGGTACCATAAATATCCTATTTTTTAATATCAAAATGATATTACACTTTTTATTATGTTTGTGTTATACAGCATTAAGTTGGAAAGGCAAAGGTCATGGGTTCGATCCCCAGGGAACACACATGCTGATGAAAAATAAATGGATTTAATTTACTGTTAGTCTCTTAATTGGTTAAAAGCATATGCCAAATGCATAAATATGTGTGCATCTGTGTGTATTAGGCCTCAAACCCCTACTTGCCTACACGGGGAGGTTCTTCTTTGGGTTCTGGCGGCCGGTTCCGCTGCCCATCCTGTAGACATGAAGTGGTTCTGGATAGACATGGAGTGTATGGCCTGCAGAGGAACCTGCTGGTGGAGAACATCATAGATATGTACAAACAAGAAACCAGCAGGTAACATTAATATGGCTGCCACCTTTGTTTTCTCAACATGTCTTGCAGCCAAATAAATAAGTAAATAAATAACTAATTTCTTCCCCAAAAAATGTTTGTACAGTCCAATATTATGGCAAATCGTAGTATCGTCACCAAATATTTAATGTATTGATTCATGTTTATGGACACGATTTTCTGTTTTTCTTCCATGTCATTGAGCATGAATTTCATTTTATGTATTGTTTTCTAATTTTTCAATTTTTTTTAACATTGTAGCTTGGGGTTGGGGTTAGAATAACTACATTTCAGACCCAAACCCCAACTCTAAGCCAAACCCCAAGTGAAAAAAGTAAAAAAAATTGGAAGAAAAACATGTAGAAACCAACACATAAAATTACATTCTAACCCAAACCCCAAGCGACCTTTATTTAAAAAAAAGAAGAAAAAAAAACAATATACAATCTATTTATAAAAAAAATCATGTTGAGTTTGTGCTAAAAAAATCTAATATTTCGTGACTATACCATGAAATGCCTTGAGGTAAGGTTGGTTTGTATGTGGGTAAAGCTACAGTTGTGTTCAAAATTATTCAACCCCCCAATGCTGTTAAGGATTTTAGGGAATTTAGTGTACATTTGTAATTGTATTCAGAATGAAATCCTACAATGACTTCTTAAAGAACCATATGCAACTAAAATGACATCAATTGGTTTTGTAATATAGTAGTAAATGTTTCTTTTGTGAATTCTTCATTGACACAATTATTCAACCCCTTAAAGAACTACCACTCTGAAGAACAGAGGTTCATTGAAGTGTTTTCAATCAGGTATTGAAAACACCTGTGGATGTCAGGGAACAGCAATAAAGCCTAATAAGGACCAATTAGGCAGCTTTAAAATGACTGTGATACTCAACTCCTTCTAAACATTTACTGGTGTGGTTACAAACATGGTGAAGTCAAAAGAATGGTCCAGGAAGACAAGAGAAGAGGTGATTAATCTTCACAGGAAGGGCAATGGCTATAAGAAGATTGCAAAGATGTTAAACATACCAAGAGACACCATAGGAAGCATCATTCGCAAATTCAAGGCAAAGGGCACTGTTGAAACGCTTCCTGGTCGTGGCAGAAAAAAGATGCTAACTGCGACTGCTGTGCGCTATCTGAAGCGTAGAGTGGAAAAAAGTCCCCGTGTGACTGCTGAGGAACTGAGAAAAGATTTGTCAGATGTGGGTACTGAAGTTTCTGCTCAGACAATACGGCGCACCCTGCGTACTGAAGGCCTCCATGCCAGAACTCCCAGGCGCACCCCCTTGCTGTCTCCAAAGAATAAGAACAGTCGACTGCAGTATGCCAAAAGTCATGTGGACAAACCACAGAAGTTTTGGGATAGTGTTCTGTGGAAAATTAGAACTGTTTGGGCCCATGGATCAACGCTATGTTTGGAGGAGGAAAAAACAAGGCCTATGAAGAAAAGAACACCTTGCCTACTGTGAAGCATGGTGGGGGGTCAATCATGCTTTGGGGCTGTTTTGCTTCTGCAGGTACAGGGAAACTTCAGCGTGTGCAAGGTACCATGAATTCTCTTCAGTACCAGGAGATATTGATGGCAATGTGATGCAGTCCGTCACAAACCTGAGGCTTGGGAGACGTTGGACCTTTCAACAGGACAATGATCCCAAGCATACCTCCAAATCCACTAGAGCATGGTTGCAGAAAAAAGGCTGGAACATTTTGAAGTGGCCATCGCAGTCACCAGACTTAAATCCGATTGAGAACCTCTGGTGGGACTTAAAGAAAGCAGTTGCAGTCCGCAAGCCTAAGAATGTGACTGAACTGGAGGCTTTTGCCCATGATGAATGGGCGAAGATACCCGTAGATCGCTGCAAGACACTTGTGTCAAGCTATGCTTCACGTTTAAAAGCTGTTTTAACTGTAAAAGGATGTTGTACTAAGTACTAAGATTGAATGTCACTTGGTGGTTGAATAAAACTGATAATGATGTGAGCACAGAAAAGACATTTGTGGTTATTTCATTATAAATGTTATGTTATATTTGTCTGACCTACACATGCCTCTTTGATGTAATTGTAAGCAGGATGACTGAATGATCAAAATCAATGTCAAACCGGCCAAAACAATCAATTTCAGTTGGGGTTGAATAATTTTGAACACAACTGTATATTTGTGAGTAGGCCACGAGCTATATCAATTGAAGCAGATACACTATTTGTGTTTATCAGTTTTCGCAACACACACAGACACAAACACAGGTTTGTTTCACTAGGGCATTTCGGAAAAACTTAGACAATAGACTAATGTTTTCAAAGCAAGAAAGGGATGTTTTCAATTCCGCTAAACGCTACTCTCACACAAACCTGATGGTTTTATTCCATTATGAGTAAAACATGATTTACGAGCCTTTAATATTAATAAGGACCACCATTTATGTCAGCTAAACCTCTATACAGTTATGTGTGGGTCTGCCTAAAATGTACAGTATCTGGGGTTTCTTACATTATGGTCTGTAATAGTGCATTGTTTATCTCTTCTTTAGCAGCAGTAAGCCAGAGCCGGCTTTGAAGAACGACGAGTTGATTTGTGAGGAGCATCAGGATGAAAAGATTAATATATACTGCGTGACCTGCTCTGTTCCCACTTGTTCATTATGTAAAGTGTTCGGACGTCATCAGTCCTGTGAAGTCGCTCCGCTTAAATCTGTCTTTGAGACTCAAAAAGTAAGATTCCTGACCCCTTCCCACCTCCCTTTACACTCTTAAATATTAAAGTGCTGAAATGGGTTTATTTCAAGAACCATTTTTGGTCCCCCAAACATTTTATCACTACAATGAAAGTTTTGCGGATGTTCTTTATGGAAAATTTTTCTTTCTCTCTGATGATTGGTTTGTAATAATTTGCCTTTATCATGAATGTGTCTTTTTGTGTTTTTATGTGTTTTTTATGTGTGCAGACAGAGTTGTCAGATGGTTTAAGCGTGTTACTTGGAAACAATGACAGAATTCAGGGTATCATTAGTCAGCTGGAAGAGAGCTGCAGATCTGTGGAGGTGAGTGTGTATTTTTTATTTAGTTGGATCCCCATTAGTCATTAACAAGGTAGTGGCTATTCTTCCTGGGGTCTGACAAGTAAAAAACAAAGTTAAAACAAAGTATTTGTGTGCAGTAATGAGTGTATTCTTAGTTGTTCACCTGTTCCTTGTAACTTTCAGTTCCTACATTTCGGTTTTAGTAATGGTGTAAGTGTGTGTCTGTGGAGGAAAATGGACGTAGGCAGAAGTCTCGCGTATGTGAGTGGTTTGATCGTCTGTACGCACTGGTGGAGGAGCGCAGAGGGGAACTCACACTGAAGATCAATGCAGAACAACAAGAGAAACTCGATTATATCAGCGGCCTGCAGCGCAAGTACGCACAAATATTCACCATAAACAAATATAAACCGCAATAAGAACAGTTAAGGTCATGATGACAGGTAATGTAAGTTTTACTCAAGAAATGATTTAAAGAAAAGCTTTTATTTTGTTCTGATAAAACGCACATTGGATTTGAAGTATAAAGGGAAATTTGCAAGAGATGTAAAAAAAATCATATAAATAAATTACTAATAATGTTTGGTGAAGTGTAAGGGGCCAGTCACACCAAAAGCGCTTTAAACGCTTGCAAACGCAAGGCGCGACGCACTGCCTTTATTAAAAAAGAGCAGTGCGGCGCGGCTTTTCATATTGCTAAGCAACCACCGAGTCAGCTGTCTTGTCAATCAAATATTGAAGCGTTAGCGCTCTTTTGCTGTTAACTGTCATATTAGCAGAAACTTTAAAAATAGGGCGCTTGCTCTGACCTTGTTTGAGGGTGAGAGGTGCACAAGCACGCAGGAGAGAGTGAGCAAGTGGAGTCCGGTTCTTCAACGCAACTGTAAACTTCCCTCACCACAACGTAAGTCCCGCCTCTCCCCTCATTCGATTGGACAATGGAAGACGCGAATGACGTCAGGCGCTTCTCCGCTCTCAGCGCTCCTTCAAAAACGTGTGCGCGGCAGGCGGCAGAAAACCGCAAGGCGCTCGGCGCGCATAAACAGTGTGCAAACGCGCCCTGCCCATAGAATATCATTCAAAAAAGGCGCCTGCAACTGCCATAAACGCTTTTGGTGTGACTGAGCCCTGAGGCCTTGCAAAATTGATTTTAACCCTATAACTGTATTACTCAACCTGCTAACCACGTTGTGCAGGTACAGAGAGCACCTGGATAATTCTGCCAAATTAGTGGAGACGGGAATTCAGACTATGGAGGAATCTGAGATGGCCACCTTCTTACAGGTCACATGTTTATACAGTGTGCCATTTTTAACACTTAAATATTAGGAATGCTCCGATCGATCGGCCGATGATACTTGCTATGCTTCTCAATGAAATACGGTGAAATGACGCTACATCCTACACACATAGAATTGTGGGACAAGATCTCAAGAGTCAGGAAGTAAACCTAACACTGGATTTGGACATGGCTTGATGCCTTCCTGCCTTGGAAGGCTGCCTTGGAATGCTGACCCAGCCTATGACATGCAGCTCCAGGAAATGGCTTGAAGGGACACTCCACTTTTTTTTGAAAGTGTGCTGGTTTGTCAGCTCCCCTGGAGTGAAACATTTCTTTTTTGCCTTTTGGAATCCATTCGGATGATCTCTGGTCTGGCGGTACCACTTTTAGCATAGCTTAGCATAATCCATTGAATCTGATTAGACCATTAGCATCGCGCTAAAAAATAACCAAAGCGTTTCAATATTTTTCTATTTAAAGGACGAGCTCGGTATTTTACACTTAGAGCACTGTTTTCGGATTGTTTGTGGTGAGGTGGAGTGGTTTTGACTGAAATTTCGACAATTTTCGGGTATTTGTTGATTCACCTCCAGTCTCTGCTGTGTGTGTGTGGGTGCACTGGAGCAATACTTCCTAGAATGCGTTGAACTTTCGTTTGCGGGGACGTGGGGCTCGCCGAGTGGTCAGGGGTGTTGGCTGGTGTGCTCACACAAAAAAATCGCTGCAAAAGATGCTTTCCAACATGTGTTTTAGCATTCGTTGTTAACTTGTGGACCTATTTTTCCAAACGCGTCACACCCGTACATTCTTCCGTTGAGAGCTTGAATAATAAACACTCCAGTCCAGGTGGTGGCGATAATCCACCTTTGCGAATTGCAAGAATACAAACAACGTTCCCGGCGCGGAGTAATACCGTACCTCACAGCACATCTAATAATAGTCAATGGAGTTGGCAAAAACTAGGATAAAAACTGTTGGAGTGCGTATTTTGCGGCGATTTTTGTGTGAGCGTGTCGGTGGGCGCCCCTGGCCACTCGGTGAGTTTCAGGTCTTTGTGGACGAGATTTTGATGCATTTTGGGAGGGGTTGTTCCAGTGCATCTGGACACCCATTGTGGAGGTGGAAGGTGGGACAACAAATGCCCAAAAATTCTCGGGGCAGCCGCATATGTCGAGGTTTCGGTCAAAACCGTTCTATTTCGTCGTGAACAGTCTGAGAACAGGGCTTTGAGTGTAAAATACCGAACTTGTCCTTTAAAACTTGACTCTTCTGTAGTTACATTGTGTACTAGGACCGACGGAGGGTTGGAAGTTGCGGTTTTCTGGGCTGATGTGACTGGGAACTATAGAGACAGAGCGCACCGCGTCATAACCTGGAAGCCACGCCCACCGGGGGGAATACGGTCCGTCCTTCTCCGTTGACTTTGTGTTGCGGGGGGCTGCCTCTTTGTCATTTCTGGCTAATAACAAAAAACTGAATTATGCCTAAAAGCTGCAGTGTGACAGGGTGTAGAGCTAACAAGCCAAAGAAAGACAGAAATACGTTTTTATAAGCTGTCGACCCCAAAAAAACGAGCATTTAAAGACACAAAAGTGGAAAACAGGCAACTTTTCATAGTACTACTATTAGTAGAACTGTGCCCACTAGAGGGAAACATAGTCAGCTATCCACTTTTTTCTCCTTGAAGGCTGAGTTTTGGGGCTCGACAGCTTATGAAAACTTATTTCTGGGTTTTTTGGCTTGTTGGCTGTACACATTGTCGCACCGCAGCTTTTGGGCATTATTCAGTTTTTTGTTGTGGGCCGGGAATGGCAGGGAGGCGGCCTCTCGCAGTGCAGGGTCAATGGAGACGGTTGGATTGCTTCCCCTCGGTGGGCGTGGTTTTCGGATTGGCATAACTGCGCTCTGTCTCTATACTCTCGTTCTGGCGTAATAATCAAGGACTTTGCTGCCGTATCATGGCTGCAGTGGGCTGTCATTGCGCCTGCTGCGGCCATGATACGGCAGCAAAGTCCTTGATTATTACGGCAAAATGAGAGTATAGTTCCTAGTTATATCTGCCTAGAAAATCACAACTTTTAATTTTCCGTCGGTCTTAGTGCACGATAAGAAGAGTCAAGTTTTAAAAAGGAAAAATTTGAAAACTCTTTGGTTATTTTTTAGCGCGATGCTAATGGTCTAATCAGATTCAATGAATTATGCTAAGCTATGCTAAAAGTGCTAGCGCCAGACCAGGAGATCAGCTGAATGGATTCCAAAACGGTAAGAATCAAATGTTTAACTCTAGGGGAGCTGGAAAATTAGCCTATTTTAAAAAAGTGCAGTGTCTCTTTAAGGATATATTTATATTGCTGTTCTTCAAAACTTTTCAGGTATTTTCATAATCATAAAGAATATGTATAATAATTATGTTTGACGAGTGTTGCTTTTTCAAATGCATGTTTTAAACGACTCAAACTCACAGTAATTTTAGATCGATAAGGACTTACCGTTTAAAAGCCGTAGTACATGAAATAGCTGTGAATAATATCGGTTGTGCGATTCAGAATAGTTATCGGACATGTATTATTAGTGTGTATCGCCATTTTTTCGGAGCACCCCTATTAAATATACATCATGTGTTATATTTGAAGTATGTGTTCTCTAATCTGTGTATTTTTTCAACAGAATGCAAAGCCACTACTACAACAGTAAGTCAGATTCAGTCATTCAGTCATTCAATCAATCAATCAATCAATCAATCAATCAATCAATCAATCAATCAATCAATCAATCACAACTGCAGTTATAATCATGAAAGTATCTCAAAGTTACAGTTCAATTCAATTCAATTCAATTTTATTTATATAGCGCTTTTCACAATTGGTGATTGTTTCAAAGCAGCTTTACATTAATAGAAGCAGTGGAAAGCACAGAAAAACGACAGATAGCACAACATAATACACGATAGCACAAGCAGCTAAATTTGATGCGGCTATGAATCAACATTATAAGCGTGCGTATTGCTAATGTAGCGTAAAGAAGAGGTTGCTCTTCCCACTTCTGTTTCCCACTTCTATGTCTTGGTGTTGTATATTCATTAATTTTTGCTGTGTCTGTCAGGATAGAAGAAGGCAAAAATGTGTCTCATTTGGAAAAGGTGGAGCGTGGATATGAGAATATGGATCATTTTACGGCAAACTTCAAGAAGGAAAAAAAAGCAATACTCAAAATTGAATTCACAAAGGGTAAGCCAGCCCTAATCCTATCCCAATGCACCAGTTTGGTTGTCATCTGTTTACTTATAAGATATCTTTTTCTCTTTCTACTGTAGATGATGATGATGATGATGACAGTGAAGAAGATGATGATGATGATGATACTGATGAAGAAATACCAGGTGAAACTGTTAAACCTGAGACACAAGCAACTTCGGCATCTACACCCACCCCTGCTCAGCCGAAAAAAATCCCTGTATCAAACTCCCCACCGCTGGAAGCCGAGTCCTCCAAGATAACATCAAAATCAAATCAATCATTGAATATCCCACCGGCAGAGACTGCGCCCTCGGTCACGCCCACTCCAGTTCCTGGCCACAACCCTTCCACAGACACACGTGCTCAAGTAAGATTTACACGATAATGTCTTCTCTTTTTTGGTTTTGATTTTCATTTTGCCATCTCCGCAACTTATATCCATGTTGTGAGACCTTGGAAATGAAATTCCTAAAAATCTATAGTGCCACTACCGTGACCAGAACTGATCCATAATAAAAAATGTTAATTACTTAAAAATGATGCTAAACTGTTCTATTAAGTGAAAGCAAGTCAGTTCACCTTGCAGAAAATGCAGTCTAGTGATCTTTAATGTTAACAGAAAGGGGTGAAAATGTCTGGTGCATAAGATTTATTTCATTGTAAGTGCCCAAGCAACAATATTTAAATATTATTTAGCAATTTTATGAACAAAATATGAAAAAAAAAACGTAATAATAATAACAATACCAACTTTTGCCAACAGCTTTCATCAGGCTAAACTTAATCTGACCTTAGAAGCCAAAATATGGGCACCTATCCAAATTAGATTTTTTTCTGCAAACTTTTAACATCAAACCCTAACTTGCTATCTTTTTATTGTTTTATTCACTTCATCATATGACCACATATATGCAAATTGCTGTTTTAATGCATCTTAATATCTCAATCTTTCTGTTAATCCTACATTTAGGTAACTGCCAGTCCCAGCCAGACATCTGAGGATGGACCACGGCATGTTTTCTCTTTTTCCTGGTTAAATACGCCAAAATAAGTTTGTAAAACTGCAACCTCATTGTGATGGCAGTCTTGGGGAAGAAACCCATGCGTACATCACTGCTTGCTTAAGACGTTCCAGAAATGCCTGTTGTACTTTAATATAATATAACTATAATTTTATGAGTTGATGACAAGCATAAATATGCATTTCATAGCTAGACAGTGATTGAAATGGTAAAATCACAATTATTTAATATAAATAGCTAATAAGCAGCTGAAATACTACTGTAGCTGATTGAAAAACATTAATAAAAGACGATTTATGAATTAATTTATAAAACTTTACATTTTTCTTGAAATCATGTTGAAAATAAAGTCACTTATCTAAAAGAATTCGCACACACAAAATGAATGACAACACTCATCAATGTTATTTCCCGAAAAAGTCCATCATTTTGCGATTGCTGTTTGCGCGCTGCGCAAGTTTCTCGGCTCGTGCCATCTGTAGCACCTCGCGCAACAGGTGGAACGTCAGATCCAGAGAGATGGCCGGATCCTCCGAACGGCGGTCACGCTCCTCCTGGCTGTCCGTGATTCTGTTACCGACACTCCCGACTTTACCTCCTAACAGCCTCTGCGTAAGCTGTAGCTGAAGAGCCTCGGTGCGCGGCGGTGGTCTCCGGTCTGGCGCGTTGTCCAACCTGATGAAATATTCCTCTCCTAAGCGCATCAGTAGCGGCATCTGCGTGACTGTAGGTACGCGAGCGGACTCAGAGCGCGAGACGATCACACCCACAGATACCACAAGCAGCACGTGCAGCTTCATTGAGAGAAAGTCACGGGAATCTGGATAATTGTGATATATAAGTGGACATGCAAAACTAGGGCTTGCATATACATTATGTACTACAAATCTGACATATTCTTTATTGCTCATATCCACTTGAAAAAACCTGGAGTATACTTTAGTATTTACTGTAGTTTGCTAAATATTAACTGAAAAAATACCACTGCATACTTTTTTACTTATTTTAGTAGGCTTAAAACACTACCATAATAGACATTTTATACACTATATTGTAGTTATTACTAAACAGTATTTTTTAATGTGGAAAAATCTTTTTTTTCCTTTCAATAAGCATTATTGAGATTTTTTTATACAAATATGTACTAATGAGTTAACGTGATCCTTGTTATAATACATTATGTTAAAAGTTGCCTATGTATATCTCTTACCTCAGTGCGGGTGTCAGATTTGTTTTTGCGAGTGTTTCGCAATTTAGCGCGCGCGCGGTCGCACCTCGGGCTGCGGTTGGAGCGCGAGCATCGGTGGGATTTATTTATATAACATGCACATGCGCGCGAATGCTGTTCTCTTTCTAATATGACAGAGGGACCGGAATGACTCGCCAAATAATTTGCTGTGCGTCTCGATTAAGTCCAACACGAGAAATGCTTTAAACTGCTCTCTTATTCCATTTTGCGTGTTTGGTTTCGTGGAAGATTAAATTTCCATACTGAATTATCCGGGTTTTACGTAATTTGTGTGAATGAATCTGATTAAAGGGCCGTTGAGAGACTCAGCTGATAAGGAAATGAAAAACGCACATGCACCTGCTCAAACTGTTGGCAATAATGCGCAAAACATTAAGTTAGACACGCAATTATTATTGCGCAGAGACTAAAAAGACTCCCAGGTGGCGTGATAAGTTGGTCTACATTTTAGCCTATTATATCAACCAATACAATACACATATTACATTGAATAAACAAATTCATTCAAATGTATATTGTAAAGGCCACTGTAGGAGCCATATTTTTGATTCTCATATTTTTAATTTATTATCATAATTGTTCATTTACTTAACTGTTTGTGTTATATTGTAAAAATATATTATGTTGTATACATTTTCATCCATCAAAATCATACCATATTTTACAGTAAATAGAGTTTTACTTTCTTTAGTTAAAGTCAGTAGATTTAAATGACATTAGACTTTGTCATATAACTACATTGCAGGCTTGTTTTGCTGCCTGCTTTCCTTCTTAAAGCGAACATGCACTTCCAAACGCAACTCAGACTCCAGGATAAAACAAGGTAAAATCTGGGCTGACAAAATTGAATAGACATCTAACCATAGCCCAAAAAATAAATGAAATAAAAAAGAAATTAAACCAAACACCTTGTAATCGGTTGACTTTAATTCCGTAGAAATTACAGTGTTACTGGCAGCTGGTTGCCATGTAACTTACTGTAGATTTAAATTTATGTTATTTACTGGCAACATTTTGTTCAAAGTTAAATGAACATTGAACATTAACAGAGTAAAACTAAAATAACAGCATCAGGCAAAGCATTCTGGGAAACAAAATCTGAAGCAAAAAAACAGAAAGAGGTTGATGATGATTTTGGTTCCTATGCTTTGCATGACGCTGTTATTGAATGTATTCTGTAAAGATAAAGACTTGTTAATGTTTGGTATTTATTTAACTTTGAGCAAACTCAATAACATAAATTTAAATCCACAGTAAATTACTGGCAACCAGCTGTAATTTCTACGGATTTTTTTACAGTGTTGATTACATGATGGAATGGTAACACTTTACAAGTTGTATTTGTAGTTAAAGGGATAGTTCACCCAAAAATGAAAAATCTGTATTTTTTCACTCTCACGTCGTTATAAATCTGTATATATTTCTTTGTTTTGATGAACGCTGAGGAAGATATTTTGAGGAATGTTTGTAGCAAAGCCAATCATGGGCCCCATTCACTTCCATAGTAGGTGAATGGGGCTCATGAACGTCTTGGTTACAAACAAACATTCTTCAAAATATCTTCCTTTGTGTTCATCAGAAAAAATAAATGTATACAGATTTGTAACATGAGAGTAAGTGAATATTGTTAACATGTTCATGTTATTGGTATACATTTTTAAAATCAAAAGTTGCATGCAAAATCCAGGCATGTATCGGTAGTTGTTACACAGCTCATTCTTGCTAGTAGTTCTCTGTTTGTTTTTCATCAGTTTTGTTAAAGTGCCCCTATTACATTGCTAAAAAGAACATTATTTTGTGTATTTGGTTTATGTAACTTGTTCATGTGGTTTATGGTTTAAAAACACGTTTTCCACATACCATACATTATTGTTGCTTCTCTATGGCCCGCCTATCTGAAACCCGTAGATTTTTCTGCAAAGCTTATAGTTCTGAGAAAGCGTGGTGTGCTCCGATTGTTGGCCAGCTATCCAGTGTGTTGTGATTGATCGAATACCACAGGCATGCCACGGAAATGTGACGCTCCTTACCATATTTGGAAGATCCCAACAGAAGATAATATCACGCTACCTTACAGTGGCGACTCATGACTGCTCACGCGAGAGGCGCTTATTCAAAATAAGTGTTCAGAGTGTCGTGTGTTGCTTGCGTTTTCAAAATACGTGTTTGTTGCGTCATGTAAACCATGTGCATCACCTGTTTGTCAAAATAAGTGCCTGTTACACACGTGTCGAGACCGTTTATGATAAAAGAGACGCTCACGTTCACAAAATACACGCAAGACACTCACTTAACATTAAACTCTGAATACACATGAAATTATGTGAGTATCTGGCAAACGCAAGCGTCTCTTTTATCATGAATCATTTAGACGCATCTGCAGCAGGCACTTATTTTGACAAGACACGTGATGCACATAGGATCACTCACATGCAGAACACATATTTTGAAATTTCGAACCACACACATGACGGGCTACATTCATGTTAGTACGAACTTCGCATCGAGCGCTCTCGAAAAAAAGAAGTCACCATCCGAATCAATACGAGCCGAATCTGATTCAGAAATATAAGACATTATCATAATATCAAAATACCAATTAATAGTTTATATTCATTTTTTAAACAACCTATTTGTGTTACGCTTGATTAATTTCTGAAAGACTTCGGAGAGAAGTTGAATGTGCTGATTTTAATTTTGGGAATAAAAATATAAATTTTATTTGTTTATTACTATTCAAAATGAGGAATAAATATGCTGCATTAAAGCACTTCATGATGCTGGGTGGTCTTTGAGACAAACAGAGAGGTGGAACTTATCAATCAAAATAATCAGTACACTGTAAAAAATACTTTGCTGCCTTAAATTTTTTGTTGAATCAACTCGGATTTACAAGTAATTTCAACTTGCTATTATTTATCTTGACTAGAGATGAGTTGTTATAACTACAGGTGAGTTGTTATAACTTATAAAATTAAGTTGACTTTTCTCAACTATATTTTATAAGTTGTGACAACTCATCTTTGTTAACATGAATTGTAAATCTTAGTTGATTAAACAAAAAAAATTAAGGCAGCAAATGTTTTTACAGTGTAAAAGAAACAAGTTGCTATAATGTTTTTCCCCCTTCACAAATAGCACCTGTTGTTCTTTTACAGGTTATGAAACACCTTTCAAACAATCATATTATACCTAACCCTCTATGAACCATATTTGAATAAACAACAAAATGTTTGATTCACAGTTTATTCTGGCTCACTTAAACTGGAAGAGGTTTATCCAATTATGCCACAAAATTGGCACAGCAGTCTACTGTAGTTGATTGTTTATACAGAAATCAAGGACCATGGCCACAAAACATTTTGGGGAGGTTTCCCGGATGGATTTAGATAAATTTCAGGACTTAGTTATTCATTTTTATAAACATATCATGCAAAACATTACTGGCGTGCATCTTGAGACAAAACAATGGCATTGATATATTTTAGTAAGGTATGTCAATCCAAGCTGTTTTGAGTTACAGTATGACAGCTCAAACATGCACTTTTAATTATTTTAAATGACAAGATAGATACTATCAAATATGACACCCAAGGTTTTAACCTATGCAGAGACGGGTACTAGTGAATCATCAAAAATCACAAAGGAACATTTGGATTAACAGGATCTTAGTTTCACCACAATTTAATTTAAGAAAGCTTTACGTGAACCACTCTTCACAGTCTGAGAGGATAAAAGGAGGAAAGGTGGATTTGAAGGACATGTAGAGTTGACTGTCATATGCGTAGCAATGGAATTGAATACCATATTTATTATTTAAATATTACCGAGAGGCAGAATATAGTGTTAACACATTGCCAAAACACATTTATATGCCTTTCTTACACTGTTAACCCAGATATTGTCTTTACTTAAACAATGAAGTAAACATGACTTAATATTTTGTGTTTTGAAACGTTTAGTCCATTTAAATCCATTAAACTAAAACATTCAAGTAAAATTTACTTAAAATTATTAGTTCATGTTGTGAGGAATACCCATAATCCTTTGCGCATGTATATTTTGATGTCATATAGGTTCAAACTCTTATATTATTGATGTTGTTTTGTTGTATTTTATAATTTTGTGAAGTCATCTTTCAGGTGATCAGTGTTTCCGTACATGAACCCTGTTCAGAACATTTTATTGTATTTCTCTGCACAGTACTGACAATGTATGTCAAAAACACAGTTTTGTGTGCGTTTCTGTGGAGAATCACATTTATTCAATGTTTTTGGAAGTTAAAGTCAGTCATTAATTTTGTTTTATAATACCATTTATAACATAAAAAGTAATATAAAGTGGTAAAACGCAACGGGTTTCCTCGCAAATTTCTAATAATGTCAACTAATCCAGGTTAAGAGTGCAGGAATATTAAAGGAAACTAAAACATTACGTCTATTCAACTTATAAGTTGTTCTAACAACAATTTTATGTTTAAGTTTGCGTCATTTTTTTAAGTAAACTCAACTTATCCGGGCTTACAGTGTAAATCCTTTATACAATGAAATCTTTTTTCTCTGAAGAAGTTGATGCATTGTTTTGTTTTCAAAGTCTCCACCATGAGGGCCTCCATTATAGTGATTATTAGTTTCGTCAAAGTAATGGTGCCACGTTCCGTCACTTGAAGCTTCAAATCCAAAAACGTTCACCTGTGCATTACAGAAAGGTATAATTTACAAATGTAAGATAATGTGACTGTAAACAGATCACATTTAAAATGATTGTTTTGTCAATTTAAACTCAGAAGCAAAATAAATGATGCATTTTTAATAATAAACTTTTAGAATGAAGGACATATAAAACTAAATTAACACCTGAGCCAATGCATAGATATTAAACCTCTACCAAACATCTAAAATAAAGACTTAATCTCACATTATTCTCAATATAGCGAATGAATGCAAATTTGAATGCAAATTATTGTTATGGTACTGAAAGAGATTTCAGTAAGATTTTACAGTATATGACCATGCAATTGTAAACCGCAACATCACATTTAGATATGACAATCATAGTTTTACCTCATCACAGACGTGCAAGGCAAAGATTAATGTAACGAAGCCAGTGGATGGATATCTGCCATGACGGTGCAGCCATCTCTCATGGACATATTTTATAAATCCAGGATGGAGAATCATCACCTAGATACAAACATCAGATCTTTCTGTCAGGGCAATTTTATTGTATGCATTAATTTCCTCAAATATAAAATATATTATAATAAATGTAATATATAATAAATTGGCAACATGGTCTGACCTACTCACCTTGTGCTTATTTGCATGTATGAAAGGTTTCACTGGAATGTATGTGCTAAGGAACAAACATAAAAAATATGCAAACAGATATTGTATCTTTCAAAATGCATTATACTTTGTGAGTTCATATGCTAACCGTGTGATGTTTCTGGTGGTGAAGGAACTTATGAGCCACTTCATGTCCATGATTTTAAAAGGAAAAAGCACTAGGTGGGTGGAGTTGTCCAAATCCACAGCGCTCTCGGGATAAAGAATCCGGTGAGTGGTCTTAGAACCTACATCCCTCTCATAGCCTTTTGTTGGACCCTCATTTATCCTGAAAGAGGTAACAGGTGTCAATGGTTATGTAAGGCACACTGCTGTTTAAAATGTTTGTCAAGAACAGTGAGGATGATCGGAATCATATTTATTAATGTGTGTCATAATCAGTGTTCGAATTGGGGGTGGGTGGCTAAAAGCATTACCACAGAGCGATACTGTCCATTATTTCACATCCAAAAGATTTCTGTCTGAAATAAATGTAAACTCTTAAGTGTTTTTTGGAGGAAATGACAAATTGTTAGATTTAGGATTGGGTTAAGGGCTTTGAAAAATTCTGTGCAATTTAAAAAAAACTGGATGATTGTGACCCATGTATTTGGTAGGACATCAGCATGTAGGCAACAAAGCAGCAACGAGTTTTGTGAGAATATCGGTAAGGTAAGGATGGTAAAAAAAAATTACATTTTTGATGGTGCATAAATTTTAATAATCTCTTTAATAATAATCGCTTAAATACGCATCATTCAGAAATAAATAATTATTTATATAGAAAGTTAATCATTTGCATGTGTTTCTAAACCTTGCAATTTATTCAGGAATCATTTTAGTGAGAATAAAACTCTTTTACAATTTTGTAAAAAATTACGCTATTTGTGGTAAACCTTTAGCCTGACGTTGTCATACTCAATTCTAGTCAGAATTTGAGTCTGATACCGCTCCATTGAGCTATAATTATGAGGCGTGTCTCAACCGAAAAATGCCTCTGCACTCAATTGGATAGACCTACGACCAATCAGAGCAACCGAGTGTGTAACGTACGTTACGTCTTTTACAGCCTGACCGAACTGCTAGTTACTTCGCTACAATGACACTAACATTGTGATTATACTGAGTTAGCGAATGAACATCAACACCTATTATGTTTACAACATTTCGTTTATCACAACATGAAGTATTTACTAAGTCATAGAGTAAGACTATCTCTTACCATTTGTACGTTAGGTGAACTTCATCCACGACAATACCCATTACGTTGGCTTGAAAATATTGGAGCCTAGCATGTCCCTCCAATTATTCAGCAACCACGATTCCGGGCTTCCGAAAAAAAGCTGGCAACGACCGCTAATTATATCCATCTCGTCGTGCACGCAGAGTTGCATCGCCGTGATAACGTTAGCCATTTCAGTTGCGACCAACTTTTGCCGAATAGGAAGGACGGCAAAAACATCAACAAATGCCCTGCTCGCGTTTCTCTGTTCCTCTTTTAAAATCAATGCTCTGTCGATATCTTTTAGAACAGACTCAATGTCAGAATCCACACATCTGAACTCTACAGCGGCAGCCATTCAACACACGCGCTCTTTGGTGACGTGGTTCATTACGTTACTGTTGATTATCTGTCCATCATCGTATAAAGCCCGCCCTGACAATTTGATTGGTTCGACCAGCATTTGTCTGAGCATAGTAGCTCCTCAACGGAGAAACGCCAGACCGATCTTCCCGTCTTCACATTCTTGTGGGCGGGGCTAAGATCGGCTGGCACCCAGGCTAGTAAACCTTAATAAATATGACACCTAATATTAATATAATTTATATTATTTACGTCCCCACTAATGTCAAAATTTCAAAAAAACTACGCCCTTGTCTTCAAACAATTGATTATTCCTCAAATTCTGTATCTTTTTCTAATTCAGGCTCAAACATGAGGGGCCCTATCATACACTCGGCGCAATGCGGCGCAATGCAGCGCAATGCGTGATGCAAGTGTCTTTTGCTAGTTTCAACCCGGCGCAATTATCATTTTCACATTTAGCGCCACATTGTTTTAATAGCAAATGAATTTGCGGCCAATTTTGCGCCCATGGACATTCTGGTCTGAAAACGAGGTGTGTTCAGGCACATTGTTGGCGCGTTGCAATTTTGAGAATAAAATAGACTAGAAATGCCATTGACCAACAAAAACCTGATCTAAAGTCTAAAGTCAATGGCGCAATATTTTTTTTATTGTTTATTTGTTATGCGTCTATAAACGGGACGACAACGCGCGTTTGCTCATCACATGGATGAAAAATCAAAGGATTAAAATGTAAAAAATTATTATTGAGTCTTTTGGACATAAATGAGGATCCATGATAAGACGTTAGAAGGCGTAAATAGCAGCTTCACCTGCAGCCTGATAAGTAATTAAATGTTTTGCTTTAAACAAATGGCTCTATTTTTAAGTGTTTTTTTTTAATTCTATACCTCACGGATTTATTGTATACGATGACTCTGTACCTGTGGATATGATGAGATGAGAAACATTTTAAGTAATGCTTTTAAAAAAACATGGCGCTGTCCGAGTGCTAAAACGGCTCTCCGCACGTTTGTAAATTCTTTATCTCTTGTTTGTTACAAGTATTTTGCTAATTATTTTATGAGATTACAATGATTATGTAGGATATCAATTCATTTACAGCAATTAAAAGCCTGCTATTTTTACTAGACTGAAAGAAAATGGCTTGTAAAGGTTTTAATCCAAAAAATAACGATTTCAGTAAAAATGAAAACAACACAATTTTTTAACATTATTCTTAAACTGGTGGTCTTCCTCCTCCGCTTAGTTTTTCTGTTTACAAATTACACTTTCTAAATAGAGATTAGGCATGGCGCCAGGCGCAACTGGCTTTTAAAGGGGATGAGAGCTGAGACTCTTATTGGTTTATTGCACGTTATGCCCAAAACACACCCATTACTCATTAGGGGAATAGGAACAACCCTTTTAGGCCATGCGCTTGGCGCATAAACCATTTTTCCCATCGTTAAATTAGCAAAAGTGAAATCGGACATGCCCGTTTAGACCGTGCGCTTTAGACAATGCGCTTAGATCGTTAAAATAGGGCCCAAGGTCTATTTACACACACAGAGCTATTAAAGGTGCAATTTGTAAAATATTTGCAGTAAAATATGCAAAAACCACTAGGCCAGTGTTATATATTTTGTCCATTTGATTACTATCAATATCTCTAATTTTTTTTAACTACTTGTAAACCGTGAGAAAATTGCCATTCAAAACATTGACACGGGGCAGTGCAGTCTCCTGTCAATGACGTTAATATCCACGTGACCCTTTGTTACCGCCTTTACTGACGAAAAAAGCACATGACAACAGTGTCGTGGACAAATGCGGAAGTATGCGTTAGCGCCTGTCGGGCTACGCGCTTGTTTATGGACTAAGATTACTCTTTACTGTCTGCCGCTGGTTGTGTCAGCAAAGACAGCTCCCGTAAGCGTATGAGCCAACCAAACGACCCAAGAAGAGTTTGGAACAAGACGAGAGAAAGAATGAGGATCAATATCGTAACCCTTCAAAAATCGTATGCTATTATATCGATCACAAGATAAGTGTGTAGACTGGTATCAGTGCGTCTTCCCGCGGACGATATAATCCACATCAAGAGGTATTGTACAGCAATATAAATGGTCATTTTAAGACACTTACTAATAAGAGTAGAGTTTGGTACTGTACAGTCTTACAACATAACCTCACAATAAGATTTGTACTGTCAATACATTATGTGAAAAATCATTGTAGATTGTAATTTTGAACACTCACTTCTGTGCTCTGTTAACACGCCATCGAATTTGGACTAATACTGTAACATCTATGACTAACAATTTGAACATTATATATAACCTTACATCATGAAATAAACCGATGTCATCAAAAGCAACATTTATAAGACTTGATTACCTTATCCGTCAACATGATTTCTCATTCGCGTCTGATTGATGGCCATCGGCGGTTGAGTTAAAGATACAATTTGTAAAATGCGCCGAAAGATGGCGCCAGATCAAACAAAAACAATGATGTTGTTTACTGACGCTCTGAAGCAGCGTGGAATTATGGGATTTGTAGTCTTTAACTTTTGCCATATCAGACGAGAACGAGAAATCACGTTGATGGATAAGGTAATCAAGTCTTATAAATGTTGCGTTTGATGACATCGTATATTTCATTATGTAAGTTTATATGTGATGTTCAAAACGAAATTGTTAGTCATATTGATATTACAGTATTAGTCCAAATTCGATGGTAAACACAGTTCAGAATTAAGTTTTCAACTTACAATCTACAAATGATTTTTCACATAATGTATTGACAGTACAAATCTTATTGTGAAGTGTCTTAAAATGACCATTTATATTGCTGTACAATACCTTTTGATGTGCATATCCTCCGCGAGAAGACGCGCTGATTACACTAATGTTGTGATCAATATAATAGCATACGTTTTTTGAAGGGTTACGAATCAAAACAACTCACCCATCGCGTAAAACACAAGCAGGATCAGAATCTCGGTCTAAATGTTGTCGTGAAGCTCTCTCTATCCAGATAATGCAACACCAAATTGATCCTCCCTCGTTTTGTTCAAAACTCTTCTTGGGTCGTTTGGTTGGCCCGTACGCTTACAGGAGCTGACACAACCAGCGGCAGACGGTACAGAGATATCCATAAGTCCATAAGCAAGCGCGTAGTTCCGCATTTGTTCACGACACTGGCTGCGTCCGAAACCTCAAGACTGTGAGGACTTGTGGCCTCGCTGCCTCATGAGGACATGACTTCGGCACCGGATGGCCTGAAGGCCGCTCAGAGAAAGGCTTTCCGACGCGCTTCAAAGGCAGCGTGTTTGAAATATAAACAGAGAGCGCCTTTGTGATAACTAATCACATATTTGAAAACTACAATACTAATTTCTCGCTAGAAATGAAATTAAAATGCTTAAAAAGTGAAAATATACGTTTATTTTCACTAAATTTGTGCTCCAGCCACTTCCTTGGCCGCCATTTTATTTTTTCAAGCTCGACCAGTGTTGTCATGTGGTTTACGTCAGTAAAGGCGGTGACAAAGGGTCACATGGATATTAACGTCATTGACAGGAGACTGCACTGCCCCGTGTCAATGTTTTGAATGGAAATTTTCTCACGATTTACAAGTAGTTGAAAACATTACAGATATTGATAGTAATCAGCTGGACAAAATATATAACACTGGCCTAGTGGTTTTTGGAGATTTTACTGCAAATATCTTACAAATTGCACCTTTAAAGACTACAAATCCCATAATTCCACGCTGCTTCAGATCATCATTAATCTACATCATTTGTTGTTTGTTGTATAGACCATTTTATTCTAAAGGCAAATCCTAGGGTTGTAAATGGACATGTAAACGGTCTCTGGATAATTTTTGCAATTAATAAAGTCACATACATGCTATAGATATCATATTTAACACATAGTTTCAATATAACTTCAACGCATTCTTTGGCACCTTTAATGCCAATAATTCCACCTATCATGAAACAAACCTTTCATTGGACATATCTTAATGACACATCAGTACAAAGTGTCATGTTTGAATACTAACGTAAAACCGGAATGATGATTCATTCAAAGTTATAGTTTGTACTACCTAAAGACAACATCATGGATATCTATGAGAGTCCCATAATGGGATCCCAGAAGGTTCCTAGAATTCCCCACCACAGCACAGGTTCTGCAGCGATCTGGACCACCATCTGAGAAGTGTTCTTTATCTGGGAAAAGTGAAAACAGCTGGTCCACCACTTCTGTGTAGTTGACTTTCTTTGCTGAATATTGCAACCCCTAGAAAAAGATTAAAACTAGACTCACTCAAGACAGCAAAACCGGTTTACAATGTAAACAAATTAAGATCAACAGATCATGTGCCTAATTTGTATCAGGATATGAATTTCCTCATATGAATTCAACAATATGTGCTGCTTTTAGTACAATACATTTCTCAACACTCTACAGATATAGTTTTATATATACAGTTTTACACACACTAGTAGTCAACATTTGAAGTGGATCAAAACTTAAAGTTTTCATTAAAGTTTGTACAATACCTGTTCTTGTCTTTCTGATTCACTTTAAATGTAGCGTTAGATATAACTTAATTATTACACTAAAAGATATTCAGACTGTGTGTTAAAGTATCTGAAAATCTAAATGAAAACATGTAAGATGCCTATTTTATTTAATTCTGGATTATCAATGTAATCTATTGTTGTAGACTTACCATCCACCAATTGTAGATGTCTTGGTGTAGCTCACTGTTTTTCCTGTTGAGTATAGGTGGAACCTTGGGGTTGAAATGATAAACGACCCACTCATCCTCCATAAAGTCCATTACACAAGTCTTACAAGAACACAGCCTTTTCAAGACTATGTTTTGTGAGGTTTTGATATAGACAAGTAAACAGATCGTTATTAAACTCAGAAATAAGATGATGTATTGACGTCGCAGTCTCTTGAAGACAATCATTCTTGTATCTGTAGTATTGCCGACGAATATATATATTACATTAATATATACATTAATTTTAATTACTCATTTATTTGCTTTGGCATAAGTTCTGTTCTCCTCCTCTCTTATTCTTTAATCATTACCTCTTACGTGTCATGTGGTCAGCCCAGGTTCTGTTGGTGCCCTGGGCAAGTTTTAATTTGCCACAAAATAAATAATACAAATATTTTAAAATGTAATAATTAAAAAGTGATCTGAAAATGCTACTTTAAAAATACAATTTTTAAACTTCAGTTTACTATAACAATGAAAAACATTAACCACATCAAAAATAATGCTTGTTGGTTTAACTTAATAAAATTATGACACCATGAATTGTACTTACAATAAAAATTAAGTTCAGTCCACTTAATTTGTTGAAATTTATGTTGAAAATTCAATTTGTGTTGAGCCAACTAACTTAACTTGCTTTTGTTGGACAATTAAAAAAATAAACATTTCTTGCCCGTAACTTACTGTAGATTTAAATTTATGTTATTTATGAGTTTGTTAAAAGTTAAATGAAATGAAATTAAACAAACAAATCATTGTCTTTACAGAATAAAACTATAAAAAAACAGGCTCACAAAGCATTCTGAGAACCAAAAATCCTTATTAACCGTTTTTCCCTTCATATTTTGGTTTCCAGAAAGCTTTGCATGAGGCTGCTAGTTTATTTTTATTCTGTAAAGATAAAGACTTAGGGCTCTATCATACACCCAGCGCAGTGCGCGACGCAAGTGTCTTTTGCTAGTTTCAACCCTGCGCAATTATAATTTTCACGTTTAGCGCCGCGTTGTTTAAATAGCAAATGCATTTGCGCCCCCTTTTGCGCCCATGGGCGTTCTGGTCTGAAAACGAGGTGTGTTCAGGCGCATTGTTGGCGCGTTGCTATTTTGAGACAACTAAAATAGACTACGCCATTGGTCAACTAAAACCTGGTCTAAAGTCAATGGCGCAATATGTTTTTTGTCATTTAAAGAGCGCAGTAATATGCGCCTATAAACGGGAGGACAACGCAGGTTTGCTTATCACATAGTACATGAATGTGCTGCAGCACAAAAATGCTTTTAAATATGAAAGATTAAAGGATTGAATGTAAAAGATTATTATTGAGTCTCTTTGACATAAATGAGGACTAATTATGAGACGTTAGAAGGCACAAAGAGCTGCTTCACCTGCAGCCTGGTAAGTAAATAAATGCTTTGCTTTAATCAAATGCATCTGTTTTTAAATGTTTTTTTTTAATTTATAATGACTCTGTACCTGTGGATATGGTGAGATGAGAAACATTATTAAGTAATGCTTAAAAAAAACTCTTTGCTAAAAAAACGCTGTCCAAAGTGCTGAAACGCGCAGAGAGCTGTTTGTAAATTCTTTATCTCCTGTTTGTTACAAATAAAGTATTGTTAGAGTACAAACCTTTTCTTACATATTTGTAAATTCTTTTTTGATTATATTGGATACCCATACATTTAAGGCAATTACAAGCCTACTTTTTTACTTCCATTACTAAAAGAAAAGATTTTTAAAGGTTTTAGTAAAAAAATAACAATTGCAATACAAGTGAAAAACAACACAATTATTTAACATTAATCTTAAACTGGGGATCTTCTTCCTCCGTTTAGTTTTTCAGTTTACAAAGTCCGTCATCTAAACAGGGATTAAACATAGTGGCAGCGCAACTTGCTTTTAAAGGGGATGAAAGCTGAGACTCTGATTGGTTTATTGCACGTTACACCCAAAATACTCTCATTACAATAGGACTAACCCTTTTCGACCATGCGCTCGGCGCACAAACCATTTTTCCTGTCGTTAAATTAGCAAAAGTGGATTCGGACACGCCCATTTAGACGTTGCGCTGTGCGCTTTAGACAATGCGCTTAGATCGTTAAAATAGGGCCCAAAATGTTTAATGTTCATTTAACTTTGAACAAATTCTTGCCAGTAAATAATAAACATTTAAATCTACAGTATGTTACTGGCAAACAGCTGCGATTAATACTGTAATTTCTATAAGTGGCAAATGCTGTAAAACACAGTCATGCAGTTTTTATTGTCTAACTCTAAAATGACATGTTGTCAAGTTTAAAAATACAAGTTTATTAGGCATTTGCAAAATAGGCTCCAAAGCAGTTTTTTTGTGCCCTTCAAGGGCACTTATAGGGAAGAGGACGGCGAATTAACAGTCGCTCCAAATAAAGAGAAAATTGTGTTGTATTTCGTAGCTCTCTTTGCCAAGTGTATTTTAATCGGCAACACTATGAGCAGAGTTTACTTGGGGCATAATAGTTTTTTGGGTATAAAAGCGTATAGGTATAATATGTATAAAACAACACCACTAATATATACTAGGTCTATTCTATTTTATGTTTTTTATTTGCCTGATTGACGAACACACACATTTATTTGACTTAAGGTAAGGACATCTTGGTCACCGTGTCTGATGGTACTCATATAAACACCAGCAGTGTACATTTAACACTGATGATTTTGCTGTAGTTCAAACATGCAATGACAGATTAGCCAAACTCTGATAACAACACCACGATAATGCAGCATTTGCATGCTTTGTAATGTCAAATTATATCACTGTGAAAAAATTGTAAAAAAGATATTAATTTTACAATGTTTTTGCAATGCTAAATACTTTTTTAACATGCCAGTGGGAGAGTGGGTGAGTGAGAGAGAGAGGGTGTGTATTTCTTTAGTGTTATGTTAAGGAACATGGTAGGCTATGGTAAATATGATTATGTTAATAAATATTGTGTCCATGAGAAGTTCAAATATAGTTTCTAAAGTAGGCCTATGTGCAGGACAGTGTGTCTTTAAATGTCTGTTTGTATGAGAAACTTGACAGCATATTTTACTTTCTTAGCTACACTGTAAAAAATTTAACTTTTAAGTTTATTCAAAGTAGGATTTACATGTCATTTTAACTATCTTGACAAGTTTCTTAACTTATTAAATCAAGTTGAATTTGTTTAGTTATATCAACTGTTTTTTAAGTTACAGCAACTCATCACTAGTCAATACAGTTGAAATCACCAGCAAATCCAAGTCGATTAAACTTAATAATTTAAGTGCAAGAAGATGTTTTTACAGTTTAGCTAAGAAAGTAAAATAAACTGTCAAGTTAGTCACAGACATTGTCCCGCACATACTCCAGAAGCTATTTGAACCTCTCATGGACACAACATCTATCAAGACAATCATACCTACCATAGCCCACCACGCTCCCCAACACAACACCAAAGAAACACACACCCTCTCACTCACCCAATCTCCCATTGGCATGTTAAAAAAAGTATTTAGCATTGCAAAAACATTGGAAAATTAATATTCAAATACAAACACGCGTTTACAGTTTTTCTCAGCCGATTTGGAGCATTCCTCAGATCAGAAATAATCTTTTTAAACACTTTGTTCAACCTTCACATCATCAAGTTAGTTGTGCACAATATAAAAGCAAATGCTTTGGTACAATCATGCAGGTGATTATGTACAATTGTCTGCGGTTTGCTACATTTTCAATTGAAATACATTATACTGGTATGTGTTGAATAGTCTTACACCTTAAACATTAGTTCATTGTACAAGGCATTTCATATGTAAAAACACTGACCTTAGTGTCATAATCTGTTAGTAAGCATGTTTTTGCATGCTTTTTCTACTTTTGTAATTTTTTTATTTGTATTGTATGTGTGTAATTTGTTAACAGAAAAAAAGCTGAAAATGTGAATTCGTCCAGAGTTTACATAAGAAAATATTGACACATATAATTGTTTACACTTGGTATATTGACAACATGGCTAAATATTTTGACTGTCTTGTTCATGAACAATGGACTTGCCATTTTAATGGGACTGACATGTTTAGTTTAACTGATGTAAAAATTTACTTTTGAGAGGTAAACAAAGGATTTTAAGTGCAGTAATTGCAAATTATAAGAATGATTCGAGAAATGCAACAAAGCGACTGAAGAAACTATAAAATATAAGAATACACTCTTAAGGTTTCTAGCAATTAAAGCAATATATAAACAAACTTTCATAGCAAATGCAATAAGTCTTTTGAATAAGAGTTAGAAAATGTATTTTAATGTATGTTTTAAATATTGTATTCAAAATAATTTCGTAAAATTAATATATATATATATATATATATATATATATATATATATATATATATATATATATATATATATATATATATATATATATATATATATATATATATATATATATATATATATATAATTACAGCTAATTTTATATATATATAAACATTTTATTATTATGGATGTTGTGTATTGTTTATTGTTTTGTGATTGTATGGCGAGACCAAAGATAAAGTACAACTACTAACTAACACATTATTTGTCAGGCTGTATGGTTCAACAAAGAATCTTTCTGCTGCACAAACATTTTTTTTGTAGTCCAAAAATGTTCTATAGATTATAAAATAACTAGTTTTAAATTTTAAGAACTTTTACTAGAAAGGGACCCCTATTGGGCCTCCAAAATGTTCTATAGGGGTCCCCAGAAAATTTCAGATATTTTTTTTTAAATTATTTATTAGGTATGTATCTCTAATTTCTTGCTACAAACATATTTGCTTTGTATTGTTCTAGTGTATTTTCCTTATTATTAAAGTCCCCTTAATCTCACTCACTGGGGTTCATAAGGCAGAATTATTTGTAAAGCTGCTGTAGTTGCTACAGTACAAATAAATATGATTTGTAAATGTTTGTCTTCAGGTTATACATCCAGCTAAATGTATACTAAATGTAGCCAATTATATATTCAGTATATTAGAAAAATATGTATTATGGATTGATTCATGAGCGAGTCATAAGCACATAGCTGTCAGCAGGTGGCAGGAGCGCATACGGAAGATTGAAGGTTCAGTCAGTGCGCCATTGGTCTTTTTTTCAGTTTGGAAATCATGGCAGGCGGTGAGAGAGTCGCTCATCTAATGCGACAGTTGGCAAGCGCGTCGTAAGTTTACATATTTTTAATCCACACTATCCGCGTTATTGCAGTGTTTGTTGGGTTAATGCACTTTGGTATTTGTGCAGGTATGTGTGCATATTTGCTGTGCTCGACGGCCTGAGAGTGTAAACAAACAAAATTCAAAGGACACACAATAATGTAGTATTGAAAGACACCTTATAGGCTACATATCATTATCATTATGTTTGCACGCAGATGTCTTGTAGATGCAGATGCCCCGCTCATTCTCAAGCTTATTCACACATTCATCATGGAGGTAAAGTTTAGTCATTATTCATCATCTCTGAATAAATGAAAAGTGAATGTGATTTATGTGTGTGTGTAGTTTCTGCAGGTACGCTTCATGAGCGGAAAACTGACTACGCGTTTGAAGTAAGAGCTCAATACTAAAATAAACTACAGTAAACAGTCTGTCTGTGTATAGTTTTTAGAGTAAACACTTCTAAATCAATTAAAATTATTTAAATGAATGAACCAGTCAAGCAAAGAGAATACATTGTTGATATCAAATTTAATGAATGTTTTTTCTTTTTTTATTACTACTACGATATATATTTTTCATAATTTTCTGTTTTAGATGGCTTGTTCAAATATCAGATTTGGGCCGGGAGTGACCAGAGAAATTGGAATGGTATATCAATTCATTTTGAATTATTATGACCCCAAAATGAAATATTTGGTCAACATTTACTCACCTTGTTTAATGTGTAAACTCTGAATGGATTTCCAAAATTCCTGCAAAGTCAGTTCCAAGTAATTTCTGTTTAAAACTTGTTCTTTATTGGTTAGAGAGTTGGCTGTTTGTGATTTTTCTTATCAGGATTTGCAGAACATGGGAGCCCGTAATGTCTGTCTCATGACGGACCAAAATCTGGCTCGACTGCCACCGGTCGCAGCAGTAATAGATTCAATGACAAAGCATGGAGTGAATTATCAGATCTTTGAGGATGTCAGAGTGGAACCAACAGACAAAAGGTGCAAGCAAAAGAGATACATCCAAAAGAAAAATTATTATATACAGTTATGTTTTTCAGTTCTTTAAGTAAGGAATAATTGACGACGGGCCACTGAACTATAAGAAAATAATGCACACCAAGGTGGTAATGCGGCACGACGCGAAGCGGAGTGCCGTTACACCGCAGGTGTGCATTATTTTCAAATAATTCAAAGGACCGGAGTCAATTATTCCGCTTATACCACGGTTACCACAAACATTGCTCTGGTGCCTATTTTTAAGACATTTGAAAAGATAGGTGTGCGGTTTACAGAAAAATAATCAACACCCATAGAACATTTCTCAGCCAATCAGAATGCAGCATTCAACAGACCCGTGGTACAAAGCTCACATAACACACACCGTTTTGGCCAATCTAATGTTAGTCTTTCGTGTTGTCAGATTATTAAAAGACAGAAAAGCCTTTCTGTTTTTTTCGGAGAAAGACGAACACTTGAAGGCGTACGGTGGGCGGAGCGAAAGAGTTAACGAGTAAGCGCAGCCTTTGGATACTAATCTAACAGTTGTGACACCGATGGAAATCAAACTTAAATAAAAACTTAGAACAAAGAAGGAGGAACGCTTCTCTTGGTCAAATTTTTTTTTATAAATAATGCAATCGCTGTACAAAAATCCAGGGTGTTTTTGAATGTGATGAGAGGAAAACCTTATTTAGCTTTCCAAGTAACCCTGTCTTAGGACAACAGTGGATGCAGTGCATTTTTCCCAGACAGCAATGTAATTGAGAATGTGTTTTTGTTCCCTGGCTGCATTTCGGAGGGAGTTGCTTTGCAGGCAGGGCTCGGTTTGATTCCGGATTTGCCGCTTGTTTACAACTGATGGAGCGGAAGACCCCGTTTAGGAGTCGCAACCACAGGTGGCCATTGGCCATCTAGCCATTTTTTGATTAAAGGCTTTTTTTACATTTGTCTGGAGTTACTCATTTTTTCTATTTTCTGAAAAAAAAAACTATGGCTTACAGTCAGATACAGCCTTACATATATGATCCAGAATCGGATACTGAGTCAGTAATTGACCAACAGGAACAACAGAAGCAACGATTACAACAGGATGTCTCTATCTGGTAATTAATTCTTGTTTGTTTAAATGAGACGTAAATCTTGATTTTTTTTCTGCATTTGCTCGTTTAAAAGGTGTAAATGCCGTAAGTGCAGTACAATGCCAACTGAGGCGGAAAATGTTTGCTGTTGTTCATGTTTGTTTACATTACATGCACATATAGGTCGATGGCAAACAAAACACGTAAGATTTTGCTTTACTTACCTCCTCTGGTTGCGACTCTTAAATAGGGTCTTTTAAAGTTGGGACCGCTCCATCAGTTGTAAACAAGTGGCAAATCTGGCGTCAAACTGAGCCTCGTTTGTAAAGCAATCCTCTCTGAAATGCAGTCATAGAACAAACATAAACCCATTTGCAATCACGTTGCTGTCCGGAAAAAATGAATTGCATCCATTGTTGTCTTAATATAGGGTAACTTGGAAAGCCAAATAAGGTTTTCTTCTCCTTACATCCAAAAACACACTTCTTTTGTCAAACCATCTTGATAAAACAAAGTTGTTGCATGCTGTGCAGTTATACCGGTGACTTCTAATTGACAGAGCAATGATAATGCGCATTCTCGCTCTCACTTGACGTGCAGGCGTCCATTTTTCTTTTTTTCTGCTAAATACACACTTTTATTTAAAGGAACAGTATGTAGGATTGTGGCCAAAACTGGTATTGTAATCACAAAACTTGTGGCTAAAACTGGTACTGCAATCATAAAAATTGTGGCCAAAACTGGTACTGCAATCACACAACTAGTGGCCAATTCACAACATAAACATCAATTGAGGGCTGCAAGTGCACTTTTTAAATGACAATATCCTGGCCAGACCACTGTTGTCACTGATATAAGTATTTGAAATGAAAATGATTTCTTAATGTCTAGTGATATATCAGGGCCATTTTATGATTAATTGATATAAATTTCTTACATACTGTTCCTTTAATAAAGGTTTTAAAGGTTTATTTTAAAATATCCAGCCATTACATTCAGCCGTTACAGGGGTCTTTGGGTCTTAGATAACACTTTTATGTTTGAATAGTGAAAAGACAGAGGTGATGCTTATTGGCTCGTCTAACCAACGTAAAGTGGGCTATGCAACAATTAATATAGATCGCTCAGTGCTACAGTTTAAAAAAAAAACCCTGAAAAACCTGGGTGTTATATTTGATGCTCATCTAACACTTGACCCCCATGTACAGAATACGGTTAAACGTCATTCCATCTTGGTCCTGTGTAATCTTTTACGGTGTCTGAAAAACTGATCAACACATTTGTTTTCTCCTGTATTGATTACTAATGCTCTGCTCGCAGGTGTATCTAAAGATACTCTTAGCAAATTGCAAAAAATAAACAAACAAATCAAAACATTTTGCATATATGCAACTTTTTGTAAACCGCTCTCTCTCTCTTCACAGTTTTAAAAAAGCAATCGACTTTGCCAAAAAAGGACATTTTGATGTTTATGTTGCTGTGGGTGGGGGCTCTGTGATTGACACCTGCAAAGCAGCTAATCTCTATGCATCACACCCAGACGCAGAATTTCTGGACTTTGTAAATGCACCAATTGGAAAAGGAAAACCTGTCACAGGCATACTGAAGCCACTTATTGCTGGTATAAAAACTCTGTGCAACTGTATGTTAACACACGCTGCTAAATGACATTATTTTAAAATAATTTTGTGTGTGTTTTTTTTGTGTCCATGCAAGTTCCCACTACAGCTGGTACTGGAAGTGAAACCACAGGAGTGGCCATCTTTGATTTTGAAGAAATGAAGGCTAAAACTGGTTCGCAGAAACATTGTATTAATTTTAACACCTTATCACTGTGCTCTGTATTCATTAAGAGAGAGGTTGAGTGTCGGGAGTTTAGGTTTAAAGCCCCACTGTGTATGATCTACTCCCATCTAGCGGTAAAGCTCTATATGACAACCAACTGATTATTACTTTCTAGCCCCCCCCCATTCGGAACGCGTTTTAACTAGTACGGTGGCCCTGTCATGCCAAGGTTAACATGGCTTCCAGTAGCTAAAGAAAAAGCAATGAAAAAAAATGAACAATTTGCATTGTCCTTTGCCTGTGATCCGTCAAAGCACACAGATTTATGTTAAACATGTAAAAAGTCTGATTGTCATGATATGTCCGCTTAAAATCACATAAGTTACAAAAAGCAATCATAAACGTAGCTTAAACACTCCTTTTTCATCCACGCGAGGAAAAATATCACAGGGGCTGTTAAACTTGGTATTAAGATGTGTTTTCATCGATCAGATCACAAGTGGACGAGAGAGAGACATTACGTTTACACTTGGTGTTTAAATCCGTCTCTTTTTGTCCATTTTCGACCGCTTCTCTTCAGATTACTGAGGGGATGGTCTGTGGACCAGTTCCTCTCCTGTCATTTACTCATGAGCTAGAGTAATGACGGGTTTAAATGGACGCAAACTAATATGTCAGAGTCCAATGCTTATGTTTTAAGTAAACGTTACATGTCCGTGTATATGTAAGAGCTTTCTCTGATATTGGTGAAATAAGATCGCTCAACTTTCACACGCTTGTAAAATGAAACGAAAGACGCGCAGATCAGACGCTTTTATCAATGAAAGGCTAAAAATAGCGCTGTACACCGTGTGTTTGTGTTAGAGGTCAGAAAAGATGAAAAACATTTATCTCACTACCTCAGATTACATAAATGGGCGGAGAGACGGCGTCTGGCTGTTCCAAGACATTAAACCACATGCATGTTTACACTAACAAGTGTTACGCATACCCATGCTATAGTTAGCCAAAGAACTATAAAACTTCAAGTTTACAACATAAACTGTATAGATGTAAACGAATATGCTGAATTACCTGTGGTGAAGATAGAAAGTAACTTGAGTCCAATGAGCCCCATCTTGGAAAACTAACTCCAATATTGACTTTGGTCTTGATGTTTTTCCTGTCGCGTTGTCGTTTAAAATCCCTGTTTCGCTTCCTTGGCGACTTGTTTTAATGTCCTCGAGAATAGTTCTTCAACAAACTTTCAAAGCATTAGATCGCAGGTTTATCACGGCGTGCGGCCGAAGGATTCAGTCTTACGCAGGTCGCATATCCGGGCTGCATACGTCATCAAGCCTGGTTTATTTAAATTAACTGAGCATTACATTCGCAAGTCATAAGCATATAACAACAATTTACAATTAACTAAGAATAAATGTCAGCTTTATAATTGTTAATATTCTGAAATAAGACTGTCTTGATGACGTATACCGCCTACACATGCAACCTCGGGAGGCTTCAGCTAGCGGCCAGCTTGAGTGTGCTCTGAAAGCGCGAAAGGCGGAGCTTGAATTTCAGGAATGTCCCTCGTCTGCAAATGTATTTCAAAGATGAAGGCACAACATTGATTTAGCCAATCGAGCAGATTCTACACTTACGAGAATACTTTGATTAGTGGGGTGGAAGTAATTACACATGAATGAGCACATACTTTTGGAAGAAAACATGGGTTTTTCCTAAGAATTAACTAAAAAAAGTACACACTGGAGCTTTAAAATGAGATTGGGTTAAGTTCAGGCTTAGTGTTAGAAGTTTATGGGTCAGAGTTGGCGTTAAAGGTTAAAAGTCTATAGGGGGTATCAGCGGCAACAACATAAGCAAATGGCTTTTGTGGCCCAAACTCAAAATCACCATGAAATCCAAACCGAGATTCTTATTTTTTAATATTGCAAAGTTCATTATAAACAATTTCTCTGGTGTGGGTAATTTTTTTGTCACGTGTTTGACCTCATAAAGTTTAATCAAAATCTGAAAATGTACTTCCACTGTCTTGTGGCAAATCTTTTCTGATGACCTCAGCTAGATGTTTTGGGTGGAGGATTTGTTAACTTCGCCCCCTCCAACTGTCTGTCTGCTGCGAGTTCCATTTATTATGGATGTGCATCTCCATTAACTAAGGCCAATCTCGATGCATAGCATACAATACAATACAATACAATACATTAACTCTTTCCCCGCCATTGAAGAGTTAACTAGTCAATTAAGAGAAAATGCTTCCCTGCCAATGATAAGTTTTTCCGCCAATTCGGATTTCTGCTATTATTCATCAGTTGGCGCTCTAAACCAACTTATAAAACCCAGAAGTATTCCCTTAAGGCAAACAGTTAAAACTCTGTGTATGTTTTGATGATCGCTCTGAATCTGTCTCTATCAAAAGACTTAACAAAAATTGAATTATTTCAGCTTTTTGCTAATTTTTTTTTTTTTAAGAAACCTACTTATATTTGAGAGGTGATAAAAATGAAACGTTTAATGAAACGTTCTTTTTTTTTAAAAAAGCAGAGGGTCTGTTCTTTTATTTGATATATTGTATGTTTTTATATATTTTCTTTTTAAAAACGCTGGCCAGGAAAAAGTTAAAGATACATAAGAAGCAGCGGCCCGATTTCGATTCAGTTCAACATGATGTCATTCAATGCAGTTTAATGCATTGAAATGCAATGAAAAAGTATGATGCTATGGAAATATATTTGGTACACATAGTTTACTTTAATTTCTGTGTTGCAAATTATAAATTAACTAGATATGACATTCATGACTTTTCTCGGTTTCTGTAGTGTTGATCAGTGTTTCTGATACGTCAGCAGCAAATAGCTACAGTTTAGAGAGGAAAAAAGCAATCTCAAAATATTGGTCAGTATCTCGTCAGTAACGCCTGTTCCTTGATTAGTAATAAATCGCCATCAGCTGCTTTCAGATGGAGCGGCATTTACTACATAGAGCCGTAGTTCACGGACAAGCGGGGAAATATCGCATTCATAATCACAGGAGATTCATTTGCGATTATGAATGTGATGTTTCCCCGCTTGTCGGTGAGCTGCGGCTCTGTGTGGTGGGTGCCGCTCCATCTGAGGGCAGATGATGCCGATTTATTACTAATTTATTGACAAGATGCGCGTGACAATCGCGTGAGATATTTTGTGCAACCCTAGTATTATTGCTACCTACATCACAAAACAGGCGAATTCTGTGGGCAAAACCTAATTTTTCACATGCTTGCATAGAATGGTTTACCAAAAAGTTACTGGGTTGATCTTTCACATTTTCTAAGTTGATAGAAGCAATGGAGACACAATTAAAGCACTTAAACATGGAAAAAGTCAGATTTTCACACTATAGCCCCTTTAACTGTGGCAATGCATGTGTCATATGAAGCCGTTTATAAGTTAAAGAAACAGTATGTAGGATTGTGGCCAAAACTGGTATTGCAAGCACAAAACTTGTGGCTAAAACTGGTACTGCAATCACACAACTGGTGGCCAATACACAACATGACAACATAAACATCAGTTAAGGGCTGCAACTCCACTTTTTAAATGACAATATCCTGGCCGGACCACTGTTGTCAGCGATATAAGTATTTGAAATGAAAATTATTTCTTAATGTCTAGTGACATATCAGGGCCATTTTCTGATTAATTGATATAAATTTCTTACATACTGTTCCTTTAAGAATTATCTACTGTGCACAGTTAATGTGTAGGTGTTTTGGTTTATAATTTCTGTCAATATCTATGTAGCATATTTAACTGAAACACATTATTTGTTTGTTTTTAGGCATAGTGAATCGAGTAATAAAGCCAACATTGGGCATGGTGGATCCGTTGCACACTCTTCACATGCCTTCCAGAGTGGCAGCTAACAGCGGGTTTGATGTGCTCTGGTGTGTGTTTAGATACAAGATCAAAGCAAAATAGTTGTGCATGGTATGCATGTTGATATGACTACATGTGTTGTATGTATACATCTGCAATATGTTTATAATGTGTAAATCTTTCTTTTCAGTCATGCATTAGAGTCTTTCACTGCATTGCCTTATAACCAGAGGAGTCCCTGCCCATCAAACCCAATCAATCGCCCCGCCTACCAGGGCAGTAATCCAATCAGCGATGTTTGGGCAAGACACGCTCTCAAGATTGTTGCCAAATACTTGAAAAGGTATGTTTCTGTGTTTGGGTATGTAAAACTTTAGTGCTTCTGTGTGTGTAAGAGTATTCACGATTTTACAATTCCTTTGGTGTGTTAAGTATGTAGTAGTACATGTTAACGATATGCAAAAGGTACAAACCCCAAAGTAAACGATGACGCGAGTTATCGTCTACAATGTAAATCTCTTTTCTTGGACTACAAAACAAACACATGGATTGTAGGCAACAGTTTACTTCCTAGGATTGGTGATGAAGACAAGACCGACATTATCATAATTCCTCCCGCTTTGACTCGTAGCCTGTAAGTTAACTCCTGTTAGCATTGCATTGTGACAGAATCTTTCAAACATGGTAAGGAGCATCACATTTACGTCAGATGTCAGAGGTATTTAGGCCTATCAAAACGTATAGGTTAGCTGGCCAATCAGGGACACAGCGCTTTTTAAATTCCGTGCGTTTTTACAAAATCTGTGCGTTTCAGGAAGACAGGGATATCTGGAGCTAGAAAAATGTAGGGTATGTGGAAATAATGTGTTTTTTAAACATTTTTATAAACCACCCGAACACATTGTATTATACCAAATACACAAAATAATGTTGTTTTTAGCAATGAAATAGGTGCTTTTTAATTGATGAAAGCACATGTATGTTGTAGGGCAGTGCGTGATCCAGAAGATGTGGAGGCTCGGTCCAGCATGCACCTGGCCAGTGTGTTTGCAGGAATTGGCTTTGGCAATGCTGGAGTCCATTTATGGTAATTAAACCAAACTAGCATCCAAAACATAATTGATTCTGGTAATGAGTTTGCAAGCATCAAATCACAGAGCACTTAGGAGATTGCTTATCAAAATGCTAGTGCTACACTGCGATAATTTTCTTGATTTCTACACCTGTGCATATCAGACAGTGCAGGTGGACCGAACTCATTGCTGTGAGAGTTTGGGGAATGACTAACAAATCAGACATTGACTTTCATGAAAATGTGTGACTTTTATGATAATGTGCTTATAATTTAAACGTAATAGTGAGAGAAATAAGTTTGTGCATCTTGCAGATTCAAACAAGGTAAGACTAGTTTTCTATCTGGGAGGTTAATTTAATTTGGCTTACATTAGTGAATGTTTCTGGAAAAGTAATGGTCTATTTGGTGATTTTATTTCTTTAAATTGTTAATTATTTCTTTTTTTTTAATGAGTCACGGAATGTCCTACCCTATTGCTGGGAATGTCAAAACTCACAGGGCCAAAGGCTACAATGTGAACCATCCTATAGTGGTAAATATTTTGTGTACTACATAACATATTGTAGAATGTATTACATATTAATAAAGAAAATTGTTTCTGTATTGTTGTTAAGTAATTTATTTTCGTTTTTTTCAGCCTCATGGACTGTCTGTAGTTCTTACATCACCAGCTGTTTTTGCCTTTACTGCCAGCATGTGCCCAGAGCGCCATCTAGAGGCAGCACAGATACTCGGTAAAAGACATGCAACGCTACATGGGACCCAGTCTGTGAAATCCCAGCTCAAGTCATTCATTATGATCTACTGTTTTTAAAATAAAATCATCTTACATAACATAAAGAACATTTTGTGAAAATACAACCCTGATATCTTCAATATTGACCGAGTAAGGCTATGCCAATGTGAAATTAATGATGGATTTCACAGACTCTGGGTCACACATCACATTCTAAAAGTAATGTATTGACATTTTTGCAAAGCTATAGTGTTGATTTAAAACCTGCAATCTGAAATGTATGTTTTGATTTACACTTGTATGTTGGTCATGGCTTAAAGGATTAGTCCATTTTCTTTAAAAAAATCCAGATCATTTACTCACCACCAGGTCATCCAAAATGTTTATGTCTTTCTTTGTTCAGTCGAGAAGAAATTGTGTTTTTTTTTTTGAGAAAAAACATTCCAGGATTTTTCTCGTTTTTATGGACTTTAATGGAGCCCAACACTTAACAGTTTTAATGCACTTTAAAATTGCAGTTTCGAAGGACTCTAAACTATCTCAAGCGAGGCATAAGGGTCTTGTCTTGTGGAGCGATTGTCATTTTTGGCAGGAAGAATGGAAAATATGCACTTTTGATCCACAACTTCTCTTCTTTCTCCGGCTATGTGACGAGCCAGCGCTACCTTGCGTAATTATGTGTAAAGGTCACGTGTTACATATATGAAACGCACATTTGCGAGCCATTGTAAACAATAAACTGACACAAAGACATTAATTATTATCATTCGACATACAACACGTCGGAACGGTCCTCTTTCTCCACACTTGTAAACACCGGGGCGTAGTTTCGATACGTCATCCGTGACCTCTTGATGTGATGAAGTATTACCTGAGGTTGCACGTCACAGGACTGGGGGAAGACGAGAGTTTGTGGTTTAAAAGTCCATATTTTTTATTTTTCTTGCCAAAAATTACAATCGTTTCACTAGATAAGACCCTTGTGCCTCGTTTGGGACCGTTTAGAGTCCCTTGAAACGGCGTTGAAACTGTGTTGGGGTCCATTCAAATGAAAAAAATCCTGGAATGTTTTCCTCAAAAAACATAATTTCTTCTCGACTGAGCAAAGACAGACATCAGCATTTTGGATAGCATGGTGGTGATGAGTAAATATCTGGATTTTTTTTAAGAAAATTGATTAATCCTTTAAGGTTTACATTACAGACTGTGTGTGTTGTTCTGTGTGTTTTATAAGGCGTCGACATACATAACATTAAAAAAGAAGATGCTGGCCGTTTATTGGCTGACACTATCAGAACTTTTTTATATGACCTGGATGTGGAGGACGGCTTGTCTGCCATTGGCTACACTAAAGAGGACATCCCATCTTTGGTGAAGGGCACTATACCTCAGGTCAGCCAATCAATCTATCTATATTAAATGAAGGTTAAATTGCTGAATGTCTTGAATTATAAAACTAAATGTGCAGAACAGATAATCTCACAAATAATTTGAACAATGACACAAATGTGTCTCAGTAATGAATTTTGTTTTGTGTATGTTTTGCAGGAGAGGGTCACTAAACTGTCCCCTAGGACTCACAGTGAGGAGGATCTGGCTGATCTGTTTGCTGCCTCCATGAAGCTCTATTGAGCACCCTGAAGATTTTAGCACTGGACTGAAAACAAACTCATTTCTCAGAAGTGCAGACTCACAGATTAGCTGTGCTAAATGTATTATGTAAGCAAAGACACTGATCTAAGTGCACAGCCCATTAATCCTTTCAGGGTTTGCAGTAGTGCCTTACTGTCAGATACTGTACTTGTAAATAATGCACACGTTCTTGTGTTTCAATCGAGTCATAAACTAATACATGTGTAACAAATCATGAAATGCTGTAAACAAATACCCATAATTATATTTGTGACCACACACCTTAGCCTTGTACATGTGTGACTGATTTGTGAATCAGAACAAAATTGATTTAGATTACATTTAGCTTAGTGTTATTCACTATATTAAACTAAATCAAAGTGTAAAATTATTCAGTACAGTGTAAAAATTCCTTGTTGCACTTTACAATTAAATTTACAATTTCAACTTTCTTAGTTGTAGTGAGGAGTTTCTATAAATTATAAAATAAAGTTGAAATAACTTAAGGTAATTCAACTTAATTTTATCATTTATAGAAACTCGTCACTAGTAAAAGAAATTAACTACAAATTTAAATTGATTTTTACAGTGTACTTTTAAATAATTGAATTTGGGTTTTTTTTAGCTTCTGGGCAAATTCAGTGTGCTTTGTTGTAAAAAGCTGGATTAATTGAAAAAAAAAACATTTTCTTACATTAAAGGTGCAGTGTGTAACTTTTAGAAGGATTTAATGACAGGATTGCGATATAATACTTAACTATATTATCAGCGGTGTAAAAAGATCTTACATAATGAACTTATGTGTTTATTACCTTAGAATGAGGCGTATTTATCTACATACAGCGCGGGTCCCCTTGTTCCGCCATTTTTCTACAGTAGCCCTAAAGGGAAAACTGCTTTGTTTTGTCACTACCGTATTTTGTCTTAGACATCACATTCGCTTTGCAGCCCTCTATCGGCCAAAACCGCAATAAAGAAGTTTCCAACCGTCGGGTCGCGGCCCTGTAGTTTGAGTGAAAACTACAAAAACTTGCTTTACGGCAGACCTACTATCCAATCAGAGCCAGCTTTGCTGCAATAGGCTAAATTATTTATGATAGTGGTAATGGACAATTCCGCGTTTCAACCTGTAGGGGGAGCAAAGAGCAAATTTTTTTAGGTTTTTTAAAGGCAGGATAGGCAGGAATTGTCTAGAGAGAACTTTTTGACAAGTTTGTTTGAACTGTCTTTATATATCAATACATAAGTAAAATGTAAATACTCTGGAAAAGAGAGTAAAAATCGAGTGTCTGTGGACTTCTCACGACTGTTTTAAACACAGCTCATTTTTCCATTCACCCCCTCCCTTCTGGGTTTCTTCTAAAGCCACGCCCCCAAATCACATGAAAGCATTCGCCTCAGACGAGCGGAGAGGAAGGAGCGCGGAGCATATAGTAACATCATGTCACAATCACATGTAATAATACACCTAACTTTATCACTATGAATATAAACAAATAGGATGGCTTTTAGTACTCACTATTAAGCCAGTGTTTTGCATGTAAGAGTTTCCGTGATGAAAGCATTGTTGACTCTGATGAGGACTACACTCCGGAGACAATACCGACTCGAGGAAAAGCCACGCGATATTTACTCTCGTTTGATTGCTTCGTTTATTCCTTTGTTTGCCTTCACTGACTGGATATGCAGATACTGTGAGTTCTGAATGCACTTTCTCTGCCATACTTTTGCTCTTCCTAGAGTGCCTCGTGCACGTTCAAATTAATCGGGTGTGTGCATGTGTGGGCAGATCCCATAACAACAGGGGTGGTGCCATGGTCGCGAGAGAGAGTGATAGTCATGCAAGCCAATCATTTGGATCGTCCCGAATGGAGAAATTAGCTGTGGGGCAGCCGTGAGAGGTCTGCAGACGCTTGAGTTTTGTGCTCTCTTTTTCGGAGTGCTTACATTTTGATTATGTATTTGTATGTAGGGACGGTTTGAACAGATTTGTAGAAGAGTTTTTTGGATAATTCCTGCCTATCCTGCCTTTAAGGGGGACAAACTTAATTAATAAATAAAAAAAAAGTTCAAGTTGAGAAGTTATATTTTTTTAAGTGTTCCCAATGGAAGTAATTTGTTTAAGTAGATTCAACTTTCACTTTTTACAGTGTTTGTTACTTGCTGACAACTGAAAAAAAAAAACCTAAGATAATCAAACCTTTTTCCATTTAGTCATACATTTTTACATATAGGCTACACATGCTTATTTTAGATGAAAAATGTGAACCTAAACCTCAAGTTTTTCATTGACAGATTATGCAGAAGACCTCTTTACATATTTGTCAAGGGTTTGTCATGAACAATAGTATAGATTAGATTTTTTTTTTGATTTGTGTTAAGATTGTTGAACATAAATTCTTACGGAACGAAAATATTCAAGAGTATGCACGAAACGCATGAGTAGGGGTGAGCGGGGAACTAACGCAGGGTTAATTGTAACACGCTTACTTTAGATATTTATACAAGGCCGAGCAATCTGTGCTTTTGGTCTTTTTCTCTTACTGTCAGATGATCTGTGAATTTGTGAAAAGATTTGGCGGCATAAAAGTTAATTTCTTCATCTTATGTTTTTTTCGATTTCTGAGTTGGGTGTGTAAGTCACCAAATCCAACCTTATATTATTTTAATCACTGTCTTGTTACCTAAAACATAACACCACTTTAAAACATGTCAGCAACTCCTAATAAATTATAGCTGGGATTGAAAACTTTTTTTCACAGCGGGGTTAGTTGTAACACAGCGTTACAACTAAGCCGCCAATACACAATGATAATGAAATAAAAACAATGTAAATACTATTAATCAAAATGATAACTTTTAATACAATATCCGGGAAATAACTCACAAAAATATAATTTTTTGTCCTAATTGTGCAGCCCTTTAAAAAAATCTATTTATATGCATTGATGCATAATACAAGTATAGTTATATGAGGGATCATGGATGGATGAATGTGTGGACATCTATCTATTATAGGCAGATATATAAACAATATCCACCTTTATTATATAGACAGAATTTTATTAAATTATTTGTGTTTAAACAAATTTTTTTAGCAGGTGTTACAACAAACCCTCTGTTTGTTACAATGAGCCCAACCTATGGGGTTTGCACTCCTGTCGCTTTCGGTGTAATTGTACAATAACGGTAGGTCCCAAACAAACAAACTTTAAGTGTTCATTTGTAGCAGAGGTGTGTGTTAATTGTGTAAAAAAAATGATCAATCGAACTGATAGAGCTAAAGTCAAAAAGCGTTAGGTTGTGCCCCGCTCTTCCCTACCTGTTCTGTTTAGAGACTGGGTATTGGGTATGAAGTGTAATGACATAAGTGTGAAAGGTTTAAATAAATTAAATGCTTAAAGTTGCGTTTTAGAAACATGTGATTGGCTGATCAGAGAACTGTGACCTGGAGCAGGTAAACACTCAAATAGAGCAGACATAAATAGACTTAAGAGACTTACTTTAATTTCCCAGAAAAGCTTCGAATGAAAACACTGTGTGTGCGAGAGTATTTAAAGACAAGTAAGGGGTATAGCAGTGATTCTGAAAGAGTAAAGTGTCCGCCAGTGTAGAAGTGGAGTTTGTGTTACTTGCCATTATATCACCGAAAACATGCAGCAAATCTACACACAGAGTCATGAAGAATTTGAAGTATTCACCACTGTGCTGTCTCCTCAAGGTTAGTGATCTTTCTTGTTTATGTAATTTACAAATCATTAGAACGAAAATGCATGTTGTCTAACTAAATGTCGATGGTTTCAGTTTGTCGGAGAAGAGTAATACTCAAGCACCAAGGAGAAATGGTACCTTGCACACACATGCTTTTTAGTCAGATCTGCAGCATCATTTCCAGATTCTGTAGTTTTCTGTTATATAATGATGGTGAAGGTTGTGTGCGTGTGTGTGCTTGAGGTGGTTGTGGTGACAGGATACAGTGCAGAATATGATGATGAGGTGTGCGTCTGTGCTGGGGAAGTCGTGATGCTGCTGTATCAGGAAGATGCTGAATGGTGTTATGTTCGACTGCAGAATGGACGGGAGGGATACCTGCCCACTGCCTGCTTAACACAGGTACTCATATACATATACACACAAAGCATGTCTCATCCAGATACAAAATGCATTTTCAATACATAAAGTCAAAAATAATTGGACATATGCAAACATTAAGTGTTTTTTTTACAGACACTAGGACGCATTTCTCAATACTTATGTCACTTTTGCAAAACTTTTCACACAGTGAGCACAACAGAAGTCTATGTGGGCTAAACTGAGGATCAATTATCACTGCTTTGGCACAAAATGCATTCAATGACTATCTCTCAAATTTCATGAATTTTTTTCTCACTCAGATACAACAACTGCCCAAACTCTTTGTACGTACAGGCCAATTTGCACATGCTTGCATACTGTTTTTAAAACTGTTAAACTTATGTTCAAAACAATAACAAAACTGAATAAGACAGCAATTTGCTACATACATTTCTACAGTAATATTTTGATGAAATATTTTAAATCTTAAAATTAAATGCTATAAAAACAATTGGACCAGCCACAGCTGTCCACAGCAGAGTAGATTAGCATTACTATTGTATTTATCTGTATCAGTGGATGGTGTGTATGCAAATTCTTGTATTTTGGAATTACGCAATGCAAAAAAGTAAAAATAAATAAACAACATAAAATATTGAAGAATTCTGCATCATGTCTGATTCATTCCAGTAACATATATTGCAGTGAATTATAAAAAGAGATGTCCTTGTTTTACACAAGAAAACATTTTATAATGCTACATGTTGTTAGTGTGGTCATTGTTTTGTGGGTGACAAAGTGTGTTTGTCGGCTGTCAACCTTTGCTAGTGTTATGGAAGAATGAGCTGATTTGAGACCTGAATAAAGCGTTTTGGTAGTTGTAGTGCATTTTGAATGTGAAACGAACTGCTTTGCCAAGCTGAAAGTTGGTTAGGAGAACTGTGTGAAGAGTTTTGCAGAAGTGACCTGAGTATTGAGAAATGTGTCCTAGCGTCTGTAAAAAAAACTGTAATAAGTTAGGTGTTTGTTACCGCTGCAAAAGCTTGCACTTCTCTAGGAAAGCTTTTTAGTAGATGTTGGACCATGGCTGTGACGATTAGATCCCATTTGGACATGAGCATTAGTAAAGTCAGGTACTGACGTGGCCGATGGGACCTTTTTAATTTACCCCAAAAGTTTAATGGGCTTTGTGCAAGTCAGACTATTTCTTGACATGACGGCTGGTCATAAAATGTTACTATGTTAAAATGGTACTTTGTTACTTTATAAAATGCTAAATGTCCAAAACTGTATGTTACTTTAAAGGGGACATATGAAAATGTGAATGTGTAAGTGCTATAATTGGGTCACCAGTGCTTGTATAAACCTAGAAATTTGAAGATCAACCCAGTAACTTAGTTTTGCTAAACCATTCTCTGCAAGCAGTTGAAAAAATAGGTCATTCAAATTTGGCTCCCCTTGTGATGTCAGAAGGGGATTATACCGCCCCTTAATCTGCACTATCCAACTACGGCACTGCAATTTAGTGCAGAGATCAGCTCATTTGCATTTAAAAAGACAAACCCAAAACCAGCACATTTTTGCTCACACCTACAAAGTAGCAATTTTAACTAGCTATAATAAATTATATCGTATTTTGAGCTAGAACATCACATACGTACTCTGAGGACACCAAAGACTTATTTGACATCTTAAAACAGTGTCCTTTAAATTCTGTGACATTCTTGGCTGTTTGCTGGATTTTATGCATCCCATTTAGTAATGGGTATTCATTAAAAATGTTTGGTCATATAGCTTAATTACTTATTTTGTGTGTGTGTAGAAAAAAGATCTATTGCCACCTATCGTGACTAAGCAGAGCTCCATACAGGAATCTCCTCGTGTTCGTGGTGTCTGCACAGAGTGAGAGTTTATGATGTTTTTTCTTTATTGTAACTCAGTCTGATTATTTTGTGTATTTACTAAATTGGTATTTGTATCTCCAAAAGACGCTCTTTGAAACTTCCAAGGCGAGCATCATTATCAGGAGTACCTGGTTCACCTCGATTACTTCAGCGGCTGCTCACTCGACCCCGTCGACGCAGTGAAGGACAGGCCACACATCTAGTTGGCGCTATCAATCCTGCATTCCATCCAGACTGACTCCGCCCCAAAATGCCATTACCTTTAAGCTCCACCCCTGGACCTCTAAGCTCCTCCTTTACCTTATAAGCACAGAAGAACAGAAATTAAGCCAGTTTAAAAGTTCAGTCCTCATGTACAGTAACTCCATATTACCTGACCTGGTCTTAGGATCTGAAAATTCACTATTATCATATTGAGTTGACCCAAATGTACATATGTAAATATTGTAATAGTTATTTTCAATAAAAAGTTTATAATCATAACATTTTTGTTTATTATTGAACCCCCCCCCACACACACACAAACCAACTTGTAATAAACCGTCACACAATGTCACAACAAAAGTGTCTTAGTTATATACAAGCTAAATGTCATCCAGCATTGGGTTCTGCCATATTTTGACACATCTGCTGTTGTGATACATATGCTCTTCTGCCCTCGGTTGAGTGTGGCTACTCAGCCTATGCAGCGAGCTAAACATTAATAAGAGATGGTGGTTCCAATAATGACCAGACACAGTTTTTTCCTTCTTTTGTGTCTTTACTGTAGACCTCTCTTTTTCTTGATTGTAAAACTGTGAACATTACAAACAAATTGTATTAAAAATACATTATTTAACAAAACAAGACACATTTCTATGAATTTAAATGCTGGAATAAATCAGAATTCAAGATATAAGAATCACAAGATTACATCTTTAAATTACCCAGTTTGTATAATTTGTAACATACTAAACAGAAGCTAGCTACATTAGCTTGAATTAGGTCACAAATAACTTTCTGTTTGTAAGAGTTAAAATAACCTAATAAGTAACAGAACATTTAGAAAAGCAAAATTGATCACTAATCACTTACAGATTATGGCATATCAAAGCTTCCCGAAGATATAAGGTGTCTGAGATGAGAATAGCATGTCAAAGCCTCTGAACCTTTTCTCACACTGCATGTAACAAACTTTTTAACAACACATCATGAGGAGCACACTCAATATATAATAGAAGAAGAAACCCTTAAAAGAGGTACTGACCCCTAGCGGTAAGATAAAGAAATGCACCAGCAAACTAATACAATACTATAGAACACAGAGGGACAGAATACTCCCCGCCTGACATCTATAAAATGTCATCCATAACTAGCATGTGGAAACAGGTAAAATACAATGAAACAAAGTACCTGATTTTAAGTACTGTCCTTAGACACCAATAACACAACCTCACTTATAGGTCTTATGTAGCATCTGAGTTCACCCTTGCGGAAAATCTTCACTTCTATTTTCCTGACAAGTCCATCCTCGCTTGGGAAGATTTTGGTGATGCGTCCAAGTGGCCAGTTGTTCCTATGTTCAAGAGCCTCCTTTAGCAGAACAACATCTCCTGTTTGTAGATTCGGTTTTACTGTTTTCCATTTGCGGCGGTTCTGAAGTCCTGAGAGGTATTCCTTTTGCCATCTGCTCCAGAAAACATTTGCGAGGTATTGCACGCGCCTCCATTGGGCTCTGAAAAGATTCCTGCTTTCAAACTGACCTGGTGGGACTGGTGGGTTCCCAACTTTTTGTGTGAGTAGCATGGCAGGGGTAAGAATGGCTGGGTTTTCTGGATCTGTAGAAACCGCTGTGAGCGGACGAGCATTCACTATTGCAGTGACTTCAGCCATTAATGTCACTAATATCTCATGAGTAAGTTTTGCATTTTTCTGTTCTAGGAGCATTGCATCAAGGATTTTGCGTGTGACCCCAATCATGCGCTCCCAGGAGCCACCCATATGAGATGCATGTGGGGGGTTAAAATGCCATTTGCACTCAGAGTCTTTGAGAAAGCTGTGAAGTTTACTATTGTGACAGCCTTGTCTATCTATTTGCAGCTCTTTGCAGGCGCTCACAAAATTTGTCCCACAATCGGATCTAAGAAGTTTGACTGCAACCCTGATGGCGAAGAAACGACGTAGGGCATTTATGAATGATGACGTGTCCATTGATTCTATAGTCTCAATGTGAATGGCACGTGTGCTCATACATGTAAATATGACTGCCCATCGCTTAGCATCTGATTGCCCACCTCGTGTTTTTCTGACTACGACAGGCCAGGGGCCGAACACATCAAGGCCTACATGTGTGAAAGGAGGCTCCGTGGACAGCCTGTCCTCTGGTAGCTCAGCCATGATCTGTTCCTGTTGTCTGCCCCTTAGTTTGCGGCATGTGACGCAGTTGAATATCACTCTGCTTATTGCTCTTTTACCTCCCACAATCCAAAAACCTGCAGTCCTAACTGCCCCTTCAGTAAAATGTCTGCCCTGGTGGCATACTTTCCCGTGGAAGTGTTTTATAATGAGCTGGGCAAGGTGGTGCTTTCCAGGGATGAGTATGGGATTGGTTTCATCTGATGTCAACTGTGCACGTTTTAGTCTCCCACCCACTCTGAGGATTCCATTAGTGTCAATGATAGGGCTCAGTTTGCTAAGTGGGCTTGAGTTCTTAAGGGGCACACCTTTTTCAACTTGTCTCATATCCTCTGCGTAAACTTCTCTTTGAACAATGCGAATGATAGTGTTCTTCGCTTGGTTGAGTTGTTTTTCAGTTAACTGTTCTTTACAGTTGTGCCAGCCGTGACAGGAGCTCTCTGTGTTCGGCTTAAATGACTGGGCAATGTGTTGGAGTTTGGCTATAGCTTTAAGTAGGGCGTTCCAACTCGAAAACTTTTCAAATCTGACACTACTGAGTCTATCCTTTGAGAGAGTGGTGGCACAAGTAGTGACCTCAGGTCGCAGTTCATTGTCAGTATCTGGGTCTACAAGATCAAACAACTCTGCTTGTGTGTGACTTTTTTCTGAATTGGACAGGAAAGCGGGTCCACTGATCCATGTGGAGTTTGAGAGCTGCTCAGCAGGTAGTGCTCGTGTGGCGTGATCGGCGGGATTTAAATGAGTGGGCACGTAATGCCACTGGTGAGGTTGTGTAAAGCGCCTAATACGTTCCACTCTGTTGTGCACATAAACATGAAAGCGTCTCTTTTTGTTAAAAATGTAACCGAGCACTACTTTGGAGTCAGAGTAGAAGTTTACCTGTTCGACTGCAATGTCTAGCTCCTCCAGTACTAACTCGGCCACCTCAACAGCCAGGACTGCTGCGCAAAGTTCAAGTCTGGGTATAGTGATGTCTGGTTTTGGGGAAAGCCGTGCTTTGCCGAGAAGGAAACCCACTTCACTGTGTCCATCTCTATCTGTGAGTTTGAGGTAAGCAACAGCACCCACTGCCTTAGTGGAGGCGTCACAAAAAACATGGATCTCCTTGTTTAGAGCTGTAGATAGTGGTATTGAGGTGTACATTCTGGGGATACCAAGTTGTTGCAGATATTTGAGGGAGTCTTTCCAATGTTGCCACTGATGTAATTTGTCTTTAGGCAGTTCAGTGTCCCATTCACAAATGTCAGTGGAAATGTCTCTCAGTATGACCCTGCCTTCCACAATGACTGGGACCGCAAAGCCAAGCGGGTCGTACACACTATTAATGACTGACAGCACCCCTCGTTTGGTAAAGGGTTTTTCATTGACTGTCACCTGAAACTTGAACAGGTCTGTGGACAGGTCCCAGCCCAAGCCTAAGCTGTGCTGCATGGGTGGGGTAGTCTGCCCCAGATCAAGGCCCTGCATGTCCGTTGCAAGGTCCTCACTTGTAAAAGCACCTGTGATTATAGGACAGTTAGATGAGATTTTGTGCAGCCGTATGTTACACTTAGCCAGCATCTTCCGAGCTCTAGAGAGAACGTCAATGGCCTCGTCTGTGGAAGAGAATGATTTTAGTCCGTCATCTACATAAAAGTGACGTTCAATGAACTCTCTTGTATCACTGCCGTATTCCCTTTCTCCCTCCATCGCTGACCGTTTCAGTCCATAGATCGCCACTGATGGGGAGGGACAGTTCCCAAATACATGTACTCTCATCCTGAATTCCTGCACTTCTCCATCCAGATCATGATTTTTGAACCACAAGAAGCGAAGGTAGTTACGGTGGTCCTCCCTGACAAGAAAGTTGTGAAACATTTGCTCGACGTCTGCCATGACTGCATATGGGTCAGACCTGAAACGCATCAGAACTCCCACAAGAGTGTTATTAAGATCTGGCCCTTTAAGTAGCACGTCATTGAGGGAAACATTGCCACATTGAGCACTTGAATCAAAGACTACCCTAATTTTCTCTGGCTTTTGAGGGTGGTAAACTCCAAAACTAGGGAGATACCAGCATTCTTGGTCTGGAGTAAGAGCAGGAGCTGGTTCGGCGTGGCCTTTACTGAAGATTTTGTCCAAAAACTCAACATAATGCTCTCTCATTTTAGGTTTCCTTTTCAGCGTTTTGCGGAGCGACATTAAACGACTGAGGGCCTGGTGCCTGTTGTTGGGCAAACGCTGCCTGGGCGTGCGGAATGGGAGTGGAGCTACCCAATTATTCGCATCATCTTTTGCAAAGCCTTTGTGCATAATTTCCAAGAACAAAGCATCTTCTGCTGAAAGTGCCACTTTGTCGTCATCTGTAGTTTGCTGGAAAATGTTCCTGCCTAATTCAACTCGTGTCTTATCAAGTGTATGGCGGCTTTCTGTGTATTTGTCCTTGATATAGAACTTGTTTTCACAGGGGCTGAGGTAAGTAGGGCGGCCGTTGTTAAGAATGTTTGTCTTAAAAGAGTTCACTGTGGGTTTATGGGCACCTGAGAGGCAGACATCACCTACAACTACCCATCCCAGATCAAGGAGTTGAGCATAAGGCGCACTGTTTGGACCATTCACCTGACTGCGCACCTTGTGAGCTCGGACAATGTCCCTGCCCAAGAGGAGAAGGATTTCTGCTGATGGATCCAGAGGAGGAATCTGCGAAGCGATTCCCTGTAGATGAGGGTGAGCCGACACAGCCTCAGCAGTGGGAATCTCGTCCCTGTTATCTGGAATCTGATCACATTCTGTTAGTATGGGCAGCAGCATGGACACTTTTCCATTTACATCCTCAATAACAAAGTCACTGGCTCTGCGCCCTCCAGTCTCTGATAAGCCAGCGCATGTTTTCATGGTGTATGGGAGTACGGTACTCTTTACATTAAACATGTCAAAGAAGGCGGACCTGGCTAAGGATGAATTGCTCTGGTCATCTAACATGGCATACATCCTCCTTTTCTCTTCAGGGGATGTGCGGGGATACACGTTGACTAAGCAAATCTTAGAGCAGGATTTACCTTTGAGGCCTTGGCCACACACTTCTGTGCAACTAGTTGTAGCTACAGGGTTTGAGGAGTCGAACTCCCCGCCGTGGCTCTGAGACAGAGGGTTGGAGTCTTTAGGTGTCCACGGAGGGGGACAAGCATGCATTGCGGACACGTGCACGTCACTCTTACATTCTGAGCATTGAATAATGGCTTTACAGTCTTTAGCTCTGTGACTTGTGGAGGAACAACACTTATAACAAATAGCGTGTTCTTTCAGAATACCTTTTCTTTCATCCAGTGTTTTTGACCTAAATCCTCTGCATTTAGCGAGTGAATGGGGCTTGTGGTGAATGGGACATAGCTTGTCCGGATTAAGAATGGATGTTTGAGTTGTGCCGCTTGTTTGACTAATGTTTGTTTTGTTCACTGCAACCGGAACTCTGTACCTGGTTGGTTTTACCAGTGTCTTTTCAACTCTTGGAGCTACTATGTTTGAACTTTGTAACATAAAGCTAGGGTCTGTTTTCATTTCAGCATAGTCATTTACAAACTGAACAAAATAGGAGAAAGGTGGGTAAACTGCACCATTGTCTCTTTTGTATTTTGTCCCTTGTTTCACCCATGACTCCTGGAGCCCGTAAGGGAGCTTTTCAACTATCGGGTTTATGCCCCTTGGGGTGTCAAGAAAGCTAAGGCCTGGCAGATAACCTTCACTTTGGGCATAAATTAACTCTAGCAGAAGGTCTGCAAGCTCCTGCAGCAGGTAAGTGTCTTTATTGGATATCTTTGGAAAAGTCTGTAAGCGTTGGAAGAGTGACGCTTCGACTACCTCTGGAGAGCCATAACTCTTGTCTAGACGCTGCCACAAACGTTGGAGGCCTGCTTGTGGGTTGTTCACATGGACTGCCCTGATCCTCAGAGCGTGTTGAAGGGACTCCCCGCTGAGCCACTTGGTTAGAAGGTCAAGCTCTTCACTGGGCTTGAGGTTGAGGCCTTCTATGGCGTTGCACAAGATGGACTTCCAGGACAAGTAGGACTCAGGACGATTGTCGAAAACCTTGAATCCCGCTGTCAGCAGATCACGGCGTGCTAGGTAGGCTGTTAGATCCGACAGTTCAGCCTGAGGAGTCACTGAAGGTCTAGGCTTGGGTGAAATATCCATTTTTATGTGTGTAGGAGGGGACCTCAGCTGCTCCCTGTCTGCAAAATCAGTGAGATCTTCACCTGGAGAGGAAGGGACTGGTGTATGGCTCTGTTGTAGATGGTGAGATTTGTTATAACTGACCAGTTGTCCTGTGTCAGGCTTTTCTTCTTCTTTCACATGCAAACTGGAGTTGGTGAAGTGATCATTCACATAGTCTTGAGCACGTCTAATGGAAGGAGGCGTCTTAGGGGAGATGCCTTACTCAGTGAGGTCGATGGCGTGGTGCTCCTCATCAGCTGCCGCTTCCAGGACATGAGCTGCAGCAAGCGCTGCTTCAGCCTCACCCTCCTTCTTCAGAGCGTTTAGTGTTGCCTCGATGCGTGCCTTCTCGACCTCCATGTCGATCTGGCGTTTGGCGTACTGTGCTCTGGTGCGGGCAGCTTCTGCGTCTGCTCGTGCTCGTGCTGCAGCTTGGCTGGTGGACGAGCGGCGTGAAGAACGTGAGTAGCACTCCGACCGGGCCACCATCTGGGACATAGGTGGTGTAGTTTCAGACTGAGACATCTTGGAGGCTTGATAAGTAGCTAATCTTTTTACTCTTCTGCCCTCGGTTGAGTGTGGCTACTCAGCCTATGCAGCGAGCTAAACATTAATAAGAGAAGGTGGTTCCAATAATGACCAGACACAGTTTTTTCCTTCTTTTGTGTCTTTACTGTAGACCTCTCTTTTTCTTGATTGTAAAACTGTGAACATTACAAACAAATTGTATTAAAAATACATTATTTAACAAAACAAGACACATTTCTATGAATTTAAATGCTGGAATAAATCAGAATTCAAGATATAAGAATCACAAGATTACATCTTTAAATTACCCAGTTTGTATAATTTGTAACATACTAAACAGAAGCTAGCTACATTAGCTTGAATTAGGTCACAAATAACTTTCTGTTTGTAAGAGTTAAAATAACCTAATAAGTAACAGAACATTTAGAAAAGCAAAATTGATCACTAATCACTTACAGATTATGGCATATCAAAGCTTCCCGAAGATATAAGGTGTCTGAGATGAGAATAGCATGTCAAAGCCTCTGAACCTTTTCTCACACTGCATGTAACAAACTTTTTAACAACACATCATGAGGAGCACACTCAATATATAATAGAAGAAGAAACCCTTAAAAGAGGTACTGTCCCCTAGCGGTAAGATAAAGAAATGCACCAGCAAACTAATACAATACTATAGAACACAGAGGGACAGAATATATGCTGTTTTTCATTTGCTATTTGACCATATATTGAGACACCTTTTCAAAAGCATTATAGATATAACAGTCCAAATATAATACCACAGACAACTATACTGTTAATTATATTAAAGGCGGAGTCCGCGATGTTTGAAAGCCAATGTTGATATTTGAAATCACCCAAACAAACACGCCCCTACCCCAATAGAATCTAGACCTTCTGTTTATAGACCCGCCCCACACATACGCACCCCGGCATTTGATTTGATTTGATTGGCTATAAGTGTGTTTTGGTAGTCGGCCCGTCTCCTTTCCCAACGCGTTTTTCAAACATCGTGGACTCCGCCTTTAACAATGTATATGTAAAATGTAAAATAATGTAAATACGATGTATTTTGTAATTTTTCCGTTTTTAAACCATTTTTTTTTTAAATATACTGTTTGTATAGCAACTCATTTACTGTATCCATTGCGTTTTTCAACCTTAAGTATTGATTTTATTAAATGGTTTTTAGTGTTCCCTTACGAAAATTAACTATGTTTTATACAGATAAAACCAAAAAACTATGGTTACTACTAGTAAAACCATAGTTTTGATAATGGTAATCAATATACAAAAAAATGCAAAAAAATGTGGTTAACTTACTTACAACACTTGTCTTTTACCACAAAAAAAAAACATCATTTTCGTAAGGGTTTCTTAACTCCAGTCCTCACGACCCCCTTCCAAAAAAGTTTTAGAAGTCTCCCTGTATCATTTATACTGCCCAGGGGCCCCTTACAGTGTTAATGCGGCCCTGTGTATAAACATTTGGTTCAACTCATCAGCTTATTAATTAGGTAAAAGTTGTTCGACAGGCCGACTTGCTTGTGACATCACAGTCGCGCGAGAGTGATTGGAGAGTAGAGAACTACTTATGCTTTCAAATCGATCTCGCGGTAGTGCGGTGTCACGCGCTGATCGTTTTACGCGCCTTTTAAGAATCTATGGCTTAGTCGAATATATCGTTTTTTATTTAAAATAGAAAGACAAGGAAATCATTAATGGAGGAGGGTCGCGAGGATATAACAATTTTAAATAGGTATGTTGCTAACTCCGCTGTCGCGGCTGACGTTTTGGTTCCACTCAGCGAAACTCAAGATTTTCTCAGGCGGCGCGCGGTGCTGTTGAAAATAATGCTTCTGTTGGTTTGTTGATGGCGAAATTTCTGAGTTTTTATTGTTAACACCACCGGAAGAACCATAGGTACCTTCTCGTTTTCAGTCACAACCTTTCATGTTTAACCACTGGCCGTGCGAGCTCGCCAAAGTCGGTTGTTTGAAAAATAGTCGTTGTTTTTGCTGAAGTTGAGTAAAGACATTCTTGAAATTGTAAAGACATTTAGTTTAATTGCTAAACTACAAGTGAACGAAATTTTAAGAAATTTGACCGACTACCATAGGTGGTTTTACCTCTACCAAAATCTGCTTGAATGGTAAAGAATGGGACGCAGCCGTATAGCCATGTAGATGATATCTGTATATATAGACGGAATAAAGAGTGTTATTTGGTGTAATTAGTGGTTTGTTTTTTTATATATCTGACTTTTCAGAATTGGAATATGTAGAGGATATATCAAACAGCTTATCCTGAAAGATTCAGGTCAATATCTTAACGATTTAAAAAGTTATAGCTAAAAACTTCATAATTTTCATGATTCGGTCACACATTTTCTTGAATTTTAATGGAAAACATGGGACCAAATAAAGTGATGATTTTTGAGTTTCAAATGGCCAGTATTTTGTTATTCTTTAACCCATATACATGATATTGGTCTAATTTAAAAGCTTTTTTCAAGCTCTTTCTATCTGAACAACTCGTTTTAGCATTTAACCATTTTGAAAATTTTAGCAACATACCTATTTTAAGGCATACATGTGCATTAAAACATTTTATAAGTGATTTCATTCTGTAACATTCTTCTACTAGAATCAAGATCAGGGGACATTTAGGAAATATCAATATGTCTGTCAAAAATTTGATTTAAATATTTAAAATCTGCAAGTTATAAACATAACACCACAGACACTAATAAAGTGCGACACATGAAATTGTCAAAAAAAATTAAGAAAATTAACAAGAAAGAATGCACTCACCATGCACCCCTCAGATCAACCACCACCTGCAGTGACTTCACACACACAGGAAGTAGAGTCCAAATAGAGTTCCCACTTTTCTTAAAGGGGCGACATCCATTGTGTTAACGCCACATACATGCATTTTCGGGGACACTACTTTTTTCTTAAATATTACAAAATATATATATGTAAAAACATAAAATTGTACATGTTAAATAACATCTGTAGCCTATATTCACAATACAACGACTTCATTTGTGTTAAAAATGTGAATAGTGTTGCAATTACAAGAGGTATGGTGGGAACATGCATATTTTGTTACAAATGCTATCTCTTAAAGGTGCAGTGTGTAACTTTAAGAAGGATCTAATGACAGAAATGCAATACAATATACATATATTATCAGTGATGTATAAAGACATTACATTTTTAACTGTATTGTTTTTTAATCCTTAGAATGAGAAATTTTCTCTACATACACTGCGGATCCACTTACATGGAAGTCGCCATTTTGTGCCGCCATGTTTTTACAAAAGTCCTAAACAGACAAACTGCTCTACAGAGTGCGTTTTGTCAATAATTGTATTTTGTCTTAGACAACATCATGTAGCTACGTTTTGGTAAACGGTGGACTGAGCCACCGTTTTGCAATTCACAATCTCACTGCTAGATGGCGCTAAAATCTACACACTGCACCTTCAAACTCAAATATGTATTTTAAAACAAAACAATTTAATTGTTAATAGTGCACGAATTGTGTTTATCCTACAGAATACAAACATGAAAACATTTTATAATTTTTTGGTATTTAAACTTTATTTCAACTGTTGTAAAGTAGAGAGTGTAGGTTTAGTGGGCGAGTCAGAAACGATGACCACATCAATTCATACAGATGGAATAACTTTATTGTTATTAGGCTGGAAAGTAATCATGCATGCAAACAGCAGATTCAACAGCTGCGTAGACTCATCCAACTGTTTATTAAAAAACAGAGGAAAACAAAAAACTGATTCGATATCTGTACAGCTGAAAGTATAATACAATATATACCACTATTGTACACCAGAATACAATATATCATAAGGGCAGCAGTCACAGAGAACCAATCTGCACTTGAGTCTGTGTTACATGACGCAGTAAAACATCTCTTATGTGCTGCTCTTTACACCAACAATAACAATAATGTTTAAGAGCTAATAAACACTCCCACACAAAAAAGTGCTCTGGTTTCGTCGCTGACTTAAAATAAACTATCAATTAAAAAGCAAAAGCTTGCAGAGCCTTCAAGCACTTTTAACATGCTTCACTAGCAGAACTTTAACCTACGATTGAGGCATTGTTTCTTCTCAGGACTGGTTATCTAACCTAGGGCATCATTGGGGGCGCTGCAGATCAGAGCCAGGGAGGGGACTTGTTAAGGCTGTTCACAACAGGTCTCTTCACCTGTTTTTGGCAACACCAGGGTAAACACAACAGCTCACCAAAGCCTGAACAGATATTTAGTGGCGTAGTGACGTTTCCATCTGCTTTCTACAACTTTGCAGGTATTTAGGATTTGCAGGTAGGTTTACACACTCATCTAGGCATACATATCAACTCTCTACAACTTTAGGTTACCATTTATTTTGTATGATTTGTTTAACATCCCTTCTGTCTTATTTGAATTCAAATAAAATTAGTGAAGCCATTTTAACCTTTTTAATTCCTCTACATCAGCACTGAATTAAAACAGGCTAAATAAAACAATCCTGAAAACATCAACCGCTTGGCTACATTCAGTCTGGCTTCAGCCAAAACCTTCTTTTAAACCACTGCATTTTAATGCCAAGTAAAATTATCGTCGTGTACCAAACAGTGTTGAAAAAATAACTACATGCAAAATGGCACAACAAAACCGGATTTTTATCTTGTGGCAATGCGACCCGACTGCTAACCCTGGTAGGTCTTCGACTGCAGAAAAGGCAATACAGACAAGAGTCTCACATTACAGACCAAAAAGTTGGTCCAGTTATGTTGACCTGCTACGACAAGTGTTTGAACTTGTGCATGTGTGTGTGTTTTACAGGATGTGCAAACTTGTTAGATTTTACCATGTAGGGAGTAAAATGTACAATGTTTAGAGTTTGACCACAGTGCATTATGGGTAATGCAGGCTATATAATCGAGTTGACGTCTGACACCAGGTTTGTTCCTCACAGCAAGCAAAAAAAAAAACCTGCGCTAAGGACACAAACTGTGATGGTCACTTTTAATCACACACACATTCACTTATTGATGTAAACACAGGGCTGAAGTTTAAACTATATTTTGAGTTCAGAGCCGAACACCCAGTATGAGGGTCAAAGTGCACTTTTATTTTTTAAGATTATTATTTAAGTACTACACATGTGCATACTAGCAAAGCTTAGGGGTGATCTTAAATCAGTGTTAAGTTGTGCACTTTGGGGCAAGTGCATTTAAGGTGGATGAAAGCCATCACACGAATCAGCAAATAACCAATTCCAAATTTCACATCTTAAGACTTGAAGATATTTAAGGAATGCGTTTCGCACTGAACAGACGCATGTATGTAAATAGGCGGCACCAATATTGATTAGTTAAATCACAGTGTGTGCATGTGTGTTTGTTACGCTTTAAAGAAGGCTCGCTCTGCTGTGCGCGTAATGAAGCATCAGGATTGGTCCATGGGCTCAAAAGTGCTGGGAGGATCCGTCCCGTGACTCTCCATCTCTTCTTGCTTCTCAGTAGTCTCTTCTTCCTTCTCATCATGCCTTGCTGCCTGCTGGCGCAGGTGTTTGTCCATGGACGCCTGTATGTTCGACACCATCTCCTGCAAACGTTGCCGCTGGGCCTCGATCGCAGCAGGCTCCAGCCCTATGCCGTGGCCCTCGCGTAGAGTAAGCATGCCTGGGGCCACGCGAATCAACTCCTCCCCTGATAAAGTTAACCCCTCCCCCCGAACGCTGCTGCTGAGATCCACGCCGCTGCTGTGCTGTCGTCGGATTGGCGGGTGCTCGGGAGGGGCAGAACCAAGTGAGTGACCTTTTCCCTGGAAGGCAGCGATGCTCTGTTCTTTCCTGCGTACTGCACCACCTGCGCCCAATCGCAGGCTGTGGGCGGGGCTTCCCTCACGGCTACGGGAGGTTGCATCGGTGCGGAGCTGGGAAAGCGCTTCCTGGACAAGTTCCTCCACATCGGGCCCTACTGGAAAATGACCGGCTGCATCCACGCACAGCTCCAGTCGATCCTCTGCTGCATTGAACACAAACGTCTTGCCGGACAAGTGGGGCAGTGTGCAATGCTTCCCGTCCATCAGACCTGAACATATATGGGGGAGAAAATTAGATTTCACTTACAAACACACATATATATAAAAATTTTAGCCTTCCTCAGTTTACACAACATTGTAATTTTATTTGGCATTATTTATATTTCTGTGTACTTGTTAATACTTCTTAGCTGTTTGTAGCTCTGATGCAAAAGCTGTCAAACGCTACCTCTGTCAAAAATGAGATAATGATACTAACAGACTGTGCACCACATTCAATCTTGATTACTTGGACTTGAATACAACCCGAATATGTCAGCCACATGAATCACAGCGGCCCCTAATGTGTGGTACAGTTTTACATTCTGACGTTTATCATTTGTAATGTTTATAGTTGTAACTTTTGTGATTTTGCAACTGTTTACTCTCTCTGTCTTGAGTTTTTGCAAAAAAAGCTTGCTTGCACTTAAAGGGTTTTGCAGCAAAAATACCAATGAAATGACATCTGTGAAAATAAGGCAATTAAGTTATTGACTAATAACATTTTCATTGCCATTAAATTAACATTTCTGCCCCAAAATGTTAATTTTACTTGATAAAAATGCAAATTTACAAGAAAATACAACAGACGCATTAGCAAATGTTAACCACTTTGTGCAACAGGTCAATGTTTTTAGAGCAGTCTTAAATCATGTGGACTAACATGGATCAGCAGGTTTTTGCACAAACTTCAGCAATCTATGCCAGTACAAGTGCATGCTGTCTTTACAACAAAAACAAAAAATGCAATATAAGGCATTTTTACTAGTGGTCCTAAACAGTAAATGCAGAGATGAAGTATAGGCCATATTTAATAATTTCTAAGATAATTCAATTACATCAATTTTGGCCAGTGACAGAGCTAACTCTAATAGTAAACATCATTTGTATAATAGCGGTTAAAAGCAATGCAAATATTTTCTGTGACTTTTTTCGGATTTACCGGTTTTCCGTTAAACTGGCTCATTGCCTGCCACTATGCTTTGGGAATAGCACTTTTGCAAATGTTCTGGCATTAATGTAGAGTTTGTGATGCTAACAGTGGCGGAGCCAGAGGGGTGTCCAGGGTGGCACTGGACACCCTTGACATGTCACTGGCCACCCCGTGTGCCACCCCAGATTTAATGCGCTACTTTCACTTAATCGCTATGTTTATTTTCAACGTGCGGCAGCGCAGCACATTGTTAAAAACAAACATTATGAAAATTAACCCTACCTGCGGTCGCAGCGCAAACTCTTTAGTTTTTTATCGCATGCGCAAAGAGACTTGGATTACTCTGCTGATTTTGGACATACAGATATGATTTATACATCATTTAAAACGTTAAAGTGTCATTTTTTGTCTGTCTATAAAAACTGAATGTTGTGCTTTTCACAAAATTAAGAAAATATGCATAATGCGCGTTCTGTTATCTCTCCATCAGTGACGTCTTTTCAAAAACGCGTCAGTACTTTCCATACCATCAGAAGATAAATGGCATGTCTATATAATACGTGGAATCTCTTTGAAATGGTGTAAGTGAAGTCGTACATTTTGCTAATACTACATGATTTATTTTCACCGTATATGCTGGAAGTGTGGTAATTTTCTTGTGGACTGAATAAAGTCTAAGATTGCAAATTCTTTTTACAACAAAACCCAGCACCATGTTTTCATTCTTGAGGTGATCTTTATAGGCTACTTGTATGATTGTTAATTCGACTGGATTGACACATTGAACTTGAAAGCGCAACGCGCATATCCGATAGTGGCAGAGCTTAAACGACTTCATGTTCGCATCTTTTTGGCTTAAACGGACAAATGCTCATATGTCAAAATAGCTGTCTTGGTGATTTTCATACTAAACATTTGGTTACTGTACGTCTTAAACGAATAAACATTTTATTGCATTCGGTCTTAGCCTTACCTCTTGAAGTCTCTCTGTCATTAAAGTTAATTAAATATCAAAAGAAAAAAGAAAACTTTTGCATCTTCTGTATCTTCGTAAATAAAGATTAATCCAAACATCCTTTGTGTTGAGCTCTGCTATTTGAAGTAAGTTTAAGGTTTATCATGGAGTTTAGATTTCCTTATCTTTTGCTTCATTAAAGGGATAGTTCACAAAATGAATATTCTGTCATCATTTTTACATCCTTATGTTGTTCTAAACCTGTACGAATGTATTTTTCCTGATGAACACAAAAGAAGATATTTTGATAAATGATGGTATGCACACAGCTGTTAACCATTGACTTCCATAGTAGGAATAAAAACAACATGATGGAATTCTATGGATATACCATTAATTGTGTGCATCATTTATCAAAATATCTTCTCTTGTGTTTATTAAAATAAAATACAGGTTTAGAACAACAAAAGGGTGAGTAAATGATGACAGAATTTTCATTTTTGGGTGAATCCCTTTAACAGACAGTAAATCAGATGTAAGAAATACAGTAGAAAGATTTAAAATTCATCCTTATTATGTTTACATGTAATGCGATCAAAAGATTCATTTATGCTGTCTTGATACATGGTTACACGTCATTTTCTTTTATAGACTATGGACCCCCTAAAGTAACTTTGGCCACCCCCTGGCCACCCCATTAAAAAAATTCTAGTTCCGCCACTGGATGCTAATCAATTTTAAATTAAATATTGTGTATGTGAAAAAGAAAATGAGATAGAAAGGGGACAGATAGATAAAGAGAGAGAGAGCTATACAAATGCATTTTATGAACATTCTGGTGAAATCTCTGGCATGCATGATCTCTGACAATGAAACCTCATTCACACAGACCTCTGGTCCCAGAAAATACCCGTAAAATTGCCAGACAAGCGTCTGTCTGAACAAAAACTCGTTCCGTTAATCTTCTGGGATCGTTGCTGGAAAGAGGACCTAGTAAGATACGCGGATAACCCTCTGTGTGAACAAAAAGCCGCAAGAATGCCGTAATGGGCGTGTCGAAGTGAGGACGCGCGCGTCATCATCACAACACAAGTTATGGTTCAGCTCCTTACAACGAGATAAAATGCATATAAACATTCATCACGAGAAATGTTGCAAACTAGATTGACGCAGTAATCAGGAAATGATAAATGACACGCATAAACAATGACGCATGTGCCGTAGTTAGGACGCGCGTGTCATGGCAACATGAAGTTGGTTCAACTCTTTAAAATGAGGGATTTACAACATTCACAACGAGAAATGTCAGCAAACTGGACTAAAGCAGATATCAGGTAAGTTAGCTCATTACTTACTGCGTTGAAACGGAGATCATTCAGCAGCATAAAAGAATATCGCGTCACGTGCTCATTGAGCTATAATAAACGAAAATACCCGCGCGTCATCCCAACAAGTCGTATAGCTCCTCAAAATGCGGGTTTTAAATGCATATAAACAATCACGATGAGAAATGTCTGAAAACTGTATTAAAGCAGAGTTTAGGGAGCTCGTCAAATATCCACTCTGAAGCTGAGATCATTCACCAGCATTAGAACGGTGCGTCACGCGCTCCTTAATAATCTTATCATAAACAAAAGTGCACGCGAGTGGTTCTTGGAGGGAGAAATAATATATAATATGCAAACTTCAGACGCTGCGTAGAAGAGAGGGCGCGACTTTCAATAGGTCACGTGTCTTTCCGGGACCGTCACATGTCGGATAAACTTGGCAGTGTGAATGAAAAAAATCTAACTATTCCGGAAAAATCCAGGATTCATATGCCGTGTATTTTACGGAATTTGTGTGTGAAAAGGGCTTGAATGAATCGAAACAGCCACAGTGATCACAGCCATAGAAAAAGCAAACGCATACAGACTTTCTAAGGAGTCAGGGGTCACTGTGACACTGCTGAGGTTGTGATAAAAGATCAAAACTACCCTGAAAAACTCAAACATCATTCCATATCACAAGGGGAGCCAAATTTCAATGACCTATTTTTTCACATGTTTGCAGAGAATGGTTTACCAAAACTAAACTATTGGGTTTGATCTTTTTCACTTTTTTAGGTGATAGAAGCACTGGGGACCCAATTATAGCACTTAAACGTGGAAAAAGTCAGATTTTCATGGTATGTCCCCTTTAAAAAGTTGACTTTATCAAATGGCTACCAGATCCGTGTACTATAGTGAAGTGGATAAAAGACGTTAACAGATGGCCAAATATAAAGTGGCCAGAAATATATACATATATTAGTATATTAGTGCAACTGAAAACGCAACAACCATACATTTTGATGCTGGGAAACCGCTTTGATAAACTTTGAACACAATAGAACCACTGGGGAACAACACCACCTCTGTTGCCAAAATGCGTGTGCAACTATTTGATCACATGGGCTGTAAAAGGGTCTATTACTATCCGTATTATTCTGCATTATTATTATCCTATTACTATCCGTAATAAGGATATTTGCAAAGTCAAACACTGTTTTGATCTGTATATTATCAGTTTATTTATTGTTTTTATATAAATGTCCTTATGTCCATAATATACAGCTGCTCAAATATTTTTCTAAATAGGTATGGGTTTAAGTAAAGTTATATTTTTTGTTTAATTCTGTCAACTATCAACAACATTTCTGCCAATTTCCTAATAAAAATAATCTCTCTTTTTTTGCATTTATTATTTGTTAAAATAACAAAAAGATGCAGTGTTTTTAGATCTTGAATACTGTAAAGAAAACAAGTTCGAATTAATTTTTAAAAAACACTACGCTAATGTTTTTACATTTATTTTAGGAACAATTCAAAAATGAAAACTTGTAAAAAATAACCCTGATTTTTACTCATTTTTTACATGTGTCTTGGGATGCTCTCAAGTGTTTTACATGCAGTTGGGTGACATTATGTCACTCCTGTGGATTGCGTTTGTTGGAATTTAACAGACACTGGACTGAAATGGTCGCATTACATGTAGAAATGATGATTAAAGGCAAAACTGGAGTGGTCTATTTATTTTTTTATGTTACTGTCTGGAACCTAATTTTATTGTTGGTATTTTATAAAGCACTTTAAAATAAAAACAGTGAGCGAGTGAGAGTGAGAGAGACAGAAATGTACCCATGTCTTTCTTGACAATATTGTAGAACACTCCTCCTTGCTGAAACAGGTGAGGCAGTTTCTTGGCGTAGGACCAGACATCTTCGCCTGGAAAAAGATGGAAACACACGTTAAAAGAGTTCAGTTTTTATCTGATTTAAAACTACATATGCAAAATCAGATTAAGACTTTGTGTAATCTTTGTGATGATGACTCACACACTTATAGAAACAGGATTACTTCTATCAGTGTATTATACAGACACCAGAGTCAGTTAAGTGAAACTTAAAGTAATCAATTTAAAAAAATCACTAATAGGAGGATGTGTCTCACCCATGAGTGCTGCTAGAAGACAAAGTGAAGACATCTCAAGGTCAATATTGTCCTGGACTTCCCTGCTGCTTGCACGACTGAGCCGCGGGTCAGAGTGTGTTTCGGGTGCATGAGCATGCGTTTGGCTCACGTTAGTGTCGGGCGAGCTCTCTTTTAGCACTTCTACGGAGATCCGGTCACCATGCTGCAGGGCGACCGGCTGGTTTTGGTCCTCAGGGCGTGGCGGAGGCAGCTCCCTTGGCGGAAAGCCGTGACGGATGCACAGCTGGCCGGCTGGCAAGTTGAAAAGCTGAACGATGGAGTTTTGCAGTTCGCTGTAGGTGGTGTGCTGTTGTAGAGTAAGCATGGCCTGCCGCCCGTCACTTGTGGTTACACGGATCTTTTTCTCTCCACTGGTGGGTGGGAGTTTAGTCGGAGTGGGTGGAGCTGAGGATGATGAAGAGGAAGGGGATGAAGGACGAGGGTCTGCGGCTTTATCCTGCTGACGTGCTCTGTCCGTGCTGCGCCGCTGCGAGAGGGCCGCTTGCTCGCTGATGCTGTGCTGCAGGACCCTTTCAGTCCTGCTCATCACCAGTTCCTCTTTATGAAGTGTTTTACCTTTTTGTCCCGTCAGGATGATTTTAGTAGGAGGCTGAGTGGCAGATTCAGCCCCCTCTGCCCTATTCTGCACATGAGCGCCCTCTATGGAAACCGGATTGTATTCATCTTGGCTCCTCTTGGCTGTGTGATGCAAGATGGTGTTTACCACTTTCTGCACCAGGATTTCGCTGCCGAACTCACCGGGAAAGTGCTTTGTGACGAGCCGCATGGTCACGTCGTAAACGTTGCTGTTAAACGATGGGTCCGTTTCGTACTGGAACCAGTAAACGGTCTCACGCACAACACGGCCGGCCCACTCCAGAGTGATGGGAAAAGCTTCAGGTAGATTGTCATACTCTTTCCCCTCCCAAAAGTGCTTGAACCCACAGCCACATTTACCCCCCTCTGACCTCGTGTTGGTACGATCTCCATCCAGATAAACCACAGTGCCATCACCATGGACCCGTCGTACAGAAGTTCCATGGCACCAAGCGCAGGATGTAAGAGAGCTAAGTTTGTAGTCAGGCACCAGCACGTCTTTTTCTGGGTTATAGGAACAAACTAAACTATTCAGAGGGAAGCTGTAGTTTTTGTCACCCCGTAGAGTGCCATGAGTGGACTTGGCCAGGTTGTAGAGCTTACCCCCAGGTATGACCCACTCAGCCGGCACGTGGAGCTCCGAGAGGGCGTTGCAGACAAGGCAACGGTGGAGACGTCCTTCCTGAACGGATTTCTTCGCCGCCTCCGTGACCTCCTCAGGCTGAACACCGATCACTCCGGTGCGCCTGTATATGTACTGGTGAACGTCAGCAACTAGTGAAGGATGGATACCGTGCTTGTCCATGAAGACGTCCTCCATTGCGCTGACAAGTCGCAGCAGGTATTTATCCTGCAGGCTCCGATCGCCCCCGATCACGCAGCTGCCGCTGGAGTCCAGACTCACATATTTGCATATAAGCTCTTGAGGGACGCCCCAAGCTTTGGGCAACAGCGCAGAGGGTAAACGGGGTAACGGCATGCCCTTTATACCCACTAGAGGAAGATAGTGATTTCTGCCAGAGCTGCTCCACGCGATGCAGATGGGCTTGTTCAGAGCGCCGTCTTTTCCCCGGCACTGCTCCTCTGGAACCAGGCCCGGAAGAAAGGTGGCGGAGTAATCGCCCGAGCTGCGCATGCCGCTCAGGGAGTCCAAAAGGATTATGGGTCTGTGAAGCACATTCGCCAGACCGAATATGTGGATGTTACGCAAGCCCAACGGGACGCCCTCCGGAGGAATAAACAAAGGGTCACATTCGTTTATTATATCTTCCCATTCTGCTGCATCTATGAAGTCCTGAAACAGAGCTTTGTAGCGGTCCAGGTTCTGCTTGAAATTGAGTTTTAGGTTTTCTCTAAGGGCGTGCCAGAAGAGCTCACGTCCAACTAAGGCCCGGGACACGGCATGGACCAAGCAGTGTCCGTCTCCATCCACATGCACGGGAATGAAACACTCTCTGTTCGAATTTGCCTTCTTGATCTCCTCCAAAGTGTCATGCAGGTAGATCAAGCTCCCTGACCTGTCTCTACCATAGCCAACGGTGGACACATGCTCTTGTTCAATGAGAAATGCCCTGTCCCCTAAAAGCGAACAGTCAAAAATGTCTCCCTGGTTCATGTCCTTCAAAAGTTTGGCAGTGCCTGACTGTTTGTCCATGCCGTAACGGGTGAGAATGGGTGAGAGCAGCTTGCAGTGGTAGTTAGACAGTCCCATCACTTTTACCAGCTCCGTCCCCTTTTTGGGAGGGCCCGGCACACCAAGCAACGCATTTCTCAGCAGATTATGAAGTACAACATCTGGGTCGGTTACCTCTTCCACATTTGAGAGATTTTTCTGCTCGTGCCTCTGGCCGCACTCGGTGCACTCGATGCTGATGGAGGTGTGTGCGGGGAAGAAGAGCTTCGCCTGGCACTGCGGGTCCGGGCACATCCCGCATAAAATGCGCCTGTCTTTCTGCTTCGAGCCCGGAATTAACGACATATCCAATGTTATATCTTTTGTCCGAGCGGTTTACAAAATCATCGTTGTTTATTCAACGACGGGCGAGAGAAAATTATGTCACCTCACGCAGTTTCTGTTTTCCAGTAACAAACACAACACGGAAGCGGTATCACTGTGTGACCTATGGATGCCGCAATGCATTGTGGGAGTTGTCGTTTTCAATCGACAGCATCCTGAAAGTATCCACGGGGGTATTTTTAAAAAACTATTCTTAAAATGTATTTTTATATAATAAAAAGATTTTTATGTTGCATTTTGTTTCACATTGATGCGTTATTTATTTATTATATGACGCGACGTTTTATAAGATTAAGTCAAATTAGACAGGTGACTTAAACAAATCTATAAAAAACTACAATGTCCACAATGAAAACTATTGGAAATATTGCGTTATGTTTTTCGAGTAACGAAAGTAGTTTATATGGAAATAAACTGTAACTGCGTGTGTTTTTAATATTAGCAATACAATTTGAGTGTATTTAATTGTATCAAATACAATCTAAATAAAAAGTTAAATACTAAAATGGATAATTAATTGTAAAAGTTGGGAATACATTTTTTAAAAATATATTTTTTATTTTTTTCTTTAAAATAATACAGACCTTTCAGTGATGTGTGTGATACATTTAATTGAAGTAATAATAAATAGGATCTGGAGAATTTTTTTCCTTTAAGATTAACCACGATTAATCACATTCAAAATAAAAGTTTGTTTTTGCATAATATATGTGTGTGCACTGTGTGTAATTATTTTATATAGATAAAAACACACACATGCATTTATGTATTTAAGAAACATTTACATGTATATACATTTATTTATTTAGACTTTAATATTTTTATATTATATATACACATTTAAAAAATTATACATAAATAAAAAGTTTCCTAAATAAATTCATGTACGTGTGTATTTATATATACATACTAATTACACACAACACACAAATATATTACGCAAACACAAACTTTTATTTTGTTCTTCTTTTTTTCTGAATAGCTTTTCTCTTTAATGATTAACGATATAACACAATGGATTACAATATTTTTCTAAAACAGTAAAAACACACATTCGCCTACAACATTGTTGACCTCCATTTGATTTCTTTATTTTTATATGAATGAAATGTAAAAATCTCATTAATTGACACAAATCTGTTTCTTAACAAATAAACATAAAAAATGCACTCATTATTTGTTATTTGTGATAAAACTGTCAACTCAATGAGTTTCTCGTCCTGATAAACTACAGCGCCCTCTATCGCTATATAATAGCAACATCAGTAATAATTCTTTCACATTTCAGAAACGTGAATGCATTTTTTTCTGTTCTCTACTCTCCATTCTTCCTGATGAGATTCCCGAAAGCTGCCGCTATTCCGCGTCTGCGTATCCATATTTTATTTAAATCAGCTTGAACAAAAAGAAGAGAGGAACGGGGAAAAGAGGAAGTGGACAACAGGAAAAGAGGAAGTAGAAGACAGGAAAAGAGGAATGCTGTTTTTCTTTGTAGGCGACCTATTTGGTGTGATCGGACCAGCAACATTTTCATAACATGCTACTCAAAATATTCATAATTGACAGATGATTATATCAGATGATACATTTAAGCACACATGTACCGGTATTTTTAGTTGGTGACAAAGGCACGTAGTAGTCATATAGAGACTTCACGTGCACAAATTGTTAAATATGATGGAAAGAATTGGATATCTAACTTTTATGATCACTGACAACTGAAGTGGAGAAACGACGGAGTTCAGCGAGGTGTGTACACGTGTGCTTTGTCTCTGTGTGCGCGTGCATGTGTTGTCAGAAGCCCAGAATATGTAAATATTTAAGCCAAACTTAAAGAAGAATTTCTCAGACAGTTACTTAAATTATTGTATGCAAATATAGGCTATATGCTCTGATGTTTTATGAGATGTTATAGATCTGCAGTTTGTATGTTTTGCCTAATTTTTGTGTGCGTTTCAGATGGATGAGGTATTGGAGAAATTTCTGAAAGATCAGAAGATAAAGATAGCAGAAGAGAAAGCATCTCTAAAACAGGACCCCCCTTATATGGAGATCAGGGTGAGAGACATGTTTATGTCATCTCCAATTTAAATGCGAATTAAATCACATATTAGGAGGAAATAAAAATTGATGATAACTCCACAAGAAACGCAGCTACTAAATAAATGATAATTTAACTATACTGTATGTGCGTTCAAAACATTTTGATCTTATATTAAACCAGAGACATAAAGAAAGAGGACACCTGCAAAAAGAAAACATCCATCCAAGCACGAGTCAACAAGGTATGCGTGTTTTTAAAATTATTTTTTTTAAGTCAAGATTCATTTTTGTGTGTGCACACCTAATTTTCAAGGAGCTTGTTTGGGTTTTGTTTCATCGGTGTGTAGATGGAGCAAGTCTGCCGCTTGGTGAGGAATATGAACGAAAGAAACACAAACTGCAAGAAGAGCTCAGGAAAGATTATAGGAAGTTCATGGCAGAGGTGAGACATGCACACACTTGTTTTCAATGCCTGTATTATTAAATAATGAAATATAATGTTGACATTGTTGTGTCACTTACAGAAAGATCAGTGGGGTGCTGGTGACTTTCACACTGTTCCAGAGAGAAGAAGATTATCCAAGGTGTGTGTTGGAGGGATTAGTAAAGCACATTAGTGACAGCTTACATAACTTCCAATTTGAATGCGGTTTAAAATGAAGCATTGTGTTGAAAAGCAATGTTTGTTACCCTTAAAAAATACAATGTGATCTGGTAACACTGTGGTTTTGGACAGTACCATGTAAATACTATGCTATTACTAATAATACATGCTATAAATACATTAACCATACAGTATCATGTACTTTTTCATAATATCTCTCTTACTTTTAGACTGTCCGA